>NW_027122206.1:600000-1150033 GCF_030686945.1 Centruroides vittatus | reverse complement strand
TCAGTTTTCATATTCAGAAAACTTTTTAGTTCAGTTCAGTTTTCATATTCAGAAAACTTTTTAGTTCAGTTCAGTTTTCATATTCAGAAAACTTTTTAGTTCAGTTCAGTATTCATATTCAGAAAACTTTTTAGTTCAGTTCAGTATTCATATTTAGAAAACTTTTTAGTTCAGTTCAGTATTCATATTTAGAAAACTTTTTACTTCACTTCAGTTTTCATATTCAGAAAACTTTTTAGTTCAATTCAGTTTTCATATTTAGAAAACTTTTCAGTTTATTTCTTTAGTTTTTATAAAACATCTTGTAACAGTAAAGCAAAGTTTAATTAATATATTCTTTCTAATTATTAAATTTATTATTATAAAATTAATTTGCATTAATAATTTTTACAATTTGTTCTAATATAAAGAGTAAATTATAACACGACAACTTTAAATAACATTTTAACAATAAGACAAAGTAAAATACAGAAATAGTTCAATATAATAATTATCTAAATTATATTTCTTACTTATTTATTAAATACCTATACAATGTATTCATTTTGAAAATATCTGTTTTCGTTTAATTAAGAATTATTCGTAAAATAGAATATCACAAAAAGAACATTTCTTTTAAAAATATTTGTGGTAATAATAATTTTTTAAATATTATCCAATCTTAGACACCCAAGAAGTTTGATGTCTGAATAATTGTAGTTCCATTAAAAAAATAAAAATTTCTATCTGTCCATTTTTTGTCAATTTTTGAGGATTTAGGTACCCCCAACTTTTCAATGTCAAATGATGGAATTTTTATGTACATTATTGCATCGGTTAAGTTTAAAAAATTAAATTCAATATTTCCTCCTTGTAATAAATTATATTGTACTTCTTATATAAGTTAAATAAAATTTCATATACCTTACTATGACCTTCCCAACTTCCAAAATTATGATTTTTATATGATAAATACATCTCTTGTAAGAAATTTCCAAATTTAACAGATTTTTTTATCTCGTGGTGATAAATTATCAAAAGTAATGAATTGATTAACGGTAGTAAAATTTCCTGATGGCGAGTGGACGTACATTTATACATTATTAGAATACAAATTATTAAAAAATTTAACAGAACAATGGTTGTAATGGTTGTTTTATAATCAATTACATTTTAGTTTTACTTTGATGTATTTAACAATAAGTTAAATTACAATTCACTTTTTATATTAAAATAATAGTAATACAACGGTATATATATAATAAGCATTATTTTTTCCAATTTAATATGATAAGATTTTTGTAATAAATTTATTACAATTTCTTATCTTCCCAAAATTGTTTGTATGTCTTGCTACAAACCCAATTTGTCTACATGAGGTGTTGAATGGAAGATTTTTGTCTCGAATCGTGAAAGCTTCGACAAGGATAACTCGTATATCACTGTTTAATGTTTTTATGGCCAACAGTCAATAAGTTGAAATGCTTCAAAATCTATCGGCATGACATTCTGTAATTTTATATAAATAAAAATTAGGATTAATATTATTTTATATTTAATAAGAAAATAACGAAAAGATTTCATACATAAATATTTTTTACTGACTATATAAAATGTTAATTGATATACCAAATTGTTAATGTAAAATCTATATAAATATAATTTTTAAAATTTATATTGTAATTGAATTGAAATGAAACTTATGTTACTAAAATGAAATAAAAGTAAAAGACATATTATAAGAATCTAACTCAAATTGTACAGTAGCAATAATGATAATAATAATATTACAAAATGGTCTTTCTTCAAATCAAATTTATACTGTGTGATCCAACTTATTAAACTTTGAATTACTATACGGTTTATACTAAACCATAATTTCTTTGAAATAATATTTATTTAACTGATAAACTCTAATTAAAGATATTAAATTTATAAAATGAAACTGTAATTATATACATTTTTTTTTATTATAAAACTCATTTCACCTCAATGAAAATTATTATATATCAACGAACTTTAAGAATAAATTTTACAACAATAAGGTGGTTTATTTTAAAAACAACTTATTTAATTAAGCTAACTAAAAACATAATAAAATTGTAACACTATCTGTATTAGTTATATATTATAGTACGTACAATTAGATTAGTTTTAAATATATGTAAAAAATTTATATATAATATGATTACATTTATTTATTTAATATTAACTTATTATCAATAATATTATCATTTTAATTAATTTCTATACATTTAAATTTATATTACTGAGTATTTATTTAAATATAATTAAGAAAGAGTTTAAAGAATATTAAACTCCAAGAAAACGAACCTCTGATTGTAATTCCTAAAAATTTGTTTTTCACATGATAGATATAAACCCTACAAATAATTGCTGAATTCTTATGTCTAACTGTTAACTTTTTAAAAATAATAGATTCGTTATAAAAATGAATTTTGGTGAACTTTTCAGTATATCTAAAACATGACATATTTCTGCAAGTAAGTGAAGTAATAAACTTTTGCTGACTTTAAGTAAATTATTCGTAATTCAGAAATAAATTATATAGCATCTCGAAAACTCTATAACTCTCTAAAATTTTGTTTCTCATATGATAGATATAAACCGTGCAAATAATTGTCAAATCTTACCGATTTTTTATGTCTAACTGTTAAATTTAAAAAAATAATAATAGACTCATTATAAAAATCAGTTTTCCCGAACTCTAGAATATCTTGTTACAAACCTAAACTCCCAGAACTATGTGTTAACAAAGATTTTCATTGTGAAGCGCAAATGCTCCAAAACCAATAATCACACATATTAAATAATAATAATAGTAATAAATACTTACCTTCAAAATTTATTAAAACAGAATTCAATATCACACGAAACTAATTCAGTAACATTTCAAAATAAAAAGTTATAGGAAAAAAGTTATGCATATATTGAAATAATAAGTCAATGAACTTTACTAAACCTCTAAAAGACGTATTTTTAAACATTTACACAATTGTCTAAATGGTCGTACATTGCATTAAATTTTACCACCTTAAATTGATTCTCTTATATTTCTTGATGTTAAACTTGTGAATTTTTCGGAGATTTACTTTTATCTAGAGTTAGGTCTAAGTCAAAGGCAAACTTTTAAATAAAAATACTTACTTTCTGAAGAGGATGATCTTGTATAAGAGGTTCTTGCAAAAGAAGTTCTGGCGAGGTATTGAACCAGTCTCTTATAACCAGTATTTATACCATCTCTTAATGCAAAAACAGCGGAAAAAAGATATATCAAAATTAGCAACTTTGATAAACAATATATTTTAAAATGAATCAAAAACAGTAATTTCTAATATTAATTTAAAAACAGAGGAAAAAGGATATATTCAAATTAGCAACTTTGAAAAACAAGGTATATATATATATATTAATACAAAAATGAAATTGTTTTATTTTTAAATTATTATTGAAAATTAACTGTTTTCGATTCATTTTTATATATCTGTTTTTCAAGGTATGGTCTAAAAATATTAATATATATATGTATATACCTTGTTTTTCAAAGTTGCTAATTTGAAATATCCTTTTTCCTCTGTTTTTAAATTAATATTAGAAATTAACTGTTTTTGATTCATTTTAAAATATATTGTTTATCAAAGTTGCTAATTTTGATATATCTTTTTTCCGCTGTTTTTGCATTAAGAGATGGTATAAATACTGGTTATAAGAGACTGGTTCAATACCTCGCCAGAACTTCTTTTGCAAGAACCTCTTATACAAGACCATCCTCTTCAGAAAGTAAGTATTTTTATTTAAAAGTTTGCCTTTGACTTAGACCTAACTCTAGATAAAAGTAAATCTCCGAAAAATTCACAAGTTTAACATCAAGAAATATAAGAGAATCAATTTAAGGTGGTAAAATTTAATGCAATGTACGACCATTTAGACAATTGTGTAAATGTTTAAAATACGTCTTTTAGAAGTTTAGTAAAGTTCATTGACTTATTATTTTAATATATGCATAACATTTTTCCTATAACTTTTTATTTTGAAATATTACTGAATTAGTTTCATGTGATATTGAATTCTGTTTTAATAAATTTTGAAGGTAAGTATTTATTACTATTATTATTATTTAATATGTGTGATTATTGATTTTGAGGCATTTGCGCTTCACAATGAAAATCTTTGTTAACACATAGTTCTGGGAGTTTAGGTTTGCAACAAGATATTCTAGAGTTCGGGAAAACTGATTTTTATAATGAGTCTATTATTATTTTTTTAAATTTAATTGTTAGACATAAACCGTGCAAATAATTGTCAATTATTTGCACGATTTTTATGTCTATCATATGAGAAACAAAATTTTAGAGAGTTATAGAGTTTTCGAGATGCTATATAATTTATTTCTGAATTACGAATAATTTACTTAAAGTCAGCAAAAGTTTATTACTTCACTTACTTGCAGAAATATGTCATGTTTTAGATATACTGAAAAGTTCACCAAAATTCATTATTATAACGAATCTATTATTTTTAAAAAGTTAACAGTTAGACATAAGAATTCAGCAATTATTTGTAGGGTTTATATCTATCATGTGAAAAACAAATTTTTAGGAATTACAATCAGAGGTTCGTTTTCTTGGAGTTTAATATTCTTTAAACTCTTTCTTAATTATATTTAAATAAATACTCAGTAATATAAATTTAAATGTATAGAAATTAATTAAAATGATAATATTATTGATAATAAGTTAATATTAAATAAATAAATGTAATCATATTACATATAAATTTTTTACATATATTTAAAACTAATCTAATTGTACGTACTATAATATATAACTAATACAGATAGTGTTACAATTTTATTATGTTTTTAGTTTGCTTAATTAAATAAGTTGTTTTTAAAATAAAGCACCCTATTGTTGTAAAATTTATTCTTAAAGTTCGTTGATATATAATAATTTTCATTGAGGTGAAATGAGTTTTATAATAAAAAAAAATGTATATAATTACAGTTTCATTTTATAAATTTAATATCTTTAATTAGAGTTTATCAGTTAAATAAATATTATTTCAAAGAAATTATGGTTTAGTATAAACCGTATAGTAATTCAAAGTTTAATAAGTTGGATCACACAGTATAAATTTGATTTGAAGAAAGACCATTTTGTAATATTATTATTATCATTATTGCTACTGTACAATTTGAGTTAGATTCTTATAATATGTCTTTTACTTTTATTTCATTTTAGTAACATAAGTTTCATTTCAATTCAATTACAATATAAATTTTAAAAATTATATTTATATAGGTTTTACATTAACAATTTGGTATATCAATTAACATTTTATATAGTCAGTAAAAAATATTTATGTATGAAATCTTTTCGTTATTTTCTTATTAAATATAAAATAATATTAATCCTAATTTTTATTTATATAAAATTACAGAATGTCATGCCGATAGATTTTGAAGCATTTCAACTTATTGACTGTTGGCCATAAAAACATTAAACAGTGATATACGAGTTATCCTTGTCGAAGCTTTCACGATTCGAGACAAAAATCTTCCATTCAACACCTCATGTAGACAAATTGGGTTTGTAGCAAGACATACAAACAATTTTGGGAAGATAAGAAATGTAATAAATTTATTACAAAAATCTATCATATTAAATTGGAAAAAATAATGCTTATTATATATATACCGTTGTATTACTATTATTTTAATATAAAAAGTGAATTGTAATTTAACTTATTGTTAAATACATCAAAGTAAAACTAAAATGTAATTGATTATAAAACAACCATTACAACCATTGTTCTGTTAAATTTTTTAATAATTTGTATTCTAATAATGTATAAATGTACGTCCACTCGCCATCAGGAAATTTTACTACCGTTAATCAATTCATTACTTTTGATAATTTATCACCACGAGATAAAAAAATCTGTTAAATTTGGAAATTTCTTACAAGAGATGTATTTAACATATAAAAATCATAATTTTGGAAGTTGGGAAGGTCATAGTAAGGTATATGAAATTTTATTTAACTTATATAAGAAGTACAATATAATTTATTACAAGGAGGAAATATTGAATTTAATTTTTTAAACTTAACCGATGCAATAATGTACATAAAAATTCCATCATTTGACATTGAAAAGTTGGGGGTACCTAAATCCTCAAAAATTGACAAAAAATGGACAGATAGAAATTTTTATTTTTTTAATGGAACTACAATTATTCAGACATCAAACTTCTTGGGGTCTAAGATTGGATAATATTTAAAAAATTATTATTACCACAAATATTTTTAAAAGAAATGTTCTTTTTGTGATATTCTATTTTACGAATAATTCTTAATTAAACGAAAACAGATATTTTCAAAATGAATACATTGTATAGGTATTTAATAAATAAGTAAGAAATATAATTTAGATAATTATTATATTGAACTATTTCTGTATTTTACTTTGTCTTATTGTTAAAATGTTATTTAAAGTTGTCGTGTTATAATTTACTCTTTATATTAGAACAAATTGTAAAAATTATTAATGCAAATTAATTTTATAATAATAAATTTAATAATTAGAAAGAATATATTAATTAAACTTTGCTTTACTGTTACAAGATGTTTTATAAAAACTAAAGAAATAAACTGAAAAAGTTTTCTAAATATGAAAACTGAATTGAACTAAAAAGTTTTCTGAATATGAAAACTGAAGTGAAGTAAAAAGTTTTCTGAATATGAAAACTGAACTGAAGTAAAAAGTTTTCTAAATATGAAAACTGAACTGAACTAAAAAGTTTTCTAAATATGAAAACTGAACTGAACTAAAAAGTTTTCTGAATATGAAAACTGAACTGAACTAAAAAGTTTTCTGAATATGAAAACTGAACTGAAGTAAAAAGTTTTCTAAATATGAAAACTGAACTGAACTAAAAAGTTTTCTAAATATGAAAACTGAACTGAACTAAAAAGTTTTCTGAATATGAAAACTGAAGTGAAGTAAAAAGTTTTCTAAATATGAAAACTGAAGTGAACTAAAAAGTTTTCTAAATATGAAAACTGAACTGAAGTAAAAAGTTTTCTAAATATGAAAACTGAACTGAACTAAAAAGTTTTCTAAATATGAAAACTGAACTGAACTAAAAAGTTTTCTAAATATGAAAACTGAACTGAACTAAAAAGTTTTCTAAATATGAAAACTGAACTGAAGTAAAAAGTTTTCTAAATATGAAAACTGAACTGAACTAAAAAGTTTTCTAAATATGAAAACTGAACTGAAGTAAAAAGTTTTCTGAATATGAAAACTGAACTGAACTAAAAAGTTTTCTGAATATGAAAACTGAACTGAAGTAAAAAGTTTTCTGAATATGAAAACTGAACTGAAGTAAAAAGTTTTCTAAATATGAAAACTGAACTGAACTAAAAAGTTTTCTGAATATGAAAACTGAACTGAAGTAAAAAGTTTTCTGAATATGAAAACTGAAGTGAAGTAAAAAGTTTTCTGAATATGAAAACTGAAGTGAAGTAAAAAGTTTTCTAAATATGAAAACTGAACTGAACTAAAAAGTTTTCTAAATATGAAAACTGAACTGAAGTAAAAAGTTTTCTGAATATGAAAACTGAAGTGAAGTAAAAAGTTTTCTGAATATGAAAACTGAAGTGAAGTAAAAAGTTTTCTGAATATGAAAACTGAAGTGAAGTAAAAAGTTTTCTGAATATGAAAACTGAAGTGAAGTAAAAAGTTTTCTGAATATGAAAACTGAACTGAAGTAAAAAGTTTTCTAAATATGAAAACTGAACTGAACTAAAAAGTTTTCTAAATATGAAAACTGAACTGAACTAAAAAGTTTTCTAAATATGAAAACTGAACTGAACTAAAAAGTTTTCTAAATATGAAAACTGAACTGAACTAAAAAGTTTTCTAAATATGAAAACTGAACTGAACTAAAAAGTTTTCTAAATATGAAAACTGAACTGAACTAAAAAGTTTTCTAAATATGAAAACTGAACTGAACTAAAAAGTTTTCTAAATATGAAAACTGAACTGAACTAAAAAGTTTTCTAAATATGAAAACTGAACTGAACTAAAAAGTTTTCTAAATATGAAAACTGAACTGAACTAAAAAGTTTTCTAAATATGAAAACTGAACTGAACTAAAAAGTTTTCTAAATATGAAAACTGAACTGAACTAAAAAGTTTTCTAAATATGAAAACTGAACTGAACTAAAAAGTTTTCTAAATATGAAAACTGAACTGAACTAAAAAGTTTTCTAAATATGAAAACTGAACTGAACTAAAAAGTTTTCTAAATATGAAAACTGAACTGAACTAAAAAGTTTTCTAAATATGAAAACTGAACTGAACTAAAAAGTTTTCTAAATATGAAAACTGAACTGAACTAAAAAGTTTTCTAAATATGAAAACTGAACTGAACTAAAAAGTTTTCTAAATATGAAAACTGAACTGAACTAAAAAGTTTTCTAAATATGAAAACTGAACTGAACTAAAAAGTTTTCTAAATATGAAAACTGAACTGAACTAAAAAGTTTTCTAAATATGAAAACTGAACTGAACTAAAAAGTTTTCTAAATATGAAAACTGAACTGAACTAAAAAGTTTTCTAAATATGAAAACTGAACTGAACTAAAAAGTTTTCTAAATATGAAAACTGAACTGAACTAAAAAGTTTTCTAAATATGAAAACTGAACTGAACTAAAAAGTTTTCTAAATATGAAAACTGAACTGAATCAAAAAGTTTTCTAAATATAAAAACTGAACTGAACTAAAAAGTTTTTTAAATATGAAAACTGAAGCTATAAATTGAATTGATTTATTCGACAAATTTTTATTTGTATTATTAATTTAATATAATGAATAAATATTTATAATAAATATGAATTGAGAAAATAATTAATTTAAAAACATAATTTCAAAAAATTATTTCATTAGATTTTAATAATTATTTGTAATCTTAATTCAATTGACAAATTTTAATTAAATTATCACTGCAACTTAATTTTATATTAAAAGAAATCTTAAAAATTAATTTTGTGATCAAATCTTTCAAATATTGTTAAAATAAAATTAATTTAATTCAAATTTATAAAAACATTTTAATAATTAATACAAAAACTTTGCTTTAATGTTAAAATAAAATTAATTTAATTCAAATTTTTAATTAGAAAATTAATTTTGTGATCAAAGCTTCCCAAACCACTACTACTGATGTATTTGGAAGGATTTTGAGTAAAAAAAGTTATATATTTTATTTGTAAAAAAATTTTGTAACTTGTGTAGTTTTCTTTTTAATTTTTGAAATGTGATTGGGCATAAAAATAACTTTACCGCAATCGTGCAATGTTATTTTGTTTCACTCATTTTGCACACGTCCCATAATTAGCGAATCTTTCGGACACGGCAACATAAGTGAGATATGTGACGTTTAAGAAGAGTATTAATAGATGCTTTCAATTCGTTGAAATAGGGGCGACCGATAACGCCAGCCTAGCAAATTAATATTATGATTCTGAGGACACGCTATTGTCTTTACGGATATATGTTTTGGGTCATTCAGTCATTTTTCTGATAAATGAAAGAGCTTTTTATGCGCTAATAGTCAACAGATTGCAACAATAGCATCTAACTTGTAAGTGAAAATAACACTATAGGCATACATATTAGGTACAGAACAAGGCATTCCGGGCTGAAAATAGGTATTAATACTGGGGATCATGAGACTACCCCTACCAAACTTTAATATTATTTGTAGTTCTAGTTCAATATTAGACTTCATCGATGTGGTCTACACTTATTTTGTCCATCTGAACAAATCCTATTATGTTTAGCGTTATCTGACTATACTCTTCCAATCTTCGAAGGTGAAGTCTTTGTAGTGTTTCGTAAAGTGAAGACGTTTCGGTTTATGTGATTTGATAAGTTTAGACTTTTTAGTTTTAGCTAGGGTTTCTCAAACGAGATCCTGGTTGTTTTTTTTAAACCGGGAAATATCCCGGAAAATTTTTCTCATCCCGGGAAATCCTGCAAATTTCTTAAAAATTTACTTTTTTTTATTTTGTGTTAAGGTTGAGAAAATTTTGCAAATACAAAGTATAATTAACTCATAATTTGTCAGAATAGATTTGAATTTATTAATTTTAAACGTATTTATTAGTTTTGTAAATTTTTGCTCGTTATGGCATGTCACAAATGGCCAATAATCAATATGTAGCTTATTTGTGACAGGACTCTGAAAATTCTTTACTTTTCAAAATTTGTAAACACTGAAATAATTGTGCTTATGCTGTCTTAATTTTTAACCATGCCTAGTAGCTTGAATAAATTCGTAATGCCAGTCTGTTAAAATTGGGCAAAGATACACACGAGTACGAAGTTTGCGAATATGAAGTTTTTCTTTATAAGCCAGATTATTAAAGACAAAGGAACTGCCGAATTATTGGGCTATGATGTTTCTATTAAAGTAGTCAAGGTAGACAAATCAAGAATACTAGAGCAAAAGAAGCACTACAATCTCGAAAACGAACTAGAAATCTGCCAGGCTACGGGTGAAAAATCACAACACGTGCCGTCTCTTAAATTCATTAAAGACGATTCCACCCACACGAATTGAATCGAAAGAACATTCTTGGTAGCAGACTTTTCATTAGTTAAACAAGAATTAGATTTAGTGATCGGAGTATTGACCATCTTTGCTATTTAAAATCTTATAAAAATTCACAATAATATTTTCTATTATGTTATTTTTAAAACCGAAAATTACTTTTTTTAAGTTAGAAGTTTGATTTAAGTTAATTTTTTCTTTAAATTTTCGACTCAATTCAAAGCATTTTTGTTGTTGTTATTGTTTTATGCAGTTTCCAGAAAACTTTAATAAATTTTTCCTATACGTGAAAATTTCTACGTAATTCAAAAGTAAATTTTAATATATATCTTACACAGAATTATTAATGTGATTTTGGAAGTTGCAGAACGTATTAAATTATTTTAAAAAATAAAAAATAATTATACCATTTGATTGATTCCGGTTCCGGTCGCCATATTGTTAGGTCGTGAGTATTATCGGCTCCTGTTCGGGATACCTCATATGTGTTTTACTTATTGTTTGTGGATTGTTTCTGTTATTTTCGATTTAATGGTATCAAGTGGTAATTTTTATGTATATTGCGTTAAAATCAGTTATTATTTTACAAAGCTACAGGTGTTTTTAGTGCTAGACCACGTGGTCTCTTTCAGTCCTCGCGCTGGACTGTAACTTTGCATAATATTTTGTGTTTTATATCGTTGATAGCGGACGTTCTGCTGTGTAGAACGGTATTTTATCTCTGTTCTTTACTTTCCGTATTATCGAGCGTGATATTTTTCGCTATCGCGTTTTTTGTCGGAAATAAAAACAAAGCCTTTGCTCCCTACTCCTCTGGACTCTAATACAGTTGCTGACACACTAGTGTTGTACCGTGGGTTTACTCGCCGCTTCTGCGGTTTTTTCGGCATCAGTTCTGATCTCTTGGGGTCGTAGCTTCATTTGGTCTTCGTCAAGGCCCGCGGGCCGTTTTTGCGGGCCTGTTGTTGTCATCTCCCGCTTTTCCGGGCTTATTTTACGGAATTTTCTGTTCATTACTCTGTCTGTTCGGCGTCTCTTGGTGTTTTTGTTTATTAAGCATGGATCTACAGAGCAACATGGTTTCCCAGGACACCCTAAACTACAGCTTTTCAGAGGAGGACTTACTACAGACTATAAATTCTCAACTGGAGATTATCCTTTCCGCAATCCGTCCTAATTGTAATGGGTCGATCAATCTAGCTGCTAGGACCACAGCCCAGGAAGCTGTGATTAATTAAGATGCAGTCCACAGCGCATCAGATATTTGGTATTATTCTGGCTCTCGGGGAGAAAGGAAGGCAAACCCTTCTCCCTCCCCCTGCTATTTCTTACTCTGAAGCGGTTAAAAAACCGCCCAAGGTACAAAGCAGAACAACAAAACTCATCAGTGAAAATTCTGCTGTCTACAAAGGGGTAAGGAATCCCAGCTGCCCGGCTCATAGTGTCATTGTCTCAGCGATCACGCAACCGGATCAGCCAAAGCCTGTCCCTGAGGAACTAATGTCGACTATACAAGACTCAATCTGCCCCAAGGAACTTTGTCTAGAGGTGGAGAAAGTTTAGGCCCCTTAGAAGTGGGGACATTTGCATAGACCTGCAATCTGGACAGGATGCTGACAAGCTAAAGGAGGCTGTTTCAGAGGTCGACTCCTTAGTGAAAGGTATCAGGGTTGTGGATAAAGTTCAACGAAAACCAAAAGTAATCCTAGTTAACATACCGAAAACCATGGAAGATCAGGAAATACTTGAATCACTATACAGCCAGAATAGATTAATAAAAAATAGCTACTATAAAAAGGAATTTCACAAGGAAATAAAGCCAATAAGAACTCTACATTCCAAAAAGGGCAGCCAGTTTAGGCACCTGATTATCTCTGTGACACCGAAACTAAGAAACATTATGATGGAGTTGAGGAGAGTATCAATAGACTGGTGTTCTATCTTGGCTGATGATTATATCCCGGTCATAAGGTGCTACAAGTGCTGTGGGCTGGGACATATGTCCAGCACCTGCCCAGACTGCCAGAGATGTAGCCACTGTGCCCGTAAACACTCCTTTACGAATTGTGACCGGGTAGGAAAAGAACCGAAATGCACAAATTGTCATGCCATGAACAGGGCCCTTCTCGAAGGAAAACAAGTAATGACCAATCACAATGCTTTCTCAAATCAATGTGCCTGTCTTCTTAAATATCGAATTAGACAAATCTCAGCCACAATGTATGAATAATTAGGTACATCTTTTGGTTTTCTACTATTTCCTGTCCTTCCGGCCCTCCATTATGGACCATAAGGATACCATATTAACAAGCAAGCTGCGGATTCTTCAGATAAATCTGCAACGGTCTAAAGCTGCCAGCACTGAGGCCCTCCATGCCTCGATGGAAGAGGGTATTGATATTCTTTGTATACAGGAACCTTACCTGGTGCAGAGCAAAGTGGCCCTTTTTGGTAATCGTCATGTATACACTTCCCGAAATTCCAGTATTCCTAAGACTGGGATCGTGATATGCAATAAAAACATCAATACAAGGTTGGTTCAGAACCACTGTAATGAGTACTACACCACTATTGCTGTGGAGCTTCCTGACATTTCTCTATATATTATATCCTTCTATTGCTTCCCATTGGAATTGCTGAAGCCTGCCCTGCATCTCCTGGGTTAGACCACCAACATGTTGGTTGGCAAAAATATTTTCATCTGTGGGGACTTCAATGCCAAATGCTAATGTGGCATAGCCCCCGCGAAGATCCCAGAGGCAGAGCTGTGTTGGAGTTGATTGCTGTGGCAAACCTTCACTCAGTAAACACGAGCTCGCTTCCCACTTTCTACTCGGACGCAGGCGAAAGTTGGGTGGACATTTGCCTGGCCAACGATAGCATCATGAGTCAAAATCTAAAATGCAGCACAGTGGACCGTCAAACTGCCAGTGATCATAGACACATCCAGACAGAGTTGAATAGATTTCAAGTACAACGTAAAATCAGTATAGCTCATAGGACGACCTGGGAAAACTTCGAAAATACCCTGAAAAATATTTGGGCTCTACCCCAAATAATCAACTTCACTACACATGCAGAAGTTGACAACATTGTCAACTTCTGCAGGATGGCGACCGGAAGCGCCGCCATTTTGTATACCTAGGCTCACATTAACCTTAAAAAAATTAATCCTGGTTAGAATTCTTACGTTGATTCAGGATATTTTCAAAAAAATATTTTTTTTTGTGAATAGTCTAAACTTCAAAATTATGAAGGAAATATCCTAAGTCAACATGAGAATTGTAACCATATGCAAATGAAGTGGATGACTCGTACCTATCACCAGAGGGCTAGAAGCAGTTATAAATGGGATAAGGACAGTATGTATGAGAAGAATTCTTTGTATTTTTGTTAGAAAGGTGTCAGATCCTCCAATAAAAGGTTGACGCCAGATCGTTTTTAACGTTGTGAATTTTTACCTTGTTTTAATAAGTTTAATCTTCTAAACCATTATTGCTGTTACTTCTGAGGTCGGATTAAAGGATTTAAAGATAGACTCAAGAATACTTTATTTATTGTGAATTGTCTAAACTTCAAAATTGAGAATTAATTCTATCACGGGATTTTCCGGGATCCCGGGAAACAGTTCAGTTTTATCCCAGAATCTGGGGACAAGCAATAGATCTGGAAACACTAGTCTTAACTCTAGCTTTCAAGTTATGTTTCAGGCCTCTGTGAATAGTTGAAGTATTCATGTCCACTCTTATGTCATGTTTTAATTCTCTCTCATCTGTAATGACAAGTTACAATGTCCATTGTTATCAAACATACTCAGTACCATTCTATTTGGTACTCGATACCTTTTTCCCTTAAGGTCTTAAATTTTGCTTATGTGGTAGCTCACTATGTTTTATTATCGACATACTGCAACTACCAACACGAACTTCCGAAGCTGTTTCTCAATAGGTAATGTTTTCTTTAATTTCGATGTTCACCGTTTAGTCCAAATATACGACGTTTATAAGAATATAGATTCGGTTGGCAAACGTTAATTTTACAT
The DNA here is from genome assembly GCF_030686945.1 of Centruroides vittatus. NCBI lineage: Eukaryota > Metazoa > Arthropoda > Arachnida > Scorpiones > Buthidae > Centruroides > Centruroides vittatus. The sequence continues at coordinate 1,135,369 of NW_027122206.1, read as the reverse complement.
TTATTTATACTTTCTTCTGTAAATCATTTTATTTACAGTATAATCAAATTCATGGAGGTGAAGAGATTTGGACGGTAACTCTGGTATTAAAAAATTATTTTCAGTTTTTCATACCTAATGTAAGTCGGGGAAGATGCCACTATACATATACTTCGTTTTTCAGCCAACAGAGATCAGGGCAGTGTATTTGCAGTTATTGCTATTTACGTGCGTGGTATAAAAGTTGAAGGTTTCTTCTTGTTTATCGTCATTCATCAGAGGATAATGCAGATTTACGCTCAGTGATATTGTTAATCATAAACGTTATGTTTCACTTACTGATCCTCTGATTAAAGTTGGTTGATCCTGTGTCTGACGTAAATCGGTATGTTTATATATTATTCAGAATTATGTGGTTAACAAACTGTACGCGGGGCAGTATGATATCTAGGTCGTGGTGGCATTCTTTCGACGTTTGAGATAAGATGCCACATTGTATTTGATATAATTGTGATTGGATTGAATATTCCGATAAAAAATGGCCTCATAAAGTTTTTGGACCCGGCGGAGATCACTGTAGAAAGTGCATGTACAAGTCTTGTTTAGATGTTTTTTGAAGTGAACTGAAAATATAATAAATGTTGTACGAGAAGGTTTAATAAAACGAAGAACAATAAGCTTACAATTATACCACGAAGTTGGCGGATTTGGCAGCGATTAATGTACAACGTATCACAGTTCATAAATATTGAGTTCTTCAAAGTTCATAGATCTGGCACCTTCCATGTACTTCGGTTAATACAAAAAATATCGCATCTTAACCATATTTATCATGGAAGTTTTTACTTACATAAGATACGAAAGTATAGTTTGTGAGTCTTAGGTTTTTTGATGAAGTAGAATTAAACGAAGGGGTGTCAGTTATCCAGTAAAATTTTCAATGTGAAGTACTGTTAGTTTTTAGTATCTTACGACATACTCTTTAACAGTGCCATCGTCCCCGATTTGCCTAATGTTTGTGCCTGTACAATCTTCTCTTTCATGTATATTAACAGATTTTATTGACATTTTTAAACAAAATGTTTTTATTTTGGCATTCTGAACTCGAATATTTCAATTTCTAAACATTTATTTTCAGTTCACAGAATGTAATATCACTTAATCTTAAGTTAAACTTTTTCGTAGTCCGTTTATTAATAATTTCCCGTTTGAATTCTTAGATTACTGTTGTACTTTGTTGGACCGGATGCATTGTTTTAATGACATTATTAACTTTTGGAGTGCATAGTTACAAGAAAAATATTTTGGCCAACGAAAACATAATTATCGCCTTTCAATGCATTGCTCCATTTGCATGGACTGTCGGACTTTCTTGGTTGACAGTGGCTTGTACGACAGGTCACGGAGGTAAAGAAAATTCTCATTATTTAGGGTCGAGTTATAAACTTTGTAACGTAAGCGTATCCGTATAGCGTGGGTATAAACTCTGTATCGTATCCGTATGGCTGCACCGTATTCCGTAAGAAAAGTGTGGATCGATCAAACTTTTACGGGAGGGATACGGAAAATTGACCTACTGCGCATGCGCTAGCCGCCTTCAGTCGATATACAAACGGAAGTTGTGCCGGAAGCAACCGACAAATCTTCGACAAATTGGTTAAAACGTAACTTTTGCCCGAAAATGCCGCTTCTGAATAATATAAAATTTTAAGATAAGAATTACTTTGGTCATAAATGAATAGAAAAATGACAAAATGAATAAATAATTATAGTGTTAGATCTGGCAATAACCACCGATGATTTTGCGCACGCTGACGATGGACTGATTTGTGAACCGTAAAAAACGTTTGTGCCTTTGCGGATACGGAAAGGCCTTACGGTAGTTCATAACTATTACTATAGATATCCAGTGTAGCAAACATTTAAGAATTCGGACACGGTTACGTTACGCAGTTTGTAACTCAACCCTCAGTGTTTACAGTCGATTGTTTTCCCATCTAAATATAGTTATGAATAAACATTTTTTCGGGTTTATTTTTATTTTATTTCTGTTTAATTTACTATAACTGGTAATAACTGGCATTTATAATATTACTAATTAATTACATTTTGTGAAATTAGTAAGATTAAAACTTTACCTGATATAAAATACAATTTCGTACATGATACATAACCCATGTATTTGGGTAAATAAATACGGTAACTGAATTAAATTTATTTACATAATTATTACTTTCATACCGTGAAGTATACTTATATTGTAGCTAATCTATACTATATTACCTGAACAAGTTTACTTATTTTACAGATACAGTGTTACCGGATATTTGTAGTTAATTAAATTAATAGCCTGGACGTTGTACTTTGTTCAGTTTAATTTTTGAACCTGTTCTGAATAAAATAATTCGACTGTATTTCTTTAAAAGTTTTTATTTAATTGTCACTCGAAAAAGATTAAATAATTACTTTGCCGTAAACTGTACTTTGTGTATATTTACATTTTAGGAAACTCCACTCGTCACGTTATAAAAAATTTATTTGTTTATTTTCAGGAACCGTCAATCGTTTGTTATCTCTTCGTATTTTTGTGGTTTTAAAAAGTCTGAATGTTTGGATATATCTGCTACACAGTCTGATCATCTTTTATATTTTTTGCAGTATGAGAAAGGCTACTGGTCTTTTACAAATTAATATGGTAAAGTTGAAAATTTTCATGTTACGGAATAGAATTGCTAATCTAGTCTTTAATAATCTGCAAGGTGACCTATTTCCGTTATAATTTCAGTCATTATTAAGGCTCGGACATATAGACATAAAAATTTGTATAAGGGTAAAAAATATGTACACACAGGAAAACAATAGGCACAGTAGTTGAAAGTTAATTAATCAGTAGATGCTAAAACTGAAAGCAGCAATTATTTGTTTTATTTATATTTATTAGTGATGTAATGAATAGTATATTCGGCCTGAGGCCGAATACCGAATATTCCGCTAGGAGCGTGGCCGAATGGCCGAATATTCGGCCAAACTATTCGGCTCGATTAACGCACGTACGAAAATTGGCGCGCAAACTGCCTTATGGCAAGGATCGCGCACCCTGCTCTCTATTGGTTCGCTGTCACTACGATTTTTTCTTCCAGTAGGTCTAAATTATTTAAATTAATTAATTAAATTATAATTATTAAAGTAAATATGAGATGAAGCCTAACGTTTACCTCTAGGGCCAAATTAGTTTATAATTTATGTAATTGCCGTAAATAGCCCGATATGATTCGGCAGTTGCTGGTACGTTGTATACTTATTAGTTATTTTATTTGCAATCGATCTTTATAACTTTTTAATTAAGCACTAAAATGTTGTTTTTACTACGTATTTGTAGACTGAATAGTACCCTAAGGATATACTTTAGTGGGGACATACGGTCTAGTTTTTCCCTGGTTGTGAAACAGTTCAAATATATTATTGGGGGTTTCTATTTGTGAAGTTTTGTGATATTTTGTTGCTATTGTTTTCGTCAATATTTTAAAAATTAACACGATTTCAAATGTTATCTTTTGCATATAATGAGAAATGCTCATTATTTGCTTTATATATAAAATAAATTATATATTAGTTACTCATCTTCTAGAAATAGATAAGTTTTTCATTAAATACGATAAGTTTTAATAAAACGTTTCGTAAATCTATTTAAAATATCGTAAAAAATATTAAAATATACGCGAATACGAATATGACATAATTAAGTAAACAATAGCATTAATGCCCGATACATTCTAACCTATACGCCATCAATGCCGTAAGATATCGGACTAGATAATATTATTTAATTACGAAATAATTTAATACTAGAGTTAGATGCTATTTCTTATTAACTTTAATAATTATACTTTAATGTTCAGCATTAATAAGTTACCAAAATGATTAATTTACTGTTTTTTTATTATTTCTTACTCCTGTTTTCAGGTATTCGGTATTCGGCCGAATAGCGAAAAATAGGCCGAATAGGCGGAAAAGGCCGAATAGGCCGAATACCGGGTAGTAACCGAATATTCGTTACATCACTAATATTTATCCATAGAATACTGATTACATTTATTTTTTACAGTGGATGTTATATTCCTTTGTTATGTTCTTGACTCTGATTGCTGCTCTGTTCTTCTTTGTATTTTTCGAATCCCCATTGAGCAGTCTTTTGTTCAACGTGCCAAAAAATAGAACATCGCAAGAAACAGTAACTTCCAATCAAACCATTACGGAAATAAACACAGGAAAGAATTCAAAAATTTTTGTTGTGTGATAAATATTGAAAATTAAGTTAACATTCTATATGCCGATAATAAGAGACTATGTTAATTAAACAACTTTAAATAAATATATTTAGTATATTATGATAATGCCCTATGTTTCGCTAGCAGCATATGGTTGTTCTCAACGTTTACTGCATATACTTATACGATTTCATGTTGTAAACTTGGTACTTACTACTTACACATATGTAATCTTTTTATAATTTTTCTGACTGTTATGTTTTATAATATACACAGAGATTGTAACTATGACCCAATGTTAACCTCCGACGGAAAAAGGAAATCTTAGGGTAATACGTTCATAGCATTAAATATAGTTTTTCTTTGTTTATTTTGAAACCGCTTCTTCTTTAATTTGTTTTTTCTGTCACAAGGAAAGAAAACCTTGTAAACACGGACATCACAAGTTTGATCTAAGTACCTTTCAGTGGTATGCGGGAAAGTTTATCTGTACAAATATTTAACTGTAAATGTATGTAATTTTTAAGCAAGTTGAATATTAATTAGCACCTTTTTATAAGATATTTCAAAAGAAAAGCCGACAGAAGAGAAGAGTATGCCCGAAACGCTTATCGGCCAGCAGGGTATTCCTGAATAAAGAGTGATGTCAAAGATGCCTAGTGTCTACCTATGCACTTAGCTGTGAAAACAAAAACAAATAGTTTATCTTGTTAATATATAAGAAACAAATAAAGAAATATTGATATTTGCTATAAAACTGTGATAACTACAGAATTTATTCTATATAATATATACCATAATTACGTGATATCGAGTATTTTTGACGTCAGTGTATTTCTCCTACCGTATAATTTACCACTGCTGTAATAACGTGTAGTGTGAGATTATAATCGGGGGCAGAACAGGTTAGAAACGACCTGCTGTCACTTAATCGACGTACGATCGCGTGATTGATTCCCGGTTTGTCAATTTGGAATGGCTTCCTTTAAGATGAGACGGGTATCTGCGAAGATATCCTATAAAACAAGGACGCGTTGGAGGCCCTGTTGTCGGGTTTTTCCTGACACCAGTCAGTCTCCGCCAGCGGACTGACACGCAAAATTTACCTCGCGAGGAATAAGGAGTAGGAAGGTCGCGAGTAAGTTTGGACAGGTGCTGGATGGATCTGAGTCAATGATAAATCCATTTAACAATAACAATAAAAAAACGTTTAATTGAATCGAAAAAATAAATGAGATACAAATAAATGGATTACAAATTAAACGATCTTAAATCTAAACTAACGCGCGAGAGAGAGAGCTTACACATAATTCTCGTGGTTCATAATACCACATCAAATTAGCAGATCCGATGTCTTTCGATGTCTTTTATTTAAAAATTCATACTTCTTCTATAGGCACATATATAAATCTTTAGTCTACTTTGTATAGGCAGACATATGGAGGCCGTTAATCAAATATATGTGGAGAACTCTAGTTCACTTCTTCGTGGGATGAAGTTTCTAAACGGACTCCTTGATTAGTATATGGAGAACACTTACTATACTTCTTTCTTCGATAAATGCTTTCGGCGGACTCCTCGATTTGGGCACGAAACTCTACAATATCGTTTTGTATTACCCAATCAAAATAAAGGATTTTCTTTACGTAACCTGAAAGTTTGGGGTAAAATCTGGGGAACAGAGTCTTCGATGACGCTGAAACTGATTAATGAAAGGGGTGATAAGAGTTGTCGAACTTCCTCTTTAACGGAAAGGGGGTAATTCCTTTCTTTCACATTGGCAATATGTTTATTTAAATTAATCCTTTCTTTAACTAATTAACATAATCCTCAATTATTACAATTAATTCCACGTATAATAAAGTATTTCTTTAATGATATATTAGATAAACCTTGGTTTTATAGATGGGGGATGAAAAAATGAAAGATGAGTAAGTTCTGTCTTTTATTGTCAAGGAAGTTCGAAACAGAAGCATCCTTGTTACATCATAATGTTGCGTTTTATAATTTTAGAAATATTAATTAATTTTTGTACAATTATAATAATAAAGTTTTATATAATTTAAAGGAAATAAAGCCCTATTCTCACGGTAGTACATTTATTCCTAAGAAAAAGAAAGCCTTATCAAACTGAAGTAATTTTTATATATATTTCAACTGTCGTAACGTTTATTGGAAAACGCCATAGGAGTCTCAATACCGTATTGAAATGAGTTATTTGAGAGAAGTTCGTGGAATAACAAAAAGAGACTATATGAGAATAAACAAGTGTTGGAGGAACTTTGGGTGATTACAATTCACCAAGAGGTAAGATTCTACGATGGTTTCGCCACGTTGAGAGAACAAAAGGAGAATAACTGTTGAAGAAAGCATATATGAAAAAGGTGGATGGAAAGCGTGGCTGGGGAAAGCCGAGAAAGACTTTGTTTGAACAAATGGATTAGTATCTGAAAGAACGGAATGTGTTGAGTCAGAAAGAGAATGCGAGGAAGTGTGCTAGAAAAGACACGAGTGTGTCCGAAACAAAAGTGTCCCTGCACAGGAAAGTTGAATGGATTATTTGTAGGACTGTAGTCTCCTTTTGCCTGTTGCTCATTCTGTTTGGATTATAAGCGTGAAAATTTATATGTATGTACAGGTACTATACGATAAAGTATGTAATTCTCTATCGAAGGTAAGTATCACTTATGTTATTCACAGACCTAACATTCTATAGTATAAGATATAAAAAAGTAACAAATGTAATACGTATACACGTGAATTTCCAAGTGAAATGTCAATGTAAGTGGTTAACTGTATGTTAAAATATCTACAAACGTAATGTTATGAGAAAAGTAGCAGGACTATTACGAGATTCAAGAGTAACATTGGAAATAAAATTCATGAATCACAACTGTTAATACAAGCCATACAGATTTTATTGCATTTGAACCGTTGATATCTTTTTGAACCGCATTGAAGTAGCAATTTTATTACCATTACCTGGTGCTTAAAGGTATTTGAAATTAATATAATGAAAGTTACGACGTCATTTCGAAATTAAAGGCAATTCTATCGTAACAATAAAAATAAAAGGTCAGCTTCGTTGAAGAAGTTTTAGAGTTTACTTGTAATTTTTTATATACAAAATATCATAATACGTGTTGATAAAAGTGTAGATGATTTGAAATTAAATTTTAAAACAAATTTTACAAATGTCTGCAAGGACGAAAAGTAGTAAATTTCGCGAATTTTCAATATGTTTTCGATGTTTTAAACTATGACACCAAGAAAGAATATTTTGAAAATTATTTATGAATTTTTCTTCGAGTATTTGGTAGCGGTAAAACAAGTTCTTGCGCAGCTGATCTGTTATCCAGCGTACAGTTTCAGTATTCAATCGTTGGTATTTTAAAACTCTTTTGAAATTAAATTTATGTAAGTTACACTTAATAAATTTATCCGAAAGAATTTAAAATCCACCTATCTGATCCCAATAAAAATATTTTTACAAGTCATTCACGAATTCTTCTTCTAGTATTTGATATTCACAAATCTCCTCCCATTTTACATGTCTATGTTTGTCAGTAAATGAAATAGGAAATAAAAATTTCTTTATTTAAACACCCAATCTAATTTATATACAAATTCGGAAATGAAGTCAATAGTCGAGTCATTTCATTGACTCGTAATATTTCAGAGAAATCGATCTCTGAAACGTCGGATGGTGTTTTCGTTTACTGCTAAACTCGAAGATTTTTTTCCAATTAACGAGCACATGTTTATTTTCTATAATGAAAAACATAAAGCAAATAATATATTAGAATATAACTTTCTTATTTTTTTATATGCATACAATATACGTGATTAAGGATACATTTTTATATATAGTTACAAAATTACGATTACAGTGTTTTAAAAAGAATCAGTCAATAGATGATAATATGCAATAAAATTTGAGTTATACCATTTTATTCGGGTATAGATCGAACAGATTTTTCAATAAAGTCGAAGTAAAGATTTTATCAAATATTATTTGTGCAATTGCAGTTCTGGCTTTTATAAACACATTTAAAACTACTCTACCATAGCAATTATTTTACATTTCGATTGATAAATCTGTGAACTTCAATTTTTGTTCGTTTGCTTCAGTTCAGTGGCATAGCGTAGTGGGGGCGGCAGGGGCAGCCCGCCCCGGGCGGCACTTTCAGGGGTGGCAAAATTTTACAATAAATAATAATAATATCTTGTAAAAATTTGAACCATTTCATTTCATATTTTTGTCGCACCTACGATTACGGCCGATTGAAATGAGCACGGAATTTTCTATTACTTATTCTGTGACGAAACTGGGGAATCCTTTTTTTTTTAAATGAATGTATAATAATGACATCTTGCTGACTGGCAACATGTCTGTACCTATTTGTAGGGATTCGTGTATTTTATTTCGTGCTTGGATTTTTAAGACTAATATTCAGCGAGAATGACTTTTATTATAGGCCTATAAAAATAGTGTTCAATATTGTATAGCCTAATAACACCTGCAAATTAGATTACAGTGCGGATAAGTGGCATACGAATAAAAATTTTTATAATAAATTTAATTACTATATTGTAAAACATATATACATCACTTTTTTATTTGTAACCTCTACAATACACAATAAAAAACTTATTTTTTTAAAATAAAAGTACTTTGTTGTTAGTGAAGAAAGATAAAAGTATCGAAAATAAGTTTTTACCAACAGAAAACAGTCGAAGTAGAAACAGGCTGAAAATAACAACGAATTATAAGCTCTGTTCTGGGGATGTAAGCTTGTTTGTCCCCATCTTTGATATAATTTGTTTTTTTCTGTATTTTCACTCAATTTACGTAAAAATTATTCTATTGTCCTGTTTATAATTAATAGCTTGTCTTTGTTTCTGTTTACTAAATGAAATTTCACAGTAAAATATTCGGAAACTAAATTATAAATGCCAAACAAATTAAATAGCTTAATTTTTACAATATCCACTTAAAATGGATAAAAGCATTATTGCATATTTATTATTTATTCGTGCATATCGACGTCTTTCGAAGAAATAATCATTTATTGTAGAGTTTTTATAAGCTGAAAATTATTCTGTTGTCTTTGATGAAATTTGTTACAATTTACTAATTTTTACAGAAACATTAAATTTTAAACGATGACATTAGTTAAAATGTATTAATTTGTACACAAACATTAAATTTAAGGCGTATTTCTTGGTGATCACGTGACCGAAAGCTATTTTTATCTTGGCGGCAATTTTCCCACAGTGATCTTTGTCATATCTAATTTGCATATTAATGATAGTACATTACTAATTTTTATTAAACAGATCTAGACATTTTATATTATTTAAATTTGGCTGAATTAGTAAAATAATTATATAAAAATTTTCAGTATTTTGCAGGAAACTTCAATCCAGATGACGTAAGAGTCATCCATGGTTCGCGGGAGAATTTGCGCGATGATCTTTTTTATATCTAATTTGCATAATTATAATGGAAAATTATTAATCTTTATTAAGCAGATTTAGTTATTGTGTATTAATTAAATTCATCGGTTTTTGTGAAAGAATTCTTTAAAACTTTTAGCGTTTATTTAGAAACTTTTTGTCACCCGATGACATTGGACAAGAGCATTTTCGTTTTGTTTATTGTATACGACAGTTCGCGCCAGATTTCGTAAAGTGCGGTTTAATAATTCTGTGTTTCTCGTTTTTTCGAAGTTCACTGCGATAATTTTTTATTACGTGGATTCATACATTTTGCGTTGATTTCAATGGATATTTTAAGGCATAAAGTTTACTGTGAATTAGTTCTAAATTCAGAAAAAAAAGTTGAAAATAATTTATTTTTCGACAATTTGGGAGAACTGATCTTTGTTTGGTTGTAAATTAAGGCATGTAAATTTATTTGTGCATATAATTATTTAGTTCTGATTTCGAAACATTTATGGCATTTAGTGTTATAAGCGTGTTATTTAGACATGTCTACCAATTTAGTGCTAAAACGTAGAACTACGTCAAATAAGAATACAAACTTTAATTAGCAAGTAGTATCTTTATTAGAAAACTTATTTGTTGGTAGATTTTTTTACATTTAAAGTGTAATTAGATGAAACTAAATGGATGTGAACATAGAAAGTAGAATATGGCAAGAGTAATAGATAAAACTATTATTACATATTACTCGATCAGAAAAATTTATACTTGAAGAATTTTGTTTTGATAATTATTGCCTAGGGTTTATGTCGAAAATATTTTTCAGTTATATTTGTAATTACAGTTAATTCGAATAGTAATGGCGCTTAAATATTTATAGAATTAATTGAAGTTTTCGAATTTTGTTTTGAGGAAACTGAGGAAGGCAAGAGTATCTACAGTTGTATAATGAACTGAATTTAAGTAAATTAGGTGACTTTGTATGTTTCGATGTAGTTTTTTATAATATTACGATATACGAACTTTCGATTTTGTAAATTGTATTATACTAAAAAATAAAGTTTTTCGTTATTCTCCTACTTAATGATGTATTTATAATGTTTCTGAACTAAATAATACTTATTAAATTGAAATCCGAGCATTACAAATTACTATGAATATTAGAGAAGACCGTTTTACTATAAACTACTACGTTTTACTACAGCTTACTCCAATGTTGATTCTACGAAAAGTAGGACAGACAAGGACCGTTAGACTAATGACGTAGGCTGTTTACTTTTTCCGGTCGCATCGGTGCACTCCCGATAGCGTCATTTACAGAAGTCGCACCTACTTTTTTCTGACGCGAGCCAATTAGGAATATTAATTTTTTTAACCAATCAGATGACGGCGGGAGATTTAAATTCGATTTATGTCGATAGATGGCCGTCTAAAATTTCATATTTATTTCAATTTTCTTTTTTTTATTGTAATTTCTCGAGAACTAAAGGATATTCCAAAACAAAGTTGGAGAACCCAACTACTCGTGAAAATTCTACGACTTCACGAAATGGTTTAGGTATTTTATAAGAATTTTTTAACGGCTATTGACGTCCCTCACCACTGCCACTCGATCGCCTTGGACGGCTATTTCCGTCCCTCACTGTTAAGAGGTTAAAATACGATCGAATAATTTAAAAAAAAAGAAAGGAATTCAACAAGACCCACCAATAATCCTTACTTTTTTCCGACCACTTCTTGTAAATTTTATCGAGTTGGAAAAAAGTTACACTGTCTCTGGCTTGCGATAACTTTATAATTTAATTTATATCTACAAATAAATCCATTTATTCGATGTTTCTTTAATATTGCTTCGGGCAATATTAAAGAAACGTCGAAGGAATAAGGAATTTTTAAAATCTATTTAATAAATTTAGGAAATAATCATAAAACTTAAAGATAAAAGCGAAATTTCAAAAATACAACACGACGTCGAAGTAAACGTTGTAGAATTGGTTCTCTTGTAATCCCAATGATTCTTCAAAAGTTCGAGCGTCAGGATCAAAGCGACTGAAGAATTTGTGAGTGGCAGAATGGATATTTAACGGTGTTTCGTAAAGGTTACGAACCGCCTCAACGTTGAACAGAACAGACAATCTCAAAGACGAATTCTTTTCCACAAAAATTGGAAAGCTCAAATCTACGGATCCATTGGGTTTACAAAACTCTTTTTGTGATTTTAGTAGGTTGGAGGCAAAATTGAGGTATCCTTCTATATTCAACGGAATATTTCCTCTATGAGAATGGTACAAAGGAAGTTTTAGAGTTTTTACGAAGCAGTCTTCCATTACTTTTATCTGTGTGCTAAATATGCTGATAAGATCGCTATCGCCGGGTGTATAAGGCGCCCGTTTCTCGTAAACAAACCATTCCGTGAAATTACTTTCGTTCCTCTTTCTTCTGTCCGAGCAAAGATGATTCAAAAAATTTTCTTCTTTGAACAACGCCCAACCGGAACGTATGCATTGTTCCTCTACTTCGCTTAAACAGTTCAAAGGGATTACCACATTTCTCAGTTCTTCCGCACTCATGGCCAGAAACCGAATTCTGGGAATGAACGGCTCCATGTTTATTCTACATCTTTCTTTTTGGGTAGCGTCGTTCAAAGGAAATTCTCCACTTAATTCCGCTTGTCGATGCAGGCGAACTTTCACCCAGTTGTATATTGCTAGGAACAAAGACACTTCCGTTAATGATTTGTAAACGGGACGGGAGAGTAATCGGTCGATCGTCGTTCTTTTGCATTGTAAAAAGTCGTCCCCGAGGAATATCTCTTCCCATTTTTCGTCGAAAAATTCCCAGCAGCAATACTGCAGTATTCTGTCCACCTGTTCGCAGGCGAAATCATGTATTCGGCAAACATTTGACAAGTTCAATTCGTAAATTATGAAGGATTGACATTCTATAAAAAGTTTTTCGATCCGGTACCGTTTGCAGATGCCATAGATGTCCATTGCGTTTCGTAGGGATTCCAAACGAAGACTCTGTCCACGAATGAACCTGAGAATTGTAAAATATAAAAATTATTTAATATAAATTAACCGGTACGTTTTAATTTTAAGTTTAGTTTCGTGTTTTCAAAAATGTCTTTCATTCGTAACTTAATTGAAAACACGTAAATAGACGAAGATGTTACGTTATAATTCAAAGTTTTGAATGAATTGATGTTCCAGATTTTATTGTTTTTCTGCGGTGTATATATAAACACGAAATATTGTATAAAAGTAGGTACTACAGTGAGAAAGTTGACGGTGGTATGTGAGAAACGGGCACCTGACAACTTCGTCAATTCAAGACAATCGAGTTTTTTATGGTTCCCTTATATTATATATTAAAAGTTAATTAGTAGTGTTTTAATATCGATTCGACAATCATATTAAAACATTTTTGCACAACAGCCACCTTTTGGTTTTATAGGCAATAAAGTAAATACTGAAGAGTTTTACTACACAAAAATTCGTTGGCAGATTCGGACCTACGTTAACTTCTACAGTAAAAATTCTGTAGTGTTTTGCCGTACACACAAAGTTTTTCGTAGTTACTGATGATTTAATCCACTATCTCGTAGAAATATTCAATAATAATACTTCAACTTCTTGGGCTAAAACAAAATTTTTGCTGTCCATATTCGGTTTTAGACTGGTCATAGCTTTATTTAACACGTTTATGGTTTAGAATTTATCCATACACCACGTATCCCGTTTTAGCTAAAGTTAAACGCTTGTCCTCCCCTCGGTGGTCGTATGCAGTTTCTAGCCATCAAGAAAACCACGTGAAAATTTCAAGAACCCTTTTCCCTAAAAGTTACATTAAGCCAGCGATTCTCAACCTTCTTAGCTCCGCGACCCCAAAATAGTAAATATAAATAAAATTAATATTTCGCGACCCCCACCCAAAGGAATAATAACCAATTCAGAAAACAATTTGCTTTTGTGTTTCTAACGTAGATCCACGTACAGAGAAAATTTTAAATGAAAAACAAATGCAACCATCGCATTAATTTTTTTTCTTTACACGTGTACTTATTGTAAGTAAAATGTTTATAAGTTTATAAAGAATGATTTTTCTCATAAAATGATTTTATTTTTGTATCGCGACCTCTTTAATATCAACGCGATCTCCTTGGGGTTCGCGACCTCCAGGTTGAGAAAGGCTGAATTAAGCTATAGAAATAAAGATACGATAAATGTGAGAAACAAAATTAAGTAACACGTGTCTCGAAATGTCATTATACCAAATTTGTTTTCATACGGATCGCTGTATATCTTTTTAAGCTACTTCGAAAAAGGAGTCAATCTCTCGGTATATAAATGACAGAGGATGTGCTTTTTTTCAGAAGTAACATCAAACAGTTGAATGAAGTTTTACTTCTGGGATGCACGTTTACTCGTTATGATAATCAATTAGTATAAAGCATAACTTTAAATTGACTTTTGTATCGACTAAACTTACGATATTACTTGAGAGATTTGTCGAAAAGGATAAGGCATTGGAAAAATTCCCGACACTCGATAATCTTCAAGCATGGAATCGAGCACGGGGCTTTCGACATTCCTGATGCAAGACTCTGCAACGTTTATTTTTTCTTCTCCCATACAAGTAATTTCTATTTCCAATGCACTAGATTCCATATTTTTCGAGGGTTCAGCTCCGAGCAGCACCAACAATCGATAATGCAAGTAATTGTAATATTATTAAAAAATAATTGTTCGCGCTTCATTATTTCCAATCCATTGTTTCACGCCATAGAAAGACAATGATTTACTTTTTACATATATGTAGTCACCGATTTCGATGAATTCTTAAAAAATTTTAAATTCGCGTAAACAGAAATTGAATCTTTATGTGACAATGCTTCGGCATCACGGGACCGAAGGGTCGACACCGCATTTCCGATTACAATTTCGTCAGGACTCACATCAGTGTGTCTTCGAGGTAGACACAGAAACCTAGATAGCCGCTAATTTCATTTTTTTCCACGCGAGCGGTCGCGTTTGTAGGTGTTTGGATCCGATACGAGAGATGGCACAGATTGAGGAAGTGCACCAAATACAATTCTAACAATAACAGTTTTCGTTTATTAAGCTAGCTCTACAAAAAATTCATTATCTCATATTTAAACCTTAAAGCTTCTTCACGAGATCTAAGTTGGAGAGAGCTTACGTATAAGTTCTATAGATACCTGGTCAGGGATTGGAACGGATCGAAGGACTGTTGGAGTTCACTTAAATGGAGTTCACTTGGATGGAAGTTCTCTTTTCCAAGAAGTTACTTTAAAGGAGTTCACTTTTTTCTTTGAAGGTGTTCACTTTTGGCACAGGAGAATCCTGGATGTATCCGAGCGTGCGGCAACTTGGTGAGGACAAATTACGGATTTCTCTCGTGGACGAACCTGTTTTTGTCATCAGTTATTTCCTTTTATTGAGGTTCTTTCTTTTTTCCCCCTTGCCTTTTTTGGCAATGTTGCAGCGCATATGTCCAATAACAATTTTTTGTCTCCTAGTTTCTGGTGACACATTCGATGTATCATTTTGAAAGGGAAGTGACTCCACAGAGGGATAAAATCATATCCTCTACAATTTTAACAATCGTGGGAAAAATCATAGCTAATTTTTAATTAAATTTTCAGCCAAAAAAATGTTTTTTTTTTTTTCAAGTTCGATCACTCACATTTACTTTATGACGACGTAGTCTTACTTACAAAAACCTGTAAGATGCACTGTTTATCTCCAAACAATTTTTTATAAGTCTGCTGTATTTTTATAATCATACAGCAAACTTTCGAAATAAAAGGTGACAGATATAATATCATTAGCTACAATGTAATAGGATGAACATAGATGAAAAATTCTGTCAGAATAAAAAGATGACGTATATATTTACACACGAAATGTTGAAAAGTCTCTTAAAATGTTCGTGTATTTTTCAATACATTTATCTACATTATTATGTCTTACAAAATCCATAATATTAATGCACCTTTTTTATACCGTATTATTTACTGTTGTTTAATTCTTTCTTAATTATTATAACCATTAGAAAAGTAATAACAAATCCTAAAAACTGATGACTAAATTGTCTCTTCGACTTGATAAGTGACGTTCCTAGACGTTGTTTGTTTTGATCTTACACGAATAAAGCAGCCTGAAGAAATAGACATTTTAGATTTTTCCACGGAGACAAATACGATGTATTTAACAAACAGACATATAAAAATCTAGCAACGAGTTGCGTAACATTCCCGGCGACATTTGACGGCGCCATCTGTTATTATATTTTATTAAATAAACTTTTTACATTCTTTACTATTATCAAATGGCAAATTGTTTAATTTTCAGGGTAGAGGCTGTCCTATATTAAAAACGAATTATAAATGTTAGTAGTGAATAAAATCGCTATTAAGTGTGACTGCACTGATTACGGTATGTCGCAAATGAGATTCGGAATGTGTTTATTTCTGACGTATAAACATATATTGTTCTCGTTCTTTTCGAAAATCAAATGAAATCCTGGGACTGAGACTACATGAGGAGTAGAACGATATCATATTAATTCGTACTCTGAGGTCTACAATATAATTGATAATAATTTATTGTTAATAGTGGAGCTGACTCTCTTCACTTGGAAAGAGAAAAGTGAGGAATTTATCAGTTCTGGATAGAATGCAATTCACGATTGAAAAACATTTATATGTATGGTATTTATTAATGTGTTTAGTAATTTGTAATTTATTGGTTTTACAATATGTAAACAGTGCACTGTGTATATACGGTGAATGTTTTAATCTAGAATATTTGTGTTATAACGGTTTTGATAGATATTTATGTTGTACGGAGTAATGTAAGCTGATGAGGGGTGTTTGTGCCAGAAATGCATTCTACTAAAAATTTGATTGTGATTTATTAGAAGTTATTTTTCTAAAATATAGTGCCTTTTGCTTTAGTCACTCTCTGATGTGATAGGTCTCCAATTTATATATTAGGCTAATTAATTTAATCTTAATTTACGTTGTGGGCTGGAAGCGTTATTTAATAATAAGTATTATACACGAGATGAATTTGAATGTTACAAATTTTCCAGTAAATAATTTAATAATAGAGACAAAATAATACATTTATAAATAAATGCACAATATAGAACATTTCTTTAAGTTTTACTTCTCTTGCCTTTAGTTAAGTAAATTCATCAATTATTTTATCGAAATTAATTTGTTTTGTAAATTCCTGTTCGATTTATAAAACTTCCCTGCTTAACAATTTTTCCCGAGCAAGTAACAACTTAAACGTGTTTTCATAAATTTCAGTTTACAAATGCCTCTTTCACAAAAAGCTAAAGTAGCAGATGCTGTTAGAAGTACTCTCAATGCAGCTTCTAAATTTAGATAGGACTGAACTAAACTATATTAATGAATCGCTTTTAAAAGATCAAAACTTGAAGCTGCTTTAAAGTATGGAATTACCGTCATTTGAAACTAATTATTTTTGATAATAATTTTACAGAATTTATATTGTTTGGATATTTAAGAAATAATGCTTACTAAGACGATATCATATGAGGAAACGAGTGTATCGAGCCAGAGCGTTTGTTACAAATTGTTTGTGCTTAAAAGTATTTCATAAACATTGCAAGATACATTTGAGTTTTTAATTTTTATTTTGCAATTTATTAATTTTCATTTTTCACCAGTTTGGAGCAGTTTCTCATTGTTCGAGTGAGGCAAGTGCCTGGTTTCCTCACTCTTGTCACGGCTTTACTTTTCGTCTGATTCGAAGAGTAAAATAGCATGTTTACCATTTGTTTACCATACTGTCAACGTTGTTAAACACGTTATATGTGAAATAAAATGGAATGTAGTCACAAAGTTTAAACAGTACTATTTGTGATATACCTGCACAATACTGTGAGAGCCCAGATTTTATTATCGATTATAACTTTTTATATAAATTCAAAAACAAAAAAATAATTTAATTTTTTATAATTATAATTTACATTGCGGTTAAAATTTATTTTAAACGCAATGAAAATTATATGAAAATATTATCCCAGCAATTAATAAAAGATGGAAGGATGTGATTGTGTTTTCCACCGGATTCACTTACAGCACCCATATTAGTTATTTGGAGAATACTATTATGATTCTTTGGGTCTTCTCAGAGAAACGTGCATGTTACTTTTAAATTAAGCCACCTCCATAATTTGATTATCGCTAATACCAACATCATACAGAGGCATTTTCATAGGCTTACTCTTGTCCAGAGTTAAATCTAAGTCGAATTTACGTTTTTTAGACTTGTAGTCTGTATTATTTTTAGATTTCGGTAGCCTCTTCTTAGGTTTTTTTTTCGCAATGAATATCATATTGTAAAATTAAGTTGATATTACTATAATTATTAAATATTTTAACAAAAATTATTAAAATAAAAGTACTTACCTTCGGAAGACATGTTTTCTTGAATATTTTTGTAGATGAAAGGATCGTTGAATAATCAAATGTTGAAAATAAGGGTATATTTATCTTCTCAACTTATTTCTTAAAGTGATAGACATGTTCGGTCACGTCTGAATTTAAAAAATTGCCGTTGTTTAACCCACTGCTTTGTGTGATGTTTTAAAAAATGAGACACATATTTTTAGGAATAGGATAAAAAAAGGTGTTGCCCGACCCACAGCTGAAAACTATCGTTTACTTTATGAAATTTTACGATGCGTTTGTAATGATAATTTTATATTAGTCGTTATTTACCATTAGTACAAAACTCTTTTAATATCTCTGACTTAATGCGCAAATTGACATTGTTGGTTACAAGTTTAGGCTGATTTGCCAAATCTATATGAAGACGTTTGACTAAATGAATTACTCTACTTATTTTTCCTAATATTAAATCTTTTAACAAATCCATTGTTAGTATTATTTTCTTTTAACCTTACGCGGTATCTTTAAAAAATAATGGCTTGTTAAAAATGTTTTTGCACTTCTTATGAATTAAATAGCAATGCATGTATTTACCGTTCAATCTCATCATAAAAATATAAGTGTTATACTGATAATGCATAATTTATTTCCTCGTAATAAAGTAATGAGAGATATAAGTTTAAATACTCATTATTTAATATTATTTAAGAATAATAGAGATGAAAGTCAAATCAATTGTCTTGCTCGACAAGCGTTTATAGGTAGGATGTCCTACTTTATTCCTTTCCATGCGGAAAACTTTTAGCATTAAATAAATAGGTGGAATTCGTTATGCGGCGCATTTTTGCGTTTTTTGGGTAATTTTTTTGAATCGCGATATTTCGCTTCAATATCGCGCTATACTCAATCTGTTTTTTTGTGTTTGATTAAAAACATTACAGTTTACGATTGTATAATTTTTAGTTTTATACATATTTAAAATAATATGAAGTTTACGAACAAATTTGAAGGTTACGAACAAAAAAAAAATTAATTTACAGAGAATCGCTGAACTTTGTACATCTGTTAGATAGAAACATCTGTCCTCTATTAAACAAAACAAACCGCAGCTTTTTACCTAGAGCAGGGGAGAAGGTATTGTCATTTTTCACACTATGTCTCTAATTACTTAGCTGGGAGAGTAGTCGATTGTTATCGTGAAGCGACACCGATTAGTCAGCTGTACGACTGTGTCAGTCGTAGAGCTTTGCTCTTACTTTTGTAAAATAATTAAATGTATTCAAAATATATATGAATTCATTTGACAAAAATTTTAAAGCCAAATTAACAGCGCGAACACTTTCCATAGACTTACTATAAGAAAGTGGAGTTTCCCGGAAATATTTATTGATAGATAGTTTTAAAAACATATTTACTCGCCTAAGTATTGTCGAATTAGCTAATTTAATGTCTAAGGGCATTAAATTAGTTTATTAGAATTAAAAATCGATTTAAAAAGCGAATTTACACTGATTGTTCACATTTTACTTCGAAGGTTGTAGGCGGAGCTTTTCGCGGCAATTTTTTCGTTTCATAAGTCTGTGATTACTTAAAGTAACGTCAACAAAGACAGATGAGACTCAATAAAACTGTAGTAGAAATTTCTCTTTGATTGTTTTCAGCCAACTGTGTAGTTAACTGTGAAGATTTACTGTAGAATAGTAGGGGATGTATTTACCAAAGTATTTATGGCCCAGGGGTGGAAACAAAACGTTTATTGGATTAAACAAAGTCAATCGACATACAGAAAAGCGAATCAAAGCTAAGATCTCTGAAAAACTCGAATATAACGCAAATTAATCGAAGTTTTTTATTAATTTTTTAATTTGGACCAATCGGTACGTTTCACATCACCGATAAACGAAGAAGTCACATGATACAGACCGATCGGTACCTAACCGCATGGAAAGGGTTAACGGGTAAACGACCTTGAAGAGTGTTTTCACAAATTTTACATAACTTTTATTTGATCGGCAAAAGCTTCCTTTAACAACGCTTTTCTCTGAGCAGATGTTGTCTTTGCAATCACATTTAACAAATGATAATGTTTCTTGATATTCTTCATTTTTGTGGAATATAAACCCAATATACACTTTGATTGTCGGGAAAACAGAAAACTCTTAAACACAATTTTTTATCTGTAGACAGGTGGAAATCAATTAATAAATATCCGTATGGTTTGGATGTTGCAGTTAAATATGCATCTTTAATCGAGAAAAATAGATATATAGAAGAAATAAGAAGCGAAAATGTTGAAAATACGATACAAATACCAAGTGAATTATATGGAACAAAAAAATTTCTTAAATCATTTCAAATAATAAGTTTTAAAACACTTCCAGATAAAAAATTATTATTGAAAGTTTCACAGGAAACATCCATAAAATTTAATAGACAATTAAAAGATATATTAGGATTCCATCGATCAGAATATCCTGAAGGAGAATTTATAGGGACCTATCCTCTAGAATTAAATGCAGGAATAACGGAAATATTTGTATATTCTAATATAATGGAATCCCATCACGTAGGCGATACTACTGCTCCATTGTTTCCAGTAATTCCAGTCATGAGAGAAAAAGATAAACAAATTGATAAAATTTATATAACTCCAATATTTTTCCCGGTTCGAACAAATCACATCTAGACTATTTTTATAGACATACGATTAGCGACTGGTGAAAACATAATTTCTACTTCTGGAAAATCGCTTTTGGTATTGTTTTCGACGAGTATAAAAACCTGATTTCACGAAATATAAATCCGTTTTCATTTATTTAATAAAAGGAAGCTTAAACCGGAAGGATCGGGATTTTTAATCCCGATCCTTTATTTCGACAGAGATTTTTAGTCAGATCCTATATATCAACAACTCCGTTTTTTCCAATCAGGAAGAAGTCAATATTTTAAAAGTCGACCGATCCAACGCGGTTATGGATTTTTTGGAGACGTGTTTAGACAAGCAATACCAATTTTAAAAGATGCCGGAAAATATATTGGAAAGAAAGCATTAAATGTAGCAAAAGACATTGGAATGAATTTACTCAGTGGGAAATCGTTAAAAGATGCTGCACTATCGCGGATTAAATCAATGGGAATAGAAAAAAAAGATGACGTCATTCAAAAAGTTCAAAGCGGATCATGTAAAAAACGAAAACGTCGAAGAAAACATGTAAAACGAAAGAATATTGAGGAGGAAAGAAGTCGATATTTTCTCGTAATGGATGAATTTTCATGTCCTTGTCTGAAATTTGAATTGGATTTCTTTAAAACTATTCCCACACAGTTAGCCATAGAGAATACCATATCTAGTATTCTTTACCCTATTGCCACTATCACCGATCAAAAATCTCTTATAGAATTTCTAATACCTGGTTCGGGTGAAAGCTTAATACATTTGAGCAGCATTTCGATTAATGCTCAGTTATCTATTACTAAACGAGATGGAACATCTACATTGGATACTGATCTCGTTATTCCGGTAAATGATTTATTGCATAGTATGTTTTCACAGTGTGCCGTATGGTTTAACGAAAAATAAGTATCGTCGCATGTAAACTATGCATATAAAGCAATAATTGAAGCTCTGTTATTTTCATCTAAAGAAGCGCAAAAAACTTTTTTAACAAGTTTTTTTTTCTACAAAGATACTGCTGGATTTTTAAACGAAACCGATCCGATTAAAGATGCTATGAATAAAGGATTAATCACTAGGTTTAAGAAAAGTAGTAAAAGCCAAGTATTGGATCTAAATGGACGACTTCATTTCGATTTTATTAATTTACCTAAATTATTGATAAATGGAATTGATGTTAGAATCAAATTGGAATGATCAAAAGATGCTTTTGCTCTAATGGCAACCGACAATAATTATCAGATTCGATTAAAGAATATTACATTAAAAGTAAACAAAGTAGAAGTTAGTCCTAGCATTTTAATTAAAATGGAAATGGCCTTAGAAAATTCTGTAATTAAAATGCCTTATCGACGAGTTGATATTAAAGAATTTACTTTAAGTAAACGTATTTTAAGTTCAAATATTTCAAATGCAATAATTTGTCAAATCCCAAAAAGAATTATAATTGGATTAGTTCGTAATAATGCGTTTAATGGACAGTTCGATTTAAATCCTTTCAATTTTGAAAATTTCGATTTAAATTATATTTCTGTTATAAAGGATTCAATTTTAATCCCTTCTACGCCATATACTCCTGATTTCGATGAAAAAAGTTATGCTTGAAGTTATGCAACATTATTCGAAGAGATGGGTGAAATTCCCTATGGAAAATATGCTAATATATCCTATTCCGATTACGCCCAATGATATATGTTTCGCGTGTTTGATTTAATTCCTGATAAGGCGGCGTCAGAAAACCACACAGATGTTTTAACACAGGGGAACATTAGTATTGATTTAAATTTTTAAAGATCTTTACCCGAAACAGTTAACATCGTGTGCTTTTTAGAATATCGTAATACAATAGAAATCGATCGATCTCGGAATATTATGTCGACTTCTAAGAAAATGGATACAATTTCTTTATGGAAACTAGCATTAGGAGATCTGGAAATTAGCAAGACATTTAGAGGAGTTTATCCATCGGATTTATTGTTTCAAGAAATCGGAAGAAAGCGATGATTTATAGTTAACACTGAGAACAGTCGAAAGCCGAGACAACATTGGATCGCAATTTATTTTAAAAATTTTACCTGTTATTATTTTGATTCCTACGGACTACCTCCGAACATCCCATCAATTATAAGATTTATTCGTCGAAATAGTGATCGAATATATTGGAATCGTTGGGCTTTACAGGGACCGTATAGTCCTGTCTGCGGATACTTTTGTCTATTTTTCCTCTATAAAATATCAAGAAATCAAGATTTAAGAGAATTGCATCCTTTCACAAAATTGTTTAACCACGTTTACGTTAAATCTTTTGTAATGAATAATTTCCGTTTTGGTCGTCTACCGTCTAATATAAAAATTAAATGTAACCAATGTAATATTGGATTAAATTTATTTAAAAAAATTAAATGTAATCAATGTAGCTCTAGTTTAATATAAGATTATTTTAAAAGTTTTAAAAAAAATATTTTATTGAATACTGAAAAGAAACTAGTGTTAGATTTATCGATCTATGTATAGAATAAAAAAACAGAAATATTTTACTTACCGCTTTTATATTACAGATTCTATGACAAAATATCATTTTTTTCTATATATCTGCTGACAAAAATATTAAATATCATTTTTGTATTTTAATATATTATTTTGGATTTAAAAACTTAAATATAATCAACATAGTGCTAGATTAATAAAAGATTATTTTTAAAATGTTTTATTAAAAAAGTCTTACAAGTAATAGAATTACATTTGTTTTTAGCAGGATAACTAACTAATTTTTTAGGTACTACAGTACATGTAAATGTTTAGTTTTATTATAAATAATACATTTCTATAGCAATATTTTTATATGTTTAAGGTTTCTGACTATTTTTCTTTCATCTATATAATTTATTATGTTAGAACAAAACTACAGTACAGCTGCTACAACATGATTATTACAGTACTCCAATCAGATAAGCTTCCTTCGCTGGTACACTAATTATTAAGTTATTCTAGAAAAAAAAAAAAAAAAACATGCAAATTATAACAATTTATGCTTAGTTGAACACAAAATGTTCTTTGAACATACATATTCGTAGATAGACGGTTTTCTAAGAAGTAATAATTTCTAGTAAAATTAGTAAAAAATAAAATTTTGGTTATATTTTGCTACCTTACACTAATTATTATATAATATATATATATATTTATATTAATACCATCGCTTAAGCGGATATCGGATCTAATGTAAACAGATACCCTAACTATCGATTTTTTTCATTTGTTGCCTTAGATTGAAGCTTAAATATGAACGTAAACATAAAAATATAGCGAATTCATGCCGATCTGTTGTCAAATGTGTTCAAAAGCTTCTAGATTTTTTTATAAACAACTTTACAGAAAACTTACCATTTAAAATACACAGAGCCACGCGAAATTTTTGACAGAACATGGCGGATTTTAACCACGTGATACAACTAACCAATAGAAAATTTGACAACCCATTGTCGCTACTCCGATAATCTAGGTACTCTATATAAAATTATACCGACGTTCCATCTGGTTTCATAAGGTTCCGATGATGAAACAAGATATCTCCAGTCAATCGGTTGAGGTTAGCATGTGGCGACCAGAAATATGTGGGAAATAACATAAGACAAATAAGTAGATTTTTTTTCAGATTCGTTTGTCAAAATTCGATTTTTCAACATTTGCTTTTCGAACTTCCCAACGTGCAACACATGCGCAAATCTCGCACTACTGCCTGTTTGTAGAGAGCGTCACCATTTTGTATTTTATTGTGTTTCGGTTCTCGGTCCCCTGACTACCTAAGAGTCTGGTTTTTTTACGCGCGCATGATTTAGGCACCTAATACTCTGTGCCAAATCTCAACTCCTTACATGTACTCCTTCATACCTCTAAGCTGATAAGACGGCAGGCAGTACGATTTTATAAACAAGACATAGTCTTGTCAATTATACTCACACAAAATATAAACGAATTCAATGCGATTTTTTACATTGCTTTTTTATATTGTCAATATATGCGTTTATTGTACAAGTCTAAATTCTAACAATGTTATTGAACAGAAACGTACTCAGCAAATTAATTAATCAAGTAACTAACATCTTATTCGTTGCCCAGGGAGTTTATTAAAAACGAACGTTTTTGATCTACTCCATACATCATCTTCAGGTTGAAACAGTCGAATTTGAAATAACTACTACAGAATAGAACACCAAATTCAAATTCAAAAATAGATAAATACCGACAACGTAGCAACTAATTATAGTAAAAATTAAAGCGTAAAAATACATAAATGTAAAAATAAATAACAAACAATTCTTAAATACTATTATAAGCCATAATCCGTTAACAAATAATAATAATCGTTAAGGTTCCCATAACGAGATTGCGGATCATTGCGCAATTCATGAACTACTTGTAAGCTTTTAAGTTTTTTAATGGCGAACTGCTGAGGGTAGGCCTCCGCCATAGATGCCGGAGGCCTACCCCATCCAGTACCGTAACGTTTGATCTTTTCCTGATACCTTGGCAAAAACCTTGGGTTACAGGAGAAATATAATTGCTGGCATTGTTTAAAAATTTGAGATAGGCGATACAAGGGCCTCTAAACAAGGGCCGAGGACAAGGGCGATACAAGGGCCTCTAAACAAGGGCCGAGGACAAGGGCGATACAAGGGCCTCTAACAACATTTTTGTTTCAACCTGAAGATGATGTATAGAGTAGATCGAAAACGTTCGTTTTTAATAAACTCCCTGGGCAACGAATAAGATGTTAGTTACTTGATTCTAAGAATGTTAGTTAAATGGGAATCACTCAGCCTATTTTTTTCAGCAGTTTTGATGTTTTGCAAGCAAGAAAAAATTGTAAGAAAAAGTTTTGATGTTTTGCAAGCAAGAAATAACAAACAGATGGAATGTACAGGTACAAGAAGTAATACTCCACATGTATAACGGTTTTCTAGATAAACTGACAATTTCATCAAATTCATTGAAAAATGAACTTTTTTACAAACATTGGGAAAGCTTTATCTATAGAAGTGTTTGAATTAAGAACTATAACCATAGCCTATATTAATTTTATTGTTGCAAGTCTACAATCAAACCAAACAGGTCGACTGAGTTCAAAAAAATAATCGGATTGTGTAAGATGCACTTTTCATGTTATTCAATTTCAGAAACGTGTACATTTATTTCTATTTTTGATTAAAAGAGCCTGTGCCTGGCGAAGCTCCGGTCAATCGGGAAAACGAGGACTCTTCAACTATTAAATTATTCATTATTCTTTTGAATAAAATTGTGTTAAGAATTACATAAGTTTTAAATAAAGACATCTCGTTCATCTACTTATACAATAGTTCAATAATAATATTACTTTGATTATATGATTTAAAATTTTGCCAAACCAGGGTGGCAACGTGGAGTTTCCGGATTCTCCAAGTCTGTGACTCCTGAATAAGAGCCAGTTATTATTAAAAAGATCTCCCAGGAAGAATCCCCCCTGTAGGCAGATCGACCAAGTGTTGCGTTGACGTAAATTAACTAACAAACAGATGGAATGTACAGGTACAAGAAGTAATACTTATCTAATGTGAGTAGGAAATACTTGAAGGTAACAAAGTAACTGAACTACGAAACATTATCGAAAAAAAAAATGAAGTCAAAAAGTAACGTGATTCGCAGAGCAAAAAGTGCTGAGAATTTAGAAATGAACGAAGTAATTTGATTACACTAGTCGACGGTGACGTTCATAAACAAACGTTACAGAATGAATATCGAAAAACAGTTAACCAAAACGATATGGTGTTACAATTAATGCAATCAACGATGCACCTGATAAATAAGCAAGTATAATGAAACCGTAACGACGACATTTACCACAGTTGAAGTGCAAACAGAATACGATTTAATTAATGACTTGAAACCGTGTCGTGCTTGATTCTTGTTGACTATGAACACAATATGGTGCTTACGACGATCACTTGGTTTTTTCTTCTCCCTGTTATTTAGTTGAGACAAGCATTCCGTGCGTATGTAGCTCATTTGTTGTGAGTCGAAGTTTTAAAGTAGAAAGCTTTAAAGTTAAAAAGTTTTTAAAACCAACGTTTTTAACATTAGTTGTAAAGTGTCGTCGTCCTAATATTTAGTTGACTGAAGAGGGGCATATTAGGCCCGAAACGAGCTACTTACGCACGTAATGCTAGTCTCAACTAAATAACAGGGAGAAGAAAAGCCAATTGATCGTCATAAGCACTATATTGTGTTCATAGTCAACAAGAATACGATTTATCAAGGTCGATGGAGGCAGGAGTTTAGTGAAACAAATAAGAAGAGTGTGGATGAATGGATTGATTCAGTAGGATATGAAAATAGCAACAAAATCTTGCACCCCAGCTATGTTATTTGTGGATGTAATTGTTTACATGCAGCAGCAAAAGACTAGCACAAAACAACAGGAAGAAACTGTACAACAAGAGAACAGGGGAAGGAGAATATTCACAAAGAATTTGGACGCACTGACTGAGTACATTTATGTAAAGCTAAGATTTCCAAGTATAAATTGTCCATTTTGAGTTACAGAAACTGATGAAATAGATTACATTGTCAACAATACGTAACAAACATCACGCAATAAACATTGCAATGCATAATATTAAAACAGTAAGTCAACTACAGCAAATAGTGCAACTTGCTCACAGATACAAGTGAAAAATGCGAAAGCAAAGAAATATGGCATAAAAGTAAAAGAAACAGCCAAATAATAAACAATGATAAATAACAGAATGAATCGGTAAAAATCTTCAACAAACATCAAGTAAAACGAAAAACAGGAAAGATTCTTTATGAAATAGATCGATGCCTACAGAGGCCGATGTTTTAGATACCAAAAGAAAGGACACTTCGCTAGATACAGTTTTGAACCACCCCGAATAGATTATTTACAAAATAAGTACATGTCAACAGCTTGTAATAATTCTAATTTTACATTTTCATTTTAAGTCTCACAAGAAATGACAGGCGAAGAGATGAAATGAAATAAACTGGATTTAATTCAAAATAATTTATTGCGAAATTACGAAAATCAGTAAATACGTCTTCTAAGATAAAGCGTCTAAATTCTGATAAAATTTTAAATAATCTGTATAAAATTTACATTTAAATTTTTTCTAAACTAGTTGAGCATGGTCATATTTATCATCACTTACAAGAGAATTAGTTACTTCATTAAAAAATATTTTTTTGAAGGTAATTTTGTTTCGTATAATACTTGTCAATCATTACAATAATTATAATAAAACATTTCTTTCTGTTTTAATAAATATCAATCTTACTGTTTTTCAGTGGCGTGCCGTGACATTTGATGACAGGGAAGCTGTGTTTCTGTAAGAAGCCGACTTTCAGGGGCAATCAGTTAATTGCGCGTCAGTGATGGTCTAGGGCAGTGGTTCTTAACCTTTTTATACTCACCGCCCACCAAATATTTCATAATTTTTTTGTGACCCCCATTTTTTAATAATAATTTATATTTGATAATTTGATAATTTATCTATAATAAATTGATTTTTTTATTATTGCTTTATTTTTTATATAATAAATGTAAATCATAACTTTATTATTTCATTATCTATTTAAATAACATTCAAACTTCACAATTAAACACGAAAACTCATTAATTTTTAACAGAAAATAAAATAAGAAACACGTCGATAAATCGATCCAATGTCGATGCCAAAACTAAACTAAAACTAAAACGCCCACTTGTGGTAAGGATTTTGCATGACTTTTGCAAAAATATTTAAATTTTCAAAGCCTACTATTTTTCCTAATTATTTTTAAAATTCCAAGCATTAATAGTTTCTTAAAATTGCTTTGGAATAAAAGAAGTAAATACTGCGGTGTAAGTAGCATATTTACATTTATTTCTTCTGTACTAACAAAGTTGTATGTAGGAAGAAATACAAAATAAATAAATAAAAACTAAATAGGAAAACTTTATCTTACTTATTTAACTTTTCAATACGATATTCGGATTATACATCAATTTTCTTTTTATTATATTCCGAAGGAAATTTTGCATAATTTGGCGACCCCCGGCAAACTTCTTACGGATTCCCAGGAGCTGCGGCCCCCTGTTAAGAATCACTGGTCTAGGGTCCATTCGTATTCATTTGTTCGATAAGCCAGTAAAAACTGTAGACTTCTCTAAATGTATTTTTACTATCACAATTACATTCCGAATCGCTAGCCACGATATAAGGGCTAAAATTAAAAATAAATTATAAAAACTTACTCGGTGAAATAAAATGTGCGATGGATATACATACCTGGTACAATGTATTGTTCGATTGTATTAATATACTTTTAAAGAAAATTATAATTAAAATATAGCTTTGTAAAGAAACGTACATAAAAATAACATAAAATATTCTTTACTTTTTAAATCTTAAAACAATCCACTTAGTCAAATATTTTGATACGAGTAGCTAATGGATGGAACTAGTGCCGGTCCAGGTAGGTGTGTAGTGAGTGTGTGCGTGCCAAATCCCGAGGGTGCCGATACCGGTCGATGTCAAATGCCTCTTTTGTCGCGTCACTAGTATATCTCAAAGGACGCCACGGGGCTGTTGTAAATTTTAAACGTTTTCACTGTAGCTGTAAAAATCTAACTATGTTAAACTTAATAGTCATTCGTTTTCTAACTAATTCGTTTTAATACCGGGTGTACACGGAAATCAGTTTTCCACTGTACTGAGCGAGTGATTGGTTCTGTTAAGCTTTTGTTGAAGTAAAATTCTGGCTCTTTCAACAGGATTTTATTTATGTCCCCATTCCCTAATCTCTTAATTATTTAGTCACTTCTTAAGTAGAAATAAGTCGAAACCAGTTACTTTGTACCTGAATATCTGTAGTCTTGAGAAAACAGTGGAAAGACAAATATTTATGACAACGGATATATAAATCGTAAATTTAAGGAAAATAAATTCTAGAGCTTTTTTTGTACCATTGTATGTACTGTACGTCTCATTCATTAAATTTGGTTGTAAATGATGCTGCCAAAGTAACAGTTAATTTTTAACATTGTACTAGAATTGTACACGTTTTTTCTGTATCCCCTTACAGATGGGACATACTAAATGGTAATATCACCGGTTTAACATCGAAATCCGTAAGTAATATAAGATGGGAGAGCGGAATAAACGCAGAATAAATATATCAAATATTTTAATGGAGTTTTTTTAAACTCCTGTCAACTATACGGAACTATCATAAAAACGTGCCAGTAAACTCCTATCGGTTGGGTTGTTATAAATGCAGTCTAGGGTGGGCAACCCTTTTTATATCATTGCCCAGAATAAATTTTACGTTTTTTCTGCGGGCCGTAGTAGTTAATTGACGCCTTTTTGTGACTCGTAATTTTTTTAGTCTGCAAATGTGAAATAAATAAATAAAAAGTTAATTACTACATTTATTTTTTTATCGTTTTCGAAAATTACAAAGAATTGGAAAAATAACTAATTAATAGTTATTTTTCCAATTTAATAATCTATTAAAGATCTCGCGGGCTGGAATAAAAACTTTTCGCCAGCCGTAGCTGGCCCGCGGGTTGCCCGCCGTTGATCTAGTCTGCTCGTGATTCACATAATTGGGCGAGGGTGGCCGAATATCTAGCAGGCGGCTAACAGCCCACAACCGCTCCGGGATATAAAGTCGCGTACTCTTTACGCGTGTGTCGCTTCTATTAGCAAAACCGTGACGTTGGTGCTCTGTAGAGCGCATGCGCCAATGCCTATAATCTGGCTGCTTGGAAGTTGACAGGCAGGCGGCTAACAGCTCAGAACCGGTCCGGGTTATAAAGTTGGACTCCGTACGCGTGTGTCGCTTCTACCAGCTAAATCGGGTGAGGTTGGTTCTCTGTAAACCGCATGTGCTAATGCCTATATAATCTGGCTGATTGGAGACTGACCCGGTTTCGACATTCCTTTTGCCACTGAATTATTCGAATATACAATAGCGATCTTATCGTTTTTTTTCACATGTAGTATAGAAATTTGTAAAAGATACATAATGCAGTTATAATAAAATATTCATTTTAATTAATTCAAAGTACGTTAAAATATGAAAATTTATATTGTATAAAATACAAGGGAAGGTCATTGGAAGGTGGAATCGGCGCTTCTATCGCTTCCAATGACGGCACGCCACTGCTGTTTTTTTAAAAAATTATTAAAAGATTGAAAAATAAAAACTTGATAGAATTAGATTTAGATAAACTTAAATTTAAGAATTAATAACTACAGTCGACTCCGCATAAGTCGACACCCGAAGGGGAAGTGAAAATGTGTCCAGTTATCCGATGTGACGACTAAAGCGAAGTTGAAAAATAACCAGAAAACTACAGTTAGGAAAACACAGTAGTGTAGGCTTACAATACATTGTGTCCTCTATTTACATACTCTGTAGATGAAAAACTGAAAAATTCGTTTAGTGTTGTTTGTTTTGAGCACTTAACTGTCTCGAATTTCTTTTTCAACGATCACGAACGCCTCGAAAACATCATCTTCGCAATTGTCAAACGTTAGCAAGTAACGTCTAAGGATTCTAAAACTAAACTTGTGTCAATTATCACCAACTATAATTTCTAATGTAAAATATTTTTACATAAAAACATTAATCTTCTTTTACAATTTCTTTCATCAAATTTTTTTTATTGGGATATTTCTTTTCATATATTAGAATAATATTTTATATTTTAATTTTAATTTAATAAAAATCTGTAATATCATTTTTTCCACAATAAAACTTTTGAAGTATTATATTAATTTCGTTGTCAACAATTACCATTAAATAACGTATAGGAACATGGATTTGAGTTGCTGAGCTGAAACTTTGAGTATTACTTAAATGTATTGATTGTATTGTTCTTGATTTTTGTGAAACCGTGTTGTATTATTCTTCGAAGTATCAAACACAAATTTGTGTTAATAACAACCACTTGGCTTTTTCCACCTTTATTTAGTTGATACGGTACACGTTTCGGGCCTTATGCCCCTCATCAGTCAACTAAAATAATATAAAATAATGTATACAGCGTTTTTACCGACAAGTTATATAAATATTTAAACGTATATAACATACCAATTCTTCCCCCAGTATGGCACTTGTACACGGTAAGTTTGGATTGTTCTTGTTAAACATTCAAAATCAGTATATACACACAGTTTCTGTTTTCCTTATTTTATTAATAGAATTAAATTGAATTACTGAATTATCTTTTCAGGGAAGAGATCTTATTGATATTTACAATTTTGACATAAATCTATATGATTGACTAAAGTTGAATATCAAAAGAATCCACTTAAACAAAGCGAACAAAAATAATTTAGTAGTTTTCTTTTATCACATTAAAATGTATTAAATTTTTCTAATTAAAAAGTAATGAGATTTATATAAAAATAAATTAATTTTTTTAGAAAAATTACCTGTACTCATTATAATTAAAAAAAATATTTTGTTATCATAACATTAATAGATAAATTATTATTGTTTTCAAATCTTGGAATTTAAAGAAGCGGCATAGTAAATTTTACATTATTAATAATTAAATATTTTATATACGAGGGTGAATCAAATATAAACGGGATTTTTGTTCCCGAGCAAGTAAGGTTGGCAGTACAGGGCCCGCGCGTCTAGTCTGATTGGCTAGGGTCATTATAAGTGAGGGACACCGATCGTTTCATACTTTCAACCAATTCGTCAGTAGTGCTAACGATGTCGGAGAAACAGGTGCACCCCTCTGTCGCGTAATACATAATCATACAATTTCTTGCTCGTGAAGGAGTCAACGCGACAGAAATTTTTCGCAAATTGACTGCACAGTTTGGGGATAAAACACGGTCAAAGACTCGTGTGTTAGCCTGGCATAAAAAGTTCGAGGATAGACACGAGTGGAAAATCAAAAACACGATCGCCGTCGTCGGACCAGCATCACAAGCGAAAACATTCTAGCGGTTCGAGACATTATTGAAGAGGAGAGACGAATCGGAGTTTGCGAAATTGCAGAGAAGGTCGGAATAAGTTATGGAAACTGTCAAGCGATCCAGATGTCATTCTCCTCCCCGATAATGCCACGCCCCATACTGCGGCTCTAACAGTCTCAAAACTTAACGAAATGCACTGGACTGCACTTGATCATCCTCCCTACAGCCCGAACCTATCGCCATGCGATTTTCGTTTGTTTGGGCCGCTTAAAGAAGCTATAGGAGGGCAGTTATTCGAAGATGATGCAAGAGTGGAGGAATTCGTGCGCAATTGGCTCCTGACGCAACCAACTTCATTCTACGATACTGCAACTGGAATAAGAAACCGTCCTTCTTGCTGGGAAAAATGTATTTCTATAGCAGGAAGCTATGTAGAAAAATAAATCATAATATTTTTTCTATTTCTTAATAAATAATTTTAAAACATAAAATAAATCCCTTTATATTTAATCCACTCTCGTATTTCTTAAAAGACGAAGAAGAAATTATTTTTATTGTAAATGTTGGGAAATCAACAATTTAGAACTGAATATACAAAACACAAGTTATGATTACATTACATTTGTAATAAACATTTCTTTTTCTTTAAATTTATTGAAAGTTAAACTTGCAAATCAATATACATAATGTTGAAAATTTCTCATTCTGACTCATTTCGAATAAACTCAATAATTTTATTTAGTATTTGTTGCATTATAAATTTTTTCTTCTAAGTCATAAATAGATAATGACCATTAAAGTTTAGATGAGAAATAAAATTTTTGAAAAATAGGTTCATCGGGAACATATTTAATAAATTATTTAATGTTTAAAGAGATAATTCTTAATTGTAAACCTATTTCACTATTATATAAGAGAAAAATATAATAGATGTATTTTTAAATTTAACACAACTTATAAACATATAATTAATACTTAATTATTAATTTGTATATATTAGGAATATATATTTTTATTTATAGGTAAGTCTTTACAATTATGGCAGTTAATCCGAAAAGAAAGTCGTTTTCACCGAGTTTAACGGAAGGAGAGACCAGCAGTAAAAAGAAATCTTTGAAGAGTTGCGAGGAAGAAGAATTTGCATATCTTCTGGAAGGAGAAAATTTTAACCTCGAAGAGGGTATACGTGTTCTGTTGCGTTTACATTTTTCTATGAATTCTAAGGTTGACGAACTTATTTCAAGATTAAATTACGTATCGGAATGGTTAAAAAATTTGGATGAAGGTTTGGGTGACTTAGATACCAGATTAGAGATATTAGAAAAATTGGCTGACAAAAATTGTGGTTTAAGCGATCAAAGTAATGTTACGAGAAAGTTTAATGATATTACTCGGGAACTTGATTTTTTGGATAACCAACGTCGTATAAATAATGTTGTCATTTCCGGTCTGGAAGAGGTACGGGACGAATCATTTCTAGAAACGAAAGAGAAAGTAGTTGAATTTGCTACGCGAGTCTTACAGATGCCCGACATTAAGATTGGTAGGGCAATGAGAGTGGGAAAGAAAAAGGCTAATTCCCCTAGATTAATTATTTGTACTTTTGTTGATTATTATGAAAAAATGAACTTTAAGAAACGAATTCTGGAATTAAAACCGGATGGTGTCTATGTAAATGATGACTTTTCTCCTAGATTGAGAAATATTAGATTTAAGCTTCGTGATTTCGGTAGACAGTCAAAACTTTCTGGAGCGCGAATGGTAAAAATAGTTTATGATAAAATTATTATTGATGGAACGAAGTACTTTTACGATGTTGACTGTGACCAGGTTAAGCCTGTCTCATCCTAGCAATTGCCGGATAGGGGTACTTCTTTTTTAATTTGGAATTGTGCTGGTTTGTTTAATAAACCTGAGTTTTTTTGGAAGTATCTATTGCAGTACGATATTATATTTCTTTCTGAAACTTGGTATGGTTCTACTAATAGAAATTCGGACGTAACTGATTGTTTGCAAGGTTATAATCTCTATTTTGGTAAGGCTTTTAAGTTACATACGAGAGGTCGTTAT
This sequence comes from Centruroides vittatus, assembly GCF_030686945.1. Classification (NCBI taxonomy): domain Eukaryota; kingdom Metazoa; phylum Arthropoda; class Arachnida; order Scorpiones; family Buthidae; genus Centruroides; species Centruroides vittatus. The sequence continues at coordinate 1,100,500 of NW_027122206.1, read as the reverse complement.
TGTGCAGGCTGGTTATTGGCAATAAGATCCTCTTTTCCCTGCGTTGTTATTTATCAAGATAACTATCTAATACTTGTTAAATTTGGTGCCGAACTTGGTAATATTTTGGTATGTTTTGTTTATTTTAGGGAAAATGACTGGCAGTCTATTTTTGAAACTTTAACTGGTTTGATATTACATGATAGGAATGTAATGATTGCTGGTGATTTTAATGCTAGGATTGGATTGGGGAATATAATCTCTGACGCTTTTTGCAACTCTTTTGGTATTGTTTGTCCTTTGCATAGGAATTCGAAAGACTTGGTGATTGATTCTTTTGGTAGAAAGTTGCTTCATCTATGTGATGATTTGGATTTGATTATTGGTAATGGAAGATGTTTAGGTGATGAAGCGGGTGAATATTCTTATATCTCTAGTCGTGGTTGTTCAGTTATTGATTTGGTTATAGTTTCTCCGTTAATTTGGAAAGATATTCTCTCTCTAACGATGGGTCAGTTTTTGGATTCCGACCATAACCCTTTGATTTTACGACTGGCTTGTGGCAATGATAGATCGGTTTCTTTAGAGAAGAGGCAGAGGATTAACAGATTGTTCTGGGATGAATCTAGAAAGGATGAATTAAGGTTGGCTTTGGAGGAAATGTGTATCTTGAATAGGTTTGATTCAATGGAAGACCTGAGTAATCTTCTTTTTAATTTGGCTTGTAAGTGTGGATTTAATATTAGGAGACATAAGAATTCTTTTTCGTGGTTCGATTCGGACTGTAGGATGTTAATTTGCGCCAGGAATAGAGCCTGGAGATCTTTTAGAAAGAGTAATGATTCTAATGATCGTTTGCGTTTTGTTATGTTACGAAGTCTGGTGAAGCGATTTTGCATTGCGAAAAAAAAAATTATTTGCTGGAAAAATTCAAAATTGTTTTGGGAAAGATAATAGGCTTTTTTGGAATTATTTTCGACATGTTAAGCGGACTAAGTCTTGTAATTTCTGCTTTATATCTATTGATGATTGGTTTCATCACTTTTTTAATTTATTTGGTTCCTTGGACCCTTATTTTGTTGATTTTTCTACTTTTAATTATTGTAGTAATTGGTATGATGAACTTTTGGACCATGAACTTTTTGCAGGTGAGCTTAATGATGCTCTGAGGAGGTATAAGCCAAATAAAGCGCCAGGTTTTGACGGGATCCCAATGGAATTTTGGAATTTTGAGATGCTGAGACCACATCTTCTGTGTCTTTTCTCAAAGATTTTTGATACTGGGATAATACCAGAGTCTTGGAAGACGAGTATTCTAATTCCGATTTTTAAGAATGGTAGGAAGGATGTTCCTGGTAATTATAGAGGTATATGGCTATCATCTTGTGTTTCGAAATTGTTTTGTATTATTTTGTATAGAAGACTGATTCGGTGGTTAGAAGTTAATAATATATTGCATGAGAATCAGGCGGGATTCCGAGCTAGTTATTCCACATTGGATAATATTTTTGTTTTGTACACGGTTATTCAGAAAACTTTTTTACGGAAACGGAGGAAGGTGTATGCTTTTTTTGTTGATTTATCTTCTGCGTTTGACAGAGTCTGTAGGAACTTGTTGTGGTCTAAGATGTTGCGTTATGGTTTCAGTTATAAATTTATATCTTTACTTGTTGCTTTGTATGAAAATTCCTCGTTTATGGTAAGAGATGGTGGGAACTGTTCGCCATTAATGTTTTCTAAGACTGGTGTTAAGCAGGGCTGTATTTTGAGTCCAATCTTGTTTGGTATTTTTTTGAACGATCTCTTTGGTTTTATTAATTCTTCCGGTGATGGTATAGAAATAGATGGTTTCCAAATTAAAATACTAGCTTATGCAGATGATATTGTAATTTTATCTGACTCTGTGGTTGGACTTCAAAGATTGATTGATAAATTCGCAATTTATTTAGATGAAAATGGTTTGAAACTGAATTTGAATAAGTCCAAGATTGTTGTTTTTCGAAGAGGAGGTAAGAGTGCGAAAGCAGATAAATGGTGGTTTAAGGGTTCTCCAATTCAAGTTGTCTCCAATTACAAATATTTGGGTGTTACATTTTCGTTTAATGGTTTATTTCATACGCATTACATTAATAAGAGAACTCATGCCAGATTATTGATGAATAAAATCATTCAGTTGGGGAGATCTGCCAAATTACGTAATCTGAGGGATTATTTACGTTTATTGAAAACTGTGGTTTTGCCCTCTTTGTTATATGCTTCAGAGATTTGGGGTTTTAATCTGACTAATGGTGATGGTATACAGACTGAATTTATTAAAAACTTATTTTATTTACCTCGTTGTACACCAGGTTATTTAATTATGATGGAATGTGCTTTGACCCCTATAAAACTTATAATATTTAGTAGGATAAGAAATTGGATTAATAGAATTTCTAAGCTCGATGATTATCGTCTAAGTAAGGTTTGTCTGAAATTTATACTTAACAAAAAGTCTATAGATTGGACACGTTATCTTATTGATACATGCAATAATCATGGTATTAATTTTATTAATGATGATTTGAATCTAATGGACTGGTCTCTTCTCCTTGTAAACATTTTTGATAATTTTTTATATAATATAAATGAAAAAATAAATAAAAGCGTATATAATTGTTGGTATAAGAATTTGAATGTTACGTTTTTTGATAATTCTTTATATAATCAAGATGTTTCCCTTAATATTTTGTGTTTATTTATACAGGCTAGGTGTAATTCGTTAAACTTTTTAAATAATTACTCGAGAGAATTGTGTAACTTTTGTGTTGAGAAAGAAATTGTGGATGCCTGGCATATTCTGGCTAAATGTGGGCGTCTTAAAGTGTTACGTAAAGAAATCTTTGGTTGCGAAGTTCTTACCAGGTCTTTTTTCCTTAAAATTTTATCGAAACCTTGTTATAAATTTAATGTATTTTGTTTTCTAAGAAAATCTGTTAAAATTTTGTTTTAGGGGGCGTGATTCCTCTACTATAAATCTAGCCTTGTTGTTGGTGCTGTTTGGGAGCATCTGTCAGTGCTGTGTCTTCGATACTAATTTTTTTCTATTTATAGGTAAGCAATTTGCCTTTTTGGTTTCTATTTTTTGGTATTTTGTATTATATTGACAGATGCTCCCGAACTTTAACTTTAAACTTTATTTCATTACTGTATTTGATTTTGTAAATTTTATATAATTTATTTTACAACTAAATTGTTATCTATCATTGTATAATTTTGTTTGATTATGTTTATTGTATTTAAGTGTTTTGTTTTGGGAGATGGTTTGGCTCCCCGCATCATGGAATAAAATCCAGTATGCTAAATAAATAAATAAATAAATAAATAAATAAATTTAACACAAGTTATAAACATATAATTAATACTTAATTATTAATTTGTATATATTAAGAAAATATATTATTATTTATATTATGATGTATACTAACAAAATAAAACAGTTTATTAAATTACAAGAGTTTTTTTATTTCTTTTATTTTAAATTTTTACACTAATCAAACTTTAGTATGTAACATGTAGTTACATACTAAAAATAAGTTGTTATATTTTTTCACAAATTTTTGCTAAAATATAGAGAAACGTTGATAATGTTTAGTATTAATACTTTCAAACGATAAATTTTGATATGAAATAATATTCCACCAATTAACTTTATGCGAATAATCATGAATAAAGTTTTTAAATAATTGTCAATGTTTTGATATTAATTTCCAGTGAAAATTATTTTCTAAAATCTTCATTTTAGATTCTTCTACTTTGAATATTCGCAAACTGTTTTCATACTTAATTTATATCAATACAATCCAATAAATTGACCATTTAGTGTTTGACATTTAATAATATAATCACAGTTGAAATATTTATTAAATTCATGCATAATAAGCCAGACACCAACCAAATGCCGAAATCCTATCGGGATAGATATAGCTAATTACTACATAAATTAGGTAACCAATTTGGCACTAGAAGGAGGCGTTAGGCGCCATCTCTTATTAACTTTAATAATTATAATTTTAATTAATTAATTTTAAAATAATTTATAACCGCTGAAAGAGAAAAATAGTATATGTGTTTAAAGAGGGGCTCAGACTGGAGGTCCGTATAACTGGCAACGCATCTGCGTGGTAAGCAGGAGTTGTGGGTTCGAGCTCCGCTCCAGGCCGATTTTTTCTTCCAGCAGTTCTAAATTATCTAAAATTAATTAATTAAAATTATAATTATTAACGTTCATAAGAGATGGCGCTAGTGCCTCCCTCTAGTGCCAAATTGGTTACCTAATTTATGTAGTATTTAGCTATATCTAGCCCGATAGGATTTCGGTATTTGGTTGGTGTCTAGCTTATAATTTATCGGGTCTAGCGATGTTTTCGTACATAATATCAATAGACAATTTTTGGGTAGCCTATATACTAACTTTGATCCCATCTATATGATTAACTTAACATTGGAAGTCCTTCGCTATGTGCTGTATTCTTCGACTGATGGCGTTATTGGACAAAGGCACTTTTGTAAACTGCTGCAATGATCATAATGTTTACCATAACTTCAGTAGCTGGTAAAATGAGTTTTTGTGCGATGGTATGAGCCGTTTTACATTTTGCGATTCTATGTGCCACCTTTGTTACTGACTTAATAATTTGCACCAGGTCTGCTAGATGTCGCATCTTATCACATTGAATTGAAAAGTGGAAGTAAAATTATGAACATTTTATATTTTGTGGTGCCCCTGTGTGGAAGCCGCGGCGCAAACTTTGGAAACCGCTGCTGTATAGTAGGTCTATAGATGTGTATATTATCACTTTAAATCCAAAAATTGGTTGATTTTCCCTCAGCAACTTTAAATATTATACAAACGCATTGGATGCGATCAGAGAACATTTGGAAGAGCATATAAAAGTTTAATTGTAATTTATAAATAAAAGAGTCACTCACATTTATATTAAAAAAGAAAGCTTAAGGTTATGTTAATCAGCACAATATCAACTGGCCATGCCCCCTCATGAACTTATAAAGGTCCGGAAACTGTTCTCAGCACTAAGTATTTTTATTAAAAATTACTTCAGCAAGGTGAGCAATAGTTTCAAGACTATTAGTGCTAACAATAATGGCACCTAAGCATTTGTGGTTCTTTTCTTTGTACATAATCACATTATCAATTCTGTAAATTTCTGGATCCTAGTTTAGTTCTAAACGTTTTTGGCATGTTTGTACATAAAAACGTAATGTATACTTTTAATGTGTAGACTTTCACATTGTATTAAATAACTTTCTATTATATATTTCTATATGTATGTTTCTATTTATGTATATAAATTATGTATGTATTAACCTCCATGGAGGTCTACGTAAAAGTGGTCCTTTGTACATAATAAAGTATTAAATATGGTATGGTAATCTCTCCTCGTAATTCAAGCACTTCTCTGTAATAATTTATTTCAATATAGTATTGCAACTCATGACATTTTTAATGAACGCTATGACAATAAAATTATGTATAAAAATTACTTGAGTTTGATGAGGACTTTTGTTCTTGCAAATAAATATGCTACACATTATTACAGCAGTGTAAATTTTACGGTAGGAGACATACACTGCTTGTCAGAAATATCTGATAGCCGCATCACGTAAATTACGGTAAATATTATAAAGATAAAATACTATAGTTATTACAGTTTTATAGCAAATATCACCATATCTTTATTTGTCTGTTATATATTAACAAGATAAACAACTATTTAACTCTTCTGCACGTAGCATATTATACGGTTGCATTTGTCCGTTGCATAGTTACAATGTCTGTGTATATTGAAAAACATAACAGTCAGGAAACTTATAAGAAGATTATATATGTGTAAGTTGTATGTACCACGTTTACAACATAAAATCATATAAGTATATGGAAGCGGCGATAAAGGTAGAGCATAACCTTATGCTGCTTGCGAGACATAAGACATCATAATAATAAATCATATACTAAATATATTTAAAGTTATTTAATTAACATAATCATATATTATTGGAATATATAATGTTAATATAATTTGCAATGTTCATCACACAACAAGCATTTTTGAATTCTTTCTTGTGTTCATTTCCGTAATGTTTTGATTGGAAGTTACTGTTTCTTGCGATGTTCTCTCTCTTAGCACGTTGGACAGAAGACTGCTCAATGGGGATTGGAAAAATACAAAAAAGAACAGAGCAGCAATCAATGACACGAACATAAGAAAGGAATATGCCATCCACTGTAAAAAAATAAATGTAATCAGTTACGAACAACTCGTCAAAAGTGAAATTGCCATACCGCGTAAACTACATGCACATTTTTTTATTAAATTTGTTTAGTAGCTGTATTTATGTATAATAGGTGGTTGTCTCTTTAATCCGAAAACATTCGGTAGACTAACTTACAGCTAAACAGGCTTAAAACTTTTTATCGGTTCTTCATAAAATGCATTTCGGACCAGTTTTATGAGTTCTGGTCCCTCATCAGTGCTACAGGATAACAAAGGTTTTTATTAACATGCGTGACGCGGGTACGTACTGTACATAATAAGATTTACAAAAAATTCCTTAAAAAACATTTTTAACTAAATACATTTTTTTATACCTTTTTAGTTTTTCGTATACTCCTTATTATCTATACATTGCTCACTGGGATCTGTTTTCATATTAGTTTATAATTCCTATTTTCCCGTGTACTTACAGTAGTACTATAATTATAAAGTTTTCTTATATAAAAAAATTTTTTACAAAGATCTGTGTAACTTATACAGAGTTTTCTAAAAGTAAATACGTACTTACTATTTTTCCGGATGTATTTCAAACATTTTACAACAAATTTTGGTTCTATAAATATACCCTTAAGACTGTTCGAAGAGCATTGCGCTTTTTACAATATTAGAACGTTTAACACAGTAGAGTGCCACACATAAAACTATTAGTCTGTTGCGCTTTCTATTACATAATACCACTGTTGGTCGATTTGCATACCATTTGACAGATTTACTAAGTTACTATTATTGCTATGTTTTTTTATTTGTGATGAGCAATGTATAGATAATAGGGAGTATACGAAAAACTAAAAAGGTATAAAAAAAATGTATTTAGTTAAAAATGATTTTTAAGGAATTTTTTGTAAATCTTATTATGTACAGTACGTACCCGTGTCACCCATGTTAATAAAAACCTTTGTCTTTCTGTAGCACTGATGAGGGACCAAAACTCATAAAACTGGTCCGAAATGCATTTGATGAAGAACCGATAAAAAGTTTAAGCCTGTTTAGCTGTAAGTTAGTCTACCGAATGTTTTCGGATTAAAGAGACAACCACCTATTATACATGCACATTGCAGGACTGATTGTGGAGAATCTACCGGTTCCGCAATTCGTACCTATGCACATTCCTTCGTGGTGTTGAGATTTCACTTTTGAAAAGTGTATATGGTTTATACATTTGTATATTACATTTATGTATCACTCGACTTTTGTACTTTACGCACTAAAAATTTGAAGATAAATTTTAGTTGGTTGTTTCAGTTTAAGAATATTACATTTGACTCTGGCCAATCCGGCATCAATTATGCAAAAAGGCGCCAAATTAATGAAAGTGCCAGATTGTTGACAATGAATACACCAATGGCAAAAGAATGTCACGTCCCACGACGACATCGAGATTTTTGGAGGCAGAAAGATAAATAAGACGCCACGTTTACATGCAATAAGCCTACTGTTCTCATAAAACAAAACTCGAGTATACAGGAAAACAGAATGTATGACATAAATAAAGCAAGGACATGTTTTCTTTATCCTCGCCTTTTCTTATGTTTATATAGGGCCGGCGTTTTCCTTCTCTAATACGTTTCTTCTATTTCTTCTTATTAAAGGCTTCTTCTCTGTTAAGTTCCCTCTGGTTTAAGTATTCTTCCACCTTATCTTTCCAGTGCAACTTTGGTCTTCCTCTTTTCCTGTTTTCTTTCCAACATAATTGTTGCTTCTTCGTTCTACGTGGCCAAACCACCTCAACCTACATTCTTGCTTAAGGGACCCACTTTAACAGAACCTCTAATAAAATCATTCTTTATTCTATCCTTCCTTCACACTCCACACATTCATTTCGACATTTTCATATCTGCCACTTCCATCTTTCTTTCTTGGCTCTTGTTGGCAATGTCTCCGTTCCATATAACATTGCAGGTCTAACAACTGATTTATACAATTTTTCTTTCAGATTGCAGTAACGTTTTTGTCGCATAATACACCGCTCAGCTTCCTCCAGTTCATCCATCTACATTAAATTCTATGCTACACCTCCGAGTTCAATCCCCTTCTCATCTTGACAAATGTCCCAAAATATTTAAAACTCGAAACCAAAGGGAGCGGCACATTTTGGATTTTAATATTACACTGGTCTCTACTATTCAGAATCAAATAAGCTCTTTTAATTCTAGTGGCGTAGCGAACATAACTGGCGCCTGGGACACGACAATTTATTGGCATCCCTCTCTCTTCCTCCAGAAACACATATAGTAATATAATATATAGAATTTACTCGTAATAAGAATATAATACATATAATAATAGAATGTACTACCAGTGGCGTAGCGTAATAGGGGCGGCAGGGGCGGCACTTTTAGGAAACGGAAAAATTTCACAATAAATAATAATATCTTGTAAAAATACCTAAATAAAGAGGCGGCGAAATTTTCCTCCGCCCCGGGCGGCTGACACCCACGCTACGCCACTGTGTAGTACCTACCTTGAAATATCTATAATATATTACGAATAGTTACTCTAACATTCATGCTCCGGACGCGCCTCTGCAATAGATCCCCTTCACCCCCTCGCTACACTACTGTTTAGTTCTGTTAATTTTCATGCTTCTTTCTTCCAAAACTTTCCTCTAATCTTTCAGTTTCTTCTGAACCTTGGTTTTGGAAAGTTCAAACATCATAATATCATATGCAAACACCATAATCCATGGAGCCTCACACTTTAGATCACACCAACACGTCCATTATCGGGTTAAACAAATAAGGGCTAAGGGCCGATCTTTGATGTAAACCGACATTAAAGAATAACCCTTCTGTAGTGTCCATGCTACTCTTAATTTCGGTCTCTGCTTCCTCGTACATTTCCTTCACGAGCCTAACATATTTTTCTGGAACATGCTTTTTCCTCAAACGTCTCCATACCTCTTGCCTTGGTACGCTATCATACGCTTTTTCTAGATCTATGAACGCCATGAGCAAATCTTTCTGCATTTCCCTGTGCCTTTTCATCAGCTGTTTTAGAGCATCAGTCGTTCTCCTTTCTGGGGAAAAAGACTAACTGTTCCTCTCCAATCTCAGATTCCTGCCTAATCCTTCTTTCTACAATTTTCTCTGAAATCTTCATAGTATGGGACAATAACTTTATACCTCTGTAATTTTCGCAATTCTGTACATCCCCTTTATCTTTAAAGATCGGCACCAGAATGCTCTTTTTTCATCTTTTCCTGCTGCCAGTGTTTCTTCATAAGGTCGCAGAGTATGTCAATTCCCTCCTTATTCATATTTCTCCAAGCCTCAACCGGAATCCGATTAGTGCCAACTGCTTTCTCCATCTTTATTTTCCCAAGCACACTTTCCACTTCTCTGCTAATATCTTGCACTGCTCCTTCATTTGCCTCTTTATTCTCGTATAAAGTTCTGGGGTTTTCTTCACTCAATAAATTCCTAAAATATACTTTCTATCTTTCCTTGACCCTTTCGTAATCTTGTATTACCACTTCTCTATTATCTTTAATCGGTTTAATAGAGGTAAGAACTTTTGATGTTTTATCTCTTGCTTTGGCAATTCTTATAAATTGCCTTTCACCATCTTTCCTTTCGAAAATTTTATAAGCTTCCTCAAAAGCCTTTGCTTTCGCAATAGCTATCTTTAGTAAATTTATTTGCCAAATGATAAGTTTCTTTATCATCTGGTCTTCTTATCAAATCCTGCTTTTTCTTTGTCTCTTTATTTTGTTTAACTGCGGCTTGTAACTCAGCACTCCAACACCAAAGTTCCTTCTCATCTGGCGATCTCTTCCCTGAAATTTTCCCAAAACCTTTTCTTTAACATTCGAAATGCAATTACTATTCAGCAACCACTATGTTTGCCCATCGTCCGGAAACTGTATTTCTTTTTTCACCCTTTTACTTTGAACTCTTTCCTTAATTTCACCTTTTTAAATCTCCACCAATTGATCTTTTGTTCATTCTGGCTAATACAATTCTTACAATGGCCCATAAAAAAGTCACAATCCACCAGGAAGATTCTATGTTGTGCAGCAACACTTTCTCCATTTAACACCTTACTGTTTTTTTAATTTCTGAAGACAAATTCGCCCAAATAGGGATCATCATTGATTACTTTTCCGTTCTATACGATACATTTCCAGCAACCTACCTTCCTTTCTAGGCTACTAGCCGCCAAAAATGTTAAAAAAGTTAACTGCGCAATGATTAACAGTGCTGCAACAGCCATTTTATTTAAGCCAAAAAAACCTACACTACAATACGCATATACAATATTTGTAAAAATAAAATTAGTATTTTTTGATTTTCTTTACATTACGTCCAGCATGATTCTGTTAATGTTTATGGTTGCTCCCTATTTGGGCGATCCCTATTTGGGAGAATTTGTCTTCGGAAATTAAAAAATAGAAAAGAACCATCGGACGAAGAAATTACGACCTTACTGTTTCTCACTTCTCTCAGATGTCTTTTGCGGCACAAGAAAAAATCAATCTGGCTGGACCTACCTCCACTCATGTACGCAACCACTTGGTTCGCTTTCTTCTCAAAGTAGGTGTTAACTAACGCAACGTCAAAAGACACAACATGATCGACTAGTCTTTCTCTTTCTCCATTTCTTTCTCCCACACTCCACCTCCCAATAACTCTTCTTTCCATATTCTTCCTCTTCCGAACATGACTATTTAAATCGCCCCACAGATTAATCTCTCGTTTATAGGAATGCATATTATAACTTGTACGTGAAGCTAGGACATATACAGGCACTAAATGCCTATTTTGTTCCTTTAGTTCAATTTTAAGTATTCTCTATCGAAAGCATACCAGCGGACTAAGAGTTTACGCAGTACACTATCAATGTTCGGAAATTTGTTCATTCGTTCGGGAAATTTATGCACCAAAATTTCGACTTTCGGGAAATGGGAGATTATGTACAGTACTGCTATAAATTGGAGATGGTGCCTGAGCGATTTGGTTGTTTGGGATGCGCGATGCTAAAACTTCTGTCAAAAGTTATGCTACTGTTCCGTTTACGGTAATTGTCGTTTCGTTTTGGTATCGTCTGATCTACTTCATGCTGTCAAATAAAAGCACATTGTGAATCTGTGATAAGGACTCACAGCAAGAAAGATTCAAAATTTTCTAATAGATCACACATTTCTTCTGTTAAAATCTTCAACACTTTCTTTTCAAGTTTTAGAAGATAAGCAACCGTGAACATTAACAGAATCATGCTGGACGTAATGTAAAGAAATTCAAAAAATACTAATTTTATTTTTACGAGTACTGTATATACGTACTGTAGTGTAGGGTTTTTCTTTTGGCTTAAATAAAATGGCTATTGCAGCACTGTTTATCATTGCATAGTATATTTATTTAATAAAACGATTCATTTTTCTGAATATTCTGTAAAACAGCAGTGGTATAATATCTTGGAACGAATAACAATTTAACAATACATAACGTAACTCGAAGTTCGAGAATTCGATGGTTACGAAGGATTTACTCCGTGAAAAGTATTCACAAAAGCGAAGACAGTGTATGCCTAAAATAGCTTATTTTGCACGTTAGCTTATTTCACTTTAAAGTTCGCCTATTTTATGACTTTTTCTGAAAATCGTTTATTTTCCCTTAATTAATGTTAATTATTAACGTGAATTATTTCTATTCGTTCAGTTGCCAATACGAAAGATAATTTATTCGCTGCAGGAAAAAGAGAACAATTACAGGAATTCAGACAGAATTTTTAAAACAGAGTATTATGGGTACGAAATTAATGTAATGTATGTGTGTTAGTGTGTTGGCATATTTCGCTTAATATCTCAGGTTGAGATGAAAATTAAGTAACGAAATTTCGCATGGTGGCTCGTAAATAAGCGACATTAATGAAATTAACTATTCCTAAATGTATAGGGGGTGAATAGATAAAGGGAGTATGTGTATCTCCAGTTGGGTCGGCCTTAATGACGATGTTACTCGTTATTAACATTTATATTTATTTATATAAAACTCATACCTATACTCAAAATTAAGCTTATTTCCATTTTACAGTAATTAAAAATATAAATAGGCTCTATAACGAAATCACTAACTGATGATGCCACACAAATTTGTTCAGTGATACTGTAATTAAAATTATAGAAGTTATTTCCTAAATAAAATCTGATAACAGCTAGAAATGTTATGCAACTCGTTGCTGGGTCTTTTCATTACGAACAGTGCTACATTACATTTTGAAGGTTGAAGATAATTTTAATGCCATTCAAACAAAAATGCTCCACATCATCTGTGTTCCTTATGGTCTGTCTATCGATTAGCCGAAGATATGAAAGTTTGCTCACCTGCAATCAATTGCAGAGATAGCATCAGTGTGAGAGAAGTGTTTCTGAAATGTCTCTGAAGAATAAACGTTTAGAAAGACTTTCCGAATGTTTCCTTGCCATCAAAACCAGTTTTGAAACGTTTAAGTACATGAGTGGAAGCTGTGTTCTACTATGCGAATCACATCGAAGCAATAAATAAGTTTAATGAGAAGATATCATTTCATTAACTAATGATTATATGACGATTTACTTAGATAATGTTCAGAGGATTCAAATATTTGATAGCGAAGAAGCTGCAGTAGTTTGGCATGCAGTAACTGCATTTGTTGCTGCTACATTAAAGCACATTCGACACACGTGCGAAATAATTTTAAGAATATTTTAAATTTTATTGCTGAACTGGAAGGCAAAGGTCTCCTGTGGTGAAAACTCTTGATATTTTGTTCGAAACTAGGAACAGTCTTCCCACAGCTTCTCGAATAATTGCAGCTAATTATGAAAACGAATTCAGATTGAGTAACAGTAAATCAAATTGCAGAAATTTTATCAAAATCTTGCACAACTGCAGCCGAACATTAATATTTTCCAAGAGGAATCGGTGCATTCAAGCATGTACCAATCACATCGTGCAATGTTTAGAGTAGGTTCTCTCATTAAACAGCATTGCAAAGGTAATGCTATTTTGTTGGCGAACAAAAAGCAAAATTCCGAAAAGTCTATGGATAAATACGGATAAAACAAACAATAGCTGCTTTCAGTACTAGTGACTATTAATTTGTCTAGTTTTTAAGTTTTAAGTATCTATATTTTCCTGTGTGTACCTACATTTTACCCTTATACAAATTTTTATTCCTTATATGTCCTACCTTTAAAATGATTAAAATTTTCCAGGAAATGGAAGTGCATAGGTCACCTTACAAATTATTAAAGACTAGAGTAGTAAGTCTATTTTATAACATGAAAAATTTCAGCTTTACCATATTAAACTGTAAAAGACCAGTAGCCTTTCTCATACTGAAAGCAAAATAAAAGATGATTTGAATGTGAAGCAGATATATCCAAACATTCAGATTGTTTAACACCACAAAAATACGAAGAGATAACAAACGATTGACGGTTCCTGAAAATAAACAAAATAAGTTAAAATTTTTATAACGTGACGATTGAAGTTAACTAAAATGTACACAAAGTACGGTTCACGGTAAAGTGATTATTTAATGTTTTTCGAGTGACAAGTAAATAAAAACTTGTAAAGTAATACAGTCTGATTATTTTAATCAGGACAGTTCAAAAATTAAACCGAACTAAGTACAATTTCCTATTAATTTAATTAAGTAGAATTGTCAGGTAAACCGTAGTGGTAAAGTAAGTAAACTTGTTCAGGTAATATAGCATACATTGACTACAATATACAAATACTTTACCGTAGAAAATTAATGTTAACCTAAATAACTTTAATTAATTTAGTTACCGTATTTATTTACACAAATATGGTACATAAACTATGTATCATTTACAAAATGATATTTTACTTCAGCTAAAGATTTAAACTTAGCAAGTGAACAAAAGTAATTAATATTATTATAAAAGCAGCTTATTGAAACTTACAATAGATTAGACAGAAATAAAATAGAAATAAATCCGAAAAATATATTTATTTATCACTATATTTAGATGAAAAAATCGACCGTAGACACTAGATAATGAGAATTTTCTTTACCTCCGTGACCTGTTACACAAGCCACTGTCAACCAAGCGAGTCCGACGGTCCACGCAAATGGAGCAATGCATTGAAAGGCGATGATTATGTTTTCGTTGGCCAGAATATTTTTCTTGTAACTACTGACTCCGAAAATTGAAAATGTCATTGAGGCAATGCATCCGGTCCAACAAAGTAAAAGAGTAATCTAAGAATTCAAACGGAAAATTCTTAATAAACGGACTAGTAAAAACGTTTAATTTAAAATTAGGTGATAATACTTTCTGTGTATTGAAAATAAATGTTTAGAGATTTAAAGAGAAAACGTTTTAAATGAAAATTTTGATATTTACTAACATCACAAGTAACAGTCCTGTCAACGGCAATGTATTTCGTTAGCTGCTTTAACTTAATTAAATATTAAATATTCAATGAATATCAATTATTCTGCTATCTTTATGCCATGAATTATTTTTTAATGGTTAATTTTGTTCGTAAGATTTTACTATACGTTTTGGGAAATGTGTAAGTGTGGAATTGATTACGCGGATAACATGTCATATACACAAAAGAAAAGAACTTGCAGGTATTCCTCGTATAACACGGTAGTTATGTTCCGAAAATATCCGTGTTATGCGAATCCTACCTATACGAAACTAAGGAAGAGTGCAAAAAATAGGGTTATGCTCCAAAATCTAGTAAAAGTATAGAATTCTTTTTGTTCCAAAGAGAAATATGTTTATTAAAGTAATGGATAATTTATTTCTAATCAATAATGAACTAACAGTCACAACTGAAAGTATTGTATTACGCTGACTTGTTAAATGCTAATTTTATACTGTATTTTGAAGACACATGGCAAATTTTCATCGGTTATCTTTATTTACTTGATTAAATTTAAATTATGACTATCTACAAAAATTATAAAATATTCGAGTCTATCTTACATCCTTTTTTACACCTCAGAGAATCACAGTATAATGGCTTGAATTAACTTTATTAGGACAGATGGTAAGTTATAAAAAACTAACACACAAAGTTAAAACGGCATTTCTACAACCGATTTCGCTCTTACACAGATTGAGAATTTCGGAAATCTTCTGGCAAAATTTCCTAATTTTTATGTCCAAACTACATTATTCGATATATATATATATTTTTTTATTGAGGTCAGCATGCATATTTTCTCAAATCTGCCCACGGTTTTTAGAAAATTAAAATTTCGAAACTTTTATGTGCCTTTGTTCAGTTTTACTTAACAAAAATTAATAATACAATTATTTTGTTTTTCCTTTCTTATCAACCAGGTTGTGTTGTCGTTGCTTTCAAACTTTAGTTGTTAAGTCCCTGAGTGTTTTGAATTTATAGATTCATCTTTGTATTTAGTAAATTTTATTTAAACACTTTTAATGCCTATTCTGAAACTGTGTCTTCTTTTATCTGTTTTCACTGTCACAACTAGGTGCATCAATCTTTATTCAAGAATAATGATTGTTGTTGAATAAAGTTGTGACAGGAACACAAATAAACGTTTTTAGCTAGTGTCATTAAGCTTTTTTTAAACTGTAGGTAAATAATCGTTCGTGAAAATAAAGAACGAAATACAGCGGTGTCTCGGTACTTGTACTGTTCTAACTCGAACCATTCGGTATTGCAACACAAATGATGGAAAAAACTTTTTTCGGTACTCGACTAAACAAGCTCAAAAGATGACGCTACTTTGTAAATAGAAAACGTTTTGGCATAGCTAAAATTAGTATTAATGCGTAATACAATTTGTATTTTGTGAAACTGTGTCTTTTTCCTATTGTTGAATTGTTAAACACTAATTTTATAGTGTATTTTCAAGACACATGGCAAATTTTCATCGTTTGTCTTTATTTAGTTGAATGTTTCACGATAAACATTGTTTGATCGTGAAAAATTTAAGTAAATAAAACCAAACATGATAACACCCCAGGATATCTTCAATTAAATTTGAATTATGACTATTTACAAAAATTATAAAATATTCGAGTCTATCTCACATCCTTTTTTACACCTCAGAGAATCACAGTATAATGGCTTGAATTAACTTCATTAGGACAGATGGTAAGTTATAAAAAACTAACACACAAAGTTAAAATTGATCGGAACGCCGACCTTTTATTTGAGGATTCGGCGTCCTTTAACACTAAAAACAATGATTACAAGTTCTGACCGCCGAATCTGTAGTATTTTTAAAAATCCAGCAACGAATTGCTTAACTTTCCACACGACATTTGGTGGCGCCATCTGTTACGATATTATGTTTAAAGAAAACTGATTATATTTTTCGAACTACTGTATTATAAATTGGAAAATAGCTTAATTTGGAGGTCAGGAATGGGTTTTATAAAAAAATTTTAAATTCTGTTAACAAGTAAAATCGTCATTAGGTCCGATACACGCGAAACCATTTATTTCCCTTCGACTTTTAATCACCAAAATTTAACACCATTAATCTCCATAATAAAGAAACATCTTTGCCAAATTTCAGAAATTTTCGACAGACAGCACGGAAGTTATTAAGCTTCAAAGAGGTTGAACAAACTCGTCTCACACATTCAGACACACTGGCGTCTATAAATACAGGAAAAACACCTGAAATTGTTTTGCATTCCTTGACGTTTCAGAGTGTGCAAATCAAACTGTATAATAAGCCTTGGATTTTGTCCGATCGTCATACCTCCCCTCTGTTATATAAAATAGCCGAGAAAGCAAAAATATCCGGCGGGCGTTATTGTACGACAGAAAATAACAGGAAGGAGTCAGAATATACAGTAAAACTTCGCTAAAGTAAGTGGAAGTTTTGAAATTCAAAGCCGTCTATAGGTCCGGAGCTCAATATACATAGTTTTTCGTATAATACAGTCTCCTTAAGTCTAAATTGTGAAAACTGGAAACTATTCTTTCCCTTACGCTATGCATTTGAATAAGTCCGCGAACTTTCCTTATAGCCATACACTGACATTTGGTTTGGACGCAGATTAAGATAAGTAAACACTGTGGATCTCTGCCGAACACGACAGTACCCATAATGCCTTTTGTCCTCATTCTTTTATTGATGAATTATGTTACCGAATGGAGTAACTTATCTAATCGAAATAATTTCAAAAAATTAGATATTAAACTCGTTAACTCGAAACTCTTTAATTACAGGTTAAGACTTTTTACGCGTTAATCATCCACTTGGAAAAAGTTTAGTTATTGGGCTGCAATTTGAAAATAAATTGTAGACCCATAAATGCTGGAGTGTAAGGAGTAGGTTAGATGAATGAGAATCCCATATGTGGAAACCTTGGGAGAAGTAGGCACAGATTTACTAAATCCGAACTTCGTACACAAACAAGAAGCCAGGTGATTTTATTTCAAAACTATTTCTTCGAAAAAGTTAGATAGATAACCTGAACAATTCTGTTGTTCTGTCTGAAAAGTACGATGTACGGAGGCAAACCACTACTACACTGAGGTGGAAATACATATTTTAATACTAAATACATTTGTGAGAATCCGAATTTTAACAAGAAACGATCGTCGATGTCGTCATACTTGCTCAATAATTGTTGTTCTCGGCTACCTGAGAAAACCTTCACTTACACTTTCTCGACGGAAAGCGACTCATTCCCATGATCCGCTGACCTCATAGCCGGGCGATTTCGTACTGATATCAAAATGAACGGCCGAAGGAGGGAGTCGTTGCGAGTCCCTCGATAGTAGGAGTCGTCGCCAGTTCTTTGTCTCAAGTGCCTCAATATTTGGATATCTTTGGATATATTGTTTTATTATACGTTCATATATCATTCTAACATATCATCGAAAACTGTCGTTTCGAACACCTTTCCGGATACGTTCAAGCAAGTGTGAAAATTCGAACCCGCCGGAACCAAGCCGTTAATAATAAAATATTTTATTGCTTGGTTCCCACGGAGAAAATATGAATCAGGAGGAACAAGAGTCGAAAAACGCGGGTTGGCGAAACTGAATAACGTGACCGAGAGGATAAAAGGGCGACGAGGGAAGACAAGGGGGCCGGTTACGTTCTGTCACTTTGACTGTGTGTGTGCGCAATATCGAGGGAAACCGCCCGAAATCCACGGAATACGTTGACTACGAGGACCGACCCGGATCACGAGGTATGACCCGAATTTATGTAAACTCTCCCTCCGCGAATCCGAAAGGAGGCGACCGTCGCGCGCTTCCTCTGTAATTATATCGTTAGCTTAAATAAATTTTTGTTGTTGTTATTATCCGTTGGCTATGTCTTTTATTCGGGTATCGTCACTGCCGCTCTATCGTCGGACCCATCCACTTCCTCCACTCGCCTAAAAACGCGTAACGCGTAACACTTCAGAACCGCCAGCTTGATGTGGGCAGGTCTAACGGACCTGTGAGCCGAAAAAAAAGGAACGAGACTCCGTCCACCTCCCGGCACCCACACAAGCCTATGAACATTTTATCTATAGGATACCCGAACCGTCATCCCGAACATTCTTTTTTTCAACCAGAGCACCCCAGATCAAGATCCCATACAAAATCCTCAATAAGGTATTACTCGCCACGCGAATCTTATGTAGATTCTCTTTCTTCAAACCCGGGGAAATATCTAGACATATTTTTAGTTCGATTCGTTAACGATATAACATGCATAAAATCCCCCTTTGCAAATAAATTGTTTGGTTTAGTTAACCTAGTCTCTGCGTCACTTCCTGCTTGCTAACTCGCGATTTCCATCCCGAATCCGATTGCTTAGTCACGCGTGACCAAACTTCTACTCCAATCGCCGTCGCGGCTTTCGTGTCAATCGGGACAAGGTGGTGTCATTCCTGACAGGGCCCCGAAGAGAAGCCAACCCTCCGGTCACACATTAAAAATATGAATAGAATTGCAGTCGGCATTGTGTCTATGTCACAATAAATAATTACGGTAATACCTCGGTTTTCGTCGGTTTCGGTTTTCGTCCATTGTTTTCGTACGAATTATCGACGAAAACCGAGGTATCACTGTACTCGTATAAATATATATGTCTATATAATAATAATAATAATAATAACAATAATAAATAATATAAAATGAAACAAAATTAGTATACTTTTCCAAATGTGACTTCTTTCTTCTTCCGTAATATATCTCCAAGTATAGCACCAAAAAAATAAGTACTAAGATGGGAATAATATGGTTTACAATAATTATAAACACTATATTTTTCACTTTTCCTAAAATAATAAATAAAAATATCAATTAGTTAATTTAATTGATCATTTTTCATAAAGAATTTAAAAGTTTATACTCATAAGCCGTAGGTTTTCCAGTCATCACGTAATATCTGTTTGAAACTACATCAACGATATACGTGATAATTCCTGTCAACATTAACACAATTATGGCGAGTCTTCCAAATCTGGGCCATCTGCAAAATGATATTTAATACATATTACAGGAATTCAAAATATCAAGCATCCGTTAAATAATAGCATTCAAGAGTTTTGTAGAAACTGAAGGAATAAAGTATCCTATCCAACGCCACCTTGCTAAACCTTTAGGGTTCCAAATGCAACCAAATCTGCTGTCTTTGGTGAGATTTCGTAACAAGCTAAAAGCAATTGTGTAAAAAAATTAGTATCAAAACTTACCACTATTGCGCTTTTGCGCTGCAAGCAACAAACATTCTATACGAGCCAGACATTCATGCTATACACAGGTGGTAACGCCGCAAAAGATACTGCTCAATATATCTACATTCTGTAGACGTAAAACTTAAAAAAGATAAATAATGTGTTTAATGATCGAGCCTAATTTACCTGCGATGCATTTTACCGACATTTTGGTGGTGTGTTTGGAAGCTGCCAAATTTTGCAACTCGAATTGGATAAACTTCACTTTCTGAGTATTACCAAAACTTAAAATTACACGAATTAAGAACCGAAAACTCAAAAATATCAGAGACTTTGGAGAATTACATCTGAAATCTACCACATCGAAGAGAATCCATTTCAGACAATTATGAGATAATTTCATACGTGTTGAAAAGGAAGAGTTAGGTACACTTGAGGGAAACCAATATTTTTGCAATTATTCACCAGCATTATTATTATTCGTACCCAAACATGTTCCTTTCGATATTCGCCAGACGCTTCTTGACGAGTTGTATAGATGAAACGCTCAAAAATCTTCACGATCCACATAGCTGATCCGGAGTGGGGTCTTCCTATCGTGCCAATTTTAAACAGAAAAAAAACAGTTAGGATCTCTGGCGATTACAAAATATTCTGAATAATGCCATGCGATCAGTTTCTTATCTCTTACCGATTATAAGTGTCAGATTAATATTTATATGCAGAGCGACATTTTTTCCCCAGGCTTACCAGCTACTCAAAGTAGATGACAAAACGGCAATAGCACAAACAATACTGGCCAATCGTGGTGCTTTTGAAATTTATTGCGGCCTTAGCAGTGATTATCATTGGCCCTTTTTGAAAACACCTGTAAACCCGTGTCACGAAGATAGTGTTTTCGGAAGACAGTAGAGCGCAGGAGGAAACAGAGGAAAATTAAATCAGATGTGAAAAAGTGGACTACTAGAGCAAAACACAAGATGAGGGGAAAAAAAGAGAGGAAAGACACATTTCCTGCCAAGTCTGAAGATACATCAGATCCTAAAGGTGGACTGTAGTATAGTCAGGGTTAACGTAGTTCTTAAACACCGACTCGCATTTCTGCGGCTGTTATTTATTTCACTCGAGTAATTTTCGGTTTGTCGTGTTTGTAAATAGTAAACAAATACATTTTGTAAATCTGTACATATGTATTTTACAAACGTAAGATACCTGTAGTATCACTGCCATATATGATCTTTCGTTAAGGACCAATAGAGATCATTTCGTTTGGAACAAACATTCCCAAAACAGTCGAAACACTTCGAAGTTTATCAAATCGATTTAGCGTTATATCAGGGGACCAAATTATAAAATATAAACACATTTTTCATTAGTAAGAAATAAATTGTCGAATTCTTACCTGTCAACAATACATAATAACAGTGACATTAAGATGGAAAGCTGCAGCAACGCACTGATGAACCATATTATGGTGATATCCTTCAAAAAATTTTATAAAGTAGAGGAATTAAAAACTAATATACCTACTAATATTTTATTCGATTTATCTATAAATGTATCATACACACAAATATAAGTAATAGCCACAAACGCATTCA
The DNA here is from genome assembly GCF_030686945.1 of Centruroides vittatus. Taxonomy (NCBI): domain Eukaryota; kingdom Metazoa; phylum Arthropoda; class Arachnida; order Scorpiones; family Buthidae; genus Centruroides; species Centruroides vittatus. The sequence goes on along the minus strand of NW_027122206.1, from coordinate 1,078,952 downwards.
TAGACTTGCAGAAATAACAAATGTTTACGTTTATCTACCTTTATACTATAAATCCCATTTATTAAAGCCATACCTACTAATTACTGTGTGCCACTAAATTTTCCGTTAATAAGATTTGTCTTTTAAACCTTTTCCATTTTACTTAAAAAATAATAATAACGAGATAAAACAGATTTCAGATGTTATTTAGTTTCCTGCACATTACAGTTTAATATAATTTTTAATAAACTAATAAATCTCTTGATTAAAGCAATTACGAGACAATTGCTCTGGACAAATCCTTATCTAACCAATAAACTAACCATCGGTCTTGATGGTTCAATAACATTGCTTTCTTTTTATACAGTATCACGATTCCATCTGTTTTCTAGAATGTATAAACAGTTCGTATTTCACCAAAATGCAACTAAGACAAGCTATTGCCAGAAGCAACAGCAACCTGCACTAGGGATACGCTGGTGTTGATCTGCACTACAAATGATTATCAAAAAATTGTAATAATATTTAATTTGTTAAAATGATTTTGAAAGAAAGGTTTTTATTTATAAAGAAACTTTTAAAACTTAAATATAATAGATAATTTTAGAGGAAACGAATTAAAATGAAATTTTAAACATTCTTCGTATTACTAAAAAACCACATTTATAGGTCTACTGAATTTTTCCCACCGATTCAAGTTGCGAAATTTGTAGTGAGTTGCGTTTCTCTTAACAAACAATCGACATTATGATAATCAAATTGAAAACGTCCCAAAGAAAACATAGTTATGCAAAGTTTAAAGTGAAGGAACGTTCACAGACTTTTCAAATTTCTTACATGTAATACATTAAAAACATTTGTGGCTGAACGATTAATAGTACATATCTAATACATTAATTTGTTCAAAACCGCTTGCGTGAATGCAAATGTTAATAATTTCACGTAATCATTCATAATGTCCGAAACTTAAATCGAAAACTGAATTTTAACTTTTATGCACTTACCATCGATTCACGCACGAAGTAAATATGAATATGGGTGATATATTTCCACCATTCGTTTTCGAAGTGTTTTCCCTGACTAATAATATAATTCCAATGAGGACCTTCTCCGAGAAGAGGCAGAAGAATTGCGAAGCCCAAAAAGAAGAATATCGGAAGCTGTATATCTGCAACACGAACAAAATATAATACACGAACCAGCGACAGAGACAGTTAAATATTTTACCTGATAACTCGGTTGACTAAAAACATGATATAGTACTTCGCAGAGTTCCGTCCACAATTTCGTCTCAGATACATTACCATAAACCCGCTAGCGAAAAGTGTTATTCATTATTCATTTTAAACAGATGTAAATATTTTTCGAAAAGTGTACTTATTTGTAACATTTAAACTTAAATGATCTCACCTGTAGAAAAAGAATGATTCGATCATAGTCATGCCTTCTTTAACAATGTCGAATAAAACAAGATCCATAAGCTTGAAGATATTGAAATATTTATCTTTAAAATATAATTATTGTTATTCTTATAAAAATGGATAGATATAAAAAATGTTTTGTATTAAATATAAAATTTATAAATTGAAATAAAATATATATTAATTTTAACTAATTGTTCTTAATTGTTCTTAAGCAATTGTTGCAATCATTCCACTTGTATGATGTCGAAAAGAACTTTTTAACAAAATTAGATTTCAGAATATTAAATGATTATATACACTGCAAGCAATTCTCTACGATGAAGAAAAATAGATTAATTTAGTTCAATCATCATTTAAAGTGAAATTATAATGTTCCTAAACCATTACTTTAAAAAAGATTATGTATTTTTATACAAAATCTAAGGATAAACACGGTTCGATTTTTTAGTCGATTGCTTCGTAAGAATTTCGAATTTTTTAGAATCGAATTAAACCAGCATAAGAAAATGAAGGCAACACGTGATAATCGATACATTTGGCTATTCTTGAAAATCCTGATTAAATAATAAGATTGATAAATTGAACTAGTTATCATCAAATAACGCGATTCCAATTTCCCTACCCAATCATTTTCCTCTCAGCAATCGGAAAAGCTTAGTCTGCAAAGTAATTGTGGGTGATTTTTCATTTCGTGTTGCAATACGAATATTTTAAATAAAAGGCAGAATTTGTATGGGAGAAAAATAGTTAGGTCTTTTTTAAGAGAACTTTCTTTAATTATGTTTAGAGATTTTTCTCTTTATCCAATTTCTGTATCTTCACTTTTTAACGTTTCAAATCCATCCTGACTTATTCCTGATCAATATTTCACCGGTAACATTTTTCAATTACAGACCTTTTTGCATTGCGCAAATACTGACTCCCATCTATGTTATACACAAAAGAACATAAACGCTTTCAATAGTAATTTGGTATTCGTGATTCATTGCTGCTATTTTTCCAAATTTTATCCGTTGCTTTCACAAAAATTCATTGTAGGTTTGCCAATTTGATTATTGATTTTCTTCAACAAGGATATTTATTAAATTTTTGCCAAATAAGTAATGTAAATTTTTCTCCAATGAATATTACTCCTTTTTTTAATGGATTGGATCGACGGAATAAGTCAACGCAAAACACGAGCGATCTGCTAAAAAAATCACTTCGGATTGTACCTGTCGAAATTTAGCCCCTACATAACTAATTGCATTTTTAACCCTGCCATTACCTCAGAATTGTAAACATCGAGATGTTTCTTAAGATGCTCAAAAAGATAAAAATCACAGAGTATTATGTTTGCACTATACACAGAACGGCTCCATCCAGTGCTGCATGATAATTCAAGTTTTCATACTGCATGATAAACATTAAGCTAGCTATAATGGTATGACAAAATCACATTGTACCTTCGTAGATGTCTTAAAAAACATTTTGGTGACGTACGTTTTTCAGATGTTAATGAAGTTAAATATGCAGTTATGAACTTTTTCAAATCATTACGTGGAGAACTTTTTCAGAAACGTGCTATTGTTGTTTTTTTCTACTGGAGAAATTGTTTTGAAAAGAGTAGAGTATACGTAGAAAAATAACTTACATTGTGTACTTTCAAAGGACTAATAAAAATTACTAAAGTGATTTGTTATTAAATTTCTATAGAAGACTCCACTTTCTCTTCGAGACTTGCCTGTACCAGTATTTAGTACTGTTGTTTTTTCATGTACTTTTGCTGAAACAGATGTTTTTTCTTTGCAGTATTAAAATGTTGCTCGTATCTTAGCTTTCGGATGCGCATTAAACGATTAAAACGTGTAGACTGCAAGCGTTTTCCTCTTTCCGGCAAGAAATAAACAAAACTTATGGCCATTGTCAAACTCGTGATGATATCGAAATATTCCAGCTTGGAGAAATGGGAGAAAAATGTGAAAAATAAAATTTCGCGAACTGTAACTTTTGCATTATCGTTAAGGCTTATTAGCAAACTAAATACTTTATTAAGCATTACACACAACCTCAATCAGTGGCGTAGCTACGGTTCTCCGGCCTGATGCAGAACCAGGTTTGTGGACCCCGAGAAAAAATTTTCGGCAAACTTGTCCTTTTTCGGTAATGGTAATCGTGAACGTCCAAATGAAAATAAGTAATTTTTTCTATGAATTTTGGTTTTTGAATTTATTTATTCCGTTAAAAACATTGCGTTTAGACGTTCAATTTCTTTCGTTTGATGAATGATGCGTTAGGTATTTTTTTGTTTTGTTTACGTAAACGGACAAATATTTTTGTGTAGTGGTTTATATAGTGTATAACTAGATTACAGTTGAGCTGCTGGATTTCCTGTGTAATAGAGGCCCCAGCTCGAGCATCCAAATGCCAAATTTTGCTTTGTTCTGATTGTCGTGAAAAATTTTTCGGATCTTTTTTCTTGCGATTTTGGGGCCTCCATGGGCCTATCGCTTTCCAGGGGGCCAGTGCGGACCGCACCTACAGCACCCCCTAGCTACGACACTGACCTCAATACTATGCACCTTATTCTGAACTGCTGCTTTCATTCGGTCTTTTAAAAGTAACAACGCAGATATGGATATTAAAGTTTGTCTTCGAGTTTTTTTGTTACTAACATAGACTCGTTGAACAATTTGCAGTGAAATGTAAAGAAGTAACATTTTATGTTGTACTCGATCGATTCTAAACCCAGCTTCCTCCTGTTTGAAATGCTTTTCATTCGAGCTTCTTGTAATTTTCTCAAGTCTGTTTACGACAAACGAGAATTGCATTAAGAATATATTTTTAATGTTTTTACGCTGTATTTTATTTTCTTTCTTTTATATTAAAATTAGAATCAGAAGAGACACAGGAATCCTTTCCTGCCTCAATGCCGTATTGCGCGACAAAAATATTTCTACTAGTAAATATTTCATACTATAGTTACATATCTCCTTTATTATTCCATTGTCAGTTGAGGCATTTTTTATTAGCTATAACGTTTTCTGCTATTATAAAATATAACTTAAAAAAAGTATGGTGATGGGTCAAATTTTGGTCATCCGGGTTTTTTACTTTTCTCAACGTTTTTTAACCTCAGGAGTTGAAATCCCAAACGAATATTTTATAGAAAGTACTCTTTGTATCTGTATGTGTAAAGATGTGTTTGTGTTTGTGTGGGAGACATATATTTTACATTACATCTGAAAACCGGATGAATCAAGTATTTTGAAACGTGGCAGGTTGTTCCTATATACAAAACATCGATGTTCTTACATTTCTTGACAGAGTTTATCAAAGAAATTTCACAAACCAACATATCTTTATCACGAATACAGAAACCCTTTGCAAGTATTTGCAGATTAAAAGTGTTCGAGGTAGCAAAAAACAATGGACAATTTGCAAAAATGGAAAAACACGCCGCAGAAACCATCGAACAGATTGCACGAATGATCATAAAAATCTCACTTTTAACATACAGCAGGGCAGGTAATTTAACTCGTGCTGAATAGAGCGGAGAATTCCCACAATTTACTAAAATGATTTTGCCTAATTACGGAGAGATTAGTGTGTTGTCCTAGAGAAAACTTATTCTATTTTTTATTGTGACATGTGTAAAGTTTCGAACGATAGAAGTTTCGTGATGTTCTGTAATATTTCTGTTGTATCGTACCGTAGTTGCCAAATAAAATAAAAGGAAGCGATACAACTCGGAGAATAAAAAATAGGATAAGACTATAAAATAGCGCTTTATGGGCTTACCATCTCAAGATTCTGATCAAACTATAGCAATTACACGAGAAGTGATAAGTTTCAATGAGACTAAAATTCTGTTTATGATGCATTTTAATAAAAATTTAATTAAGTCCGTCACCTTCCGTTAGGCACAAGTTTCTATAAATACATTCGACGATTCTACAATTGGAGGAGTGCAAACTAGAAGCATATCCTGTACAAAAAATAAAAGTTCAATTTGCAGATGCATGAATGTCGCAAACATTTTCCAGAAAAGCCTGGAAAAGTTGTGGTCTCGACTGTTGATACAAAAATAATAAATGAAAGAGTGTGTGTTACGAAAGGACAATAGCCAATATTTCGAACTCAGCATTACTGTACATTACTGTATACAGTAGATAACGCAGGAATAAATGTGCACACCCACCGACGTTATAAGTATTACGAAGTAATACCCGTGAGGCGGTAGGTCTTCTATCTAATACTTTCTCTTCCTTCCTGTATTCGATGGACGGGCGAATACAGAGAAAAATGTAAGTCTCGTAGCTATTCTGGTTCCCACCGGAATTGTGAAAAATAAGGCAGTGGAAGGCTTGTACAACTCCAAATTATCCCAGTCCTTAGCATTGTGACGATGTGAAAAACGTACTTCCGAGATTACTTTTAATAATGGATAACGTAAAATTTCATCTCGCTGACGATGTTACGTTATACTTGACGGAGCAGTCCATAAATTACAATTACTTACCACCGTATTCATTGCAGCTTAATCCTTTAAAGGAATACTTCACTGCATTTAAAAGCAGATTCTACAATGCATATTATTTATACAACGAAGTCGAACATTGAATTCTATCGTTTTTCCTGCTTATCAGAGTACTCCTCCGGAGAGCATATAATGCATTAGCGTTAGTATAACTTCATCGAACACTAATTGCTGATGTCTCTTTACTGACAGAGTAAGAAAAATCGGTTTATGTAAGGTATGAATGCTTTAATATGAGCGAAACGCTAAATTTTCAAATTAGGAATGATAAAAAACAGAACTTAGTTTGATGTAAACTTGTCTCTTAGATTAATTTACATAAAAAACAGGATAAAAAAATAGGAAAATTGTTGCGACAACTCCATACTAATCTGTCATTCCGTTAAACTGTAGGAATGGTATTTAGTATTCTGTACGGAATACTGAATACCATTCCTACAGTTGATAGTTCTATTTGTTGCCACGACATACGTTGGAGGCAGTGGCGGCCTTAGAGGGTGGCGAGCAGGCCAATCTTCCGGGACCTCGCTCTTGCAGGGGTCTGGCGCAACAACTGGAGTAGAAAAAAGTTGATATTTAAAACTTATTATTTTATCGTTAGCTATTAGTTATAAGCCGCAAACATCAGTTTTAAATCCCTGCGTATATCGTTTAACGCATTTATGTACCTTAGTTTATCATCATTAATAATTTGTTGTCTTTATGATTGTTAACTTTTGTAAATCTTCCAATATAATATTTTAAAACTCTAAATTTATTTATTTATAACTTTTGCATTTCTCCTCAATCATCAGAAATATCTATTTTCAATTCACATACTTTGCACAAAGGACAAGGGCCACGCAAAGATCTGCCCCCGGAGCCTCGCAATGATTAAGGCCGCCGCTGGTTGGAGGATCGTGCCATGTGTTCGATGCTTTTTGCAACGAGCCTTACCGTTTGTGTAATATGTCCATTACTTTTTTCTACCTACAACACTTTTATGAAATTAATCTGCAAATACTTGCAAAGTATTTTTGTATTCGTGATACAGATATGTTCATTTGAAAATTTTCTCAATTTAACTCTTTCGTGAAGCGTGAAAAATATACAAAGGTCAAATGTCATCTCTCTAGTGGGATCATATAAACTAAAATTTTTCCTCGTTATTGGCATTCATAATGAGTTAGAAAACTTACCTCTTTTTCGAAAATACGGTTTCGCCTATTAATTAATGTTCAATTACTCTGTGTAAAAAGTAATTGTAAAATCAGTGACATTCAGCAAAACATTAGTTTAAATTTTTGACACTGCATAAAAAAATCTCTACAGTGATTGTTGTGTATCTTAATTTATGATGCGCAGCAATGAATTAACAAGGTGTGAGATAAGGATTTACAAAATATATGTATATAAAAAGCTTTAATTTCAAAATTATTTGTATATAATTCTTAATAACATGATAATTTTTGTCTTAAATTTTAATAAAATAAATACGGCTGTCATCATTTCTTCTAACGAAAGAAATATAAATATCTATCATTGTATGTTCGTAACAGAATAAAAAACTGGATTAAGGTGGAAATTTCTTATTTCATAAGAGGATACATTTTAAAAAGTCAATTAAAAGTGATAATATAATTACATTTTCCGTATTAACTATGACAATGGACTAATTCAACAATAGAACAATTAAAATTGTGTCATGGTGGCAAGCTTTTTGCATACACTGAGACAAAAATATTTATAAGTATGAAATATTATATCTTACAGTAAAAGAAATATTACCTCCTATTGTGGGAAACAACACTGCTATTCCGCATACATGTCCCAACACCACAATACTTATTAGAAGAAATTTTACCCCGCACATCGACTTTGTACTTTCGTCAAAATTCGCCGAATACAATTTATGTAGAGATTCATAAGGTGAAGCACTGAGAATATACTCGAAAATTTTACCTAAAAAACAGATATTAATAAATTAATATTTAGGTGCAGTTAACTGATGTAAATTTATTTATTGTAAAACTATTTTTATAAATTGTTTTTAATATATTCGAAAATATAAGCATTAAAGATCCTTTCCTTAACTTTAAATAATAATAGAAAAATTCTCGTAGTTAAATATGTTAAAAGTTTGTTTTGATAATCGTAAAGACGTACCTTTACTTGCTATTAAAGGAATGATATCAAGTCTCATTAATATTTCGATTAACGTTGCCAATGCTACCCATGCAATAAAAATGCCGAGTACAATTCTAAATTAAGATAATTAATGTTTTTACATCATTTAACAATGAAATAGTAACTAGTATTATGAAATAGTAACTATTATTGTAACTATATCTGTTTGAGTGTAAAAAATATAAATATCATTTTTGTCTACATAATAACTTAATGAAATTTTAATGTAGCTCTTATTTATAAATGTCTTAAATACTTGCTTAATGAAGCCCTTTTACTTGTGAAGCTCTAGAATGGGTCCGAATCGCCACCGAAATTTGTCTCACAGAAATTGTAGAACTAAACCACCAAAAATCACAAAAACTTCCCGTTTAAAGTTACACAATGATGGGAACTGACGAACATGTAAATTCTATCGGTATCTGAATTCGATTCCGAAACGAACACGGTCGTCAACCTCTCCCGCGTCATGAGCAGTTAAGAGAAAGATTTTACCTTACGAATACTAGGGTTTCTCATTTCCCGGTCTTTTGCTTGTCCCAGGATTCCGGGATAAAAGTGAACTGTTTCTCGGGATAGAATTAATTATTTTTAAGATATATCATTTGATTTCATGATATTTTGTATAAGATAAACTGATAAATGATATCTTTTTAAAGTAATTTAATACGTTCTGCAACTTCGAAAATCATATTAATAATGCTATGTACGATATATATTAAAAATTACCTTTGAATTACGTAGAAATTTTCACAAATAGAAAACATTTATTAAAGTTTGCTGGAAACTGCATACAACAACAAAAAATAACTTTGAATTAGGTTGAAAATTTTTTAAAAAAATGAATTTAGATTAAACTTTTAACTTAGAAAGTAATTCTTGATTTTTTAAATAAAATATAATACAAAATATTGTAAATTTTTATAAAATTTTAAAAAGCAAAAATGGTCAATACTCCAATAATGATCACTCAATCTGATTCTTATTTTAGTAATGAAAAGTCTCGCTACCGAGATTGCCTTTACCGATTCAATTGATGCGATTGGAATCGTGTTTAATGCATTTAAGAGAAGACAAATATTATGTGTTTTTCACCCGTATCCCGAAAGATTTCTAGTTCGTTTTCGAGATTGTAGTACTTCTTTTGTTCTCTAGTATTCTCGATTTGTCTACCTCGACTACTTTAATAAAAACATCATAGCCCAATAATTCGGCAGTTCCTTTGTCTTTAATAATCAGATTATGAAAAAAAACTTCATACTCGCTGACTTCGTACTCGTTTGTGTCCTTGCCCAATTTCCACAACTTGGCGTTACGCAGTCATTGAAGCTACTGCGCATAATTAAAAATTAAGACAGCGTACGGACAATTATTGCAGATATTACTGGTAAAGAATTTTGAGAGTTCTGCCACAAATAAGCTACGTATTGATTATTGACCATTTGTGACGTGCCATAACGAGCAAAAATTAAAAACAAAACTAATAAGTAGGTTTAAAATTAATAAATACAAATCTATTCTGACAGTTTATGAGTTAATTATACTTTCTATTTGCAAAATTTCCTCAACCTTAACGTAAAATAAGAAAAAAGTGAATTTTGAAGAAATTTGCGGGATTTCCCGAGATCAGAAAAACAACCAGGAATCCCGTTTGAGAAACCCAAACGAATACCAACGAAGAGATTTTTACCTTCAATTTACGGTTTCCCAGGAAATGCAATTCCTTGTGCAAAATAACAAAGAATCTCATAATTTCACGAAAGAATTTTTCCTCATTACGAACATATTAGTATGCTCTTGTCACAGAAATTATTCTAATTTTTTAAATTGTGTTGTGTATAAAGTCTAATGTAACAGATGTTTCGTGACGTTTTGTAAAGGTATTTTACGGTATCATACCACGCAGTTCCGAGTAAAGAGAGATACAATTAAAAAAACAGACTGTAAATTATCACTTACTTTATTGATTTTATATAATTGCCGAATAAAGGAATACAGGGAAACCAACAATAATGCTATAAAGGTAAACCTTCAACACAATACGTTTGCAAAGCTCTGGTTGCAAACAGAAAACGAGAGATACAAGAGGCTTTGAGAAACCTTAGTGATGCAATAAAGGCAAAATGCAACCAGAAAATAATAATTTGCTTAAGAGGAAATCGACAGACATGGTAAAATAACACTGAAAGCTGGACAATTACGCAATGTGGATAACTCGTTACCTAAGAAGCCACATAAAATCTGACAGAAGATTTGAAAGATGGGGGAAATCGGAAATTGCACAGTGAAAAAAGGCGTTATAGAAAATTGAAAAAAATGCTAATATCAGGAATGTCACTGTAAATGTAAAGAAAAATCGTATTATCTGTTCGAAGAATGACCTTGTTTGGTTCGGAAAACCCATGTTTCCGAACCATTCAAAATCACTATCTAAAGATTTGATAAAATTGTTTTTTTGAAAACAGGAGAAGAAATAAGACAAAAATACACGCTTTCACAATGTTCTAGAAAAGAATGTGGATTTCATTTTAGACTAAAAAGTCGTTCAATGATCAGGTTTGAATTAGAGCAAGAGAAAGAAATTCGTTCTTATCACTATAAATAAAGGAAAAAAACAACATAATAAGATATCTATTAAGACATTCAGGTAAAATGAAAATATTATTTCAGTGAATGATGAAAGGAAAAATGTTGGAGGTCGATCTAGAATGAAATATACCCAATTCCGTTTTTACACGGTTTTCATTTAACACGGTCTGAGAAACAACGATTCCGTTTTTATACGATTTCATTCGATTTAGCATGATTAAAAAAAAGCTATTTGATTGAAATTTTAAAGAAATTTATTTTTATTAACCGTAATCTTTTAGAAATTTTCTTCTATCTGTTACTGTACTGTATTTATAAAATAGTTAGGAAATTCCCCTTTCTAATTTATTTTTATAGCAGCTTAAGTATACTGAACTGTATTTTTTAATTTTTAATATTTTCTTAAGTACAACAAGAAAAATTATTAATTAATAATAAAACTATTTTATTTTTTCTTTTCACAATACGATTTCATTACATTCCGCGATTGTCCAATGTCCTTGAGACGCATGCGCCACGAATTCAAATTTAACCGACGATCTCTTATCGGCAGTGCTGGTTACCAGTTCAAATCGACCAATCATGTTCCTTACATGATATCACCGTGACACTGGACTAATCCATTAACACCTGCAACTAATTTCAAAAGTTGGAGAAGTCTTTTGTTTAGTTTCAATAAAATTGGACGTGTTCTTATATAAGCTGTTGACTAAGTAACATAAAAAAAAGTTTAAATCGATAAGAATACGGGTAAGCCATATTTATATACAGTACATACAGTATACATATTCGAACTTATTGATATCTTTATTAAATTTTAGGGCCCTAAGAAAAATGTCATTTTACTTTAACTATTTTTTACAGGGTTGAAGGATATGGAACTAATCCCCTTTTTTCTTATGTACTTCGTGTCTTTTTTTACACGGTTTTGTCTGGAACGATACGTTTCAGACAAAACCGTGTAAAAAAAGAATTGGGTGTATAGTAAAAGGCAGAACACATTACACGATTATGTTCACCATTTCTGTGAATAAAGAGAAAAAAAAAGAAGCAAAAGCAGTTGGTGATTTAAACCGGAATATTGAAAATACAGAAATCAAGACAAACGATATGAATTGAAGATGAAAATGAATTTCTCTTTAATATCATGTAATGTGATTCAAAATAAAACAGATTTAATTGGCTATTTTCTTTGTTAAACTTATTTTCTGTCATAAAATTATTGGTTAAAATTATTTTTAATCAATTTATTATCGGTTATCAAAAAAGTATATTATTCATATTTTATATTGCATCATCAATTTGTTCAACTTTTAATTAAGCTGAAGTTGTCAAGAAAATTTAATCGATTTAAATTATCTCAAAATTCATCTAAAAGAAAATAAGCATTTGGAACACTTTCTTTCCCAAAATCCAACATGGAGGCGATCCCAACAAGAAAATATTTTAATCTTAATCTTAAAGTATTAAGATCGGTAATAAAATATAAATATATTAAAGTTAGACGGCTAAAACGTAATTAAAAGAAATTCAAAGTTCAAAAAGAAAGATTATTTAAATGATAAAGATGAAAATATTAATTACAAAGAGTTAAAGAATTACACAACTACAAAAATTAAATAAATTAATTAAAACTAAAAAGGAGCTCATCCTAAATAGCAGTAATGACCGTACATCTAAAATAAACATTCAACTTAAAACCCATAAAGTTAGGATCATAATAAACTTTAAATATGCAATAGCATATAAACTAGAAGAATTTTTAAAGCAAAGACTTAAATAACATCAAAATTCTAGATTCGCCATATATAGTACAGATGAGCATTTGAAAGACATTAAGGATTTAAATATAAAAAATACATTTAAAATCGCTGGTTTAGATATTGTTGATATGCACCCCTAGATGGCATGGGAAATTGTTGAAGAAAAATTAAAACAAATTAATGTAGACCGTTTTTCACGATCATTGTTTATCGAATAATTGTAACATAGATAACACTAATGCAAAAATTTTACATAAAGAACAAAACACATAATTATAGCAGGAAATTTAAGGAAAGTTTTGAAATCTTAAACGCCAAAAATTGTAATAAGATAGGTTGTTCTCTGTAAATTTCTTATAAATATAAAGAATATGAAGTTAGATTATAATTTTGTAAAAGAGAGTGTAAAAATTTATCTAGGCCAGCGCTCTCCAACTTATCATAGCCCGCGGGCCATATTTTCTTCACCAAACATTTCGAGGGCCAAGAAGGTTGATAAATGAAAAGTCAGTTTATGTTAATTTAAAAAAATATTTTATTTATACTAAAAAGAAAACTTTAAAATATTCGTAATATATTAATGAGAACATTGTGGCTGTAATTGTTTTGCAACAATATCTTTTATGTCCGCATCAATATTTCTTGCGGCAAATGTAATTATATCTTCAAGAGCGGAATCTTTCAAACTGTTTCTATATTTTGACTTTATATATTTCATATCGGAGTATGCACGCTCGCAGATATACGTACTTCCGAACATTGATACAATTTGAAGTCCAAAATCTCTCAATTTTTCATGTTTCTCTTTATCTAAAAATTTGAATATTTCTATTCCAGTTACTCCACGAGATGTAAAAAATAGGTCAGCCTGCAGGTCGCATAATTCTATTTGATATTTAAGATCAACGGAGTTAATATCAATATTAATTGGATCATAAAATAAATCAATAGACGGTTTAAGTTCATCAAATTGAGAAAATCTTTCATTGAAATCTGTAATTAGCATATCCAATTTTTATAGAAATATTTTAAAATTCACTTCTATATTACATTCTTTCATTTCTTCGTAGATCTCTTTGCAAGATTCAAAATGAAATAAATTATTTTGCTCCAAATTAAACCTTAACAATTTTAATTTGTTTCTAAATCCAGTAACATATTTATAAAGGCAACACACATTTTGATCTTGTCCTTGCAAGGATTTATTCAAAATATTTAAATAATTTGTAATGTCCGTTAAAAAAGCGAGCGAATAAATAAAATTTTTATCAACTAAATTTGCTGTCAAATTTTCATCGACGGCAATTTCTATGAGGAAAAGATGAACTTCTTTTCGAAGTGTAAAGAATCTCCTCGAGCACTTTCCAGCACTTAACCAACGAACGTTACTATATAAAAGCAGATCTCCATACTCGGTTTCCAATTCATCCAAAAATGTTTTAAATTTTCGGTCTGTAAGAGAACGATTTCCGCCGCGAATGAAATTAGTAATTTTGCAAACCTTGTCCATTACGTCTTTTAGTTGTAGGGATAAACCACATAATGCCTCCTGATGGATAATACAGTGTAACATACGACGTGTTATTCCTTCTTTTTGCAAAAGTCCCGCGAGCCCAATATTTTTGCCCCGTCATAGCTCTAGCATCGTCGGTTACAATAGCAGTGCATTTGTCAAATCCGCTATACTGCTCTACTGCACATTTTAATCGTTTGTAAATATCTTCACCTTTTATTGTTCCGTGTAATGATTGTAATGTTAAAAGTTCTGAATAATTATAGTTTTCATTTACAGTTCTTATAAAGATAAGCATTTGTCTTGTATCGGAAATGTCTGCGCTTTCGTCCAATGCTACCGAAAAATAGCAGCAACTGTTGATTAGGTTTTCTAATTTATTAGTGACACGCATGCTAATCTCGTTTACACGTCGGCTTACGGTCTGGTGAGAAAGTGATACTGTTTGTAATTTTCTTACCATTTCGTTGTCATTAAATGCTTGAGCCATTTTTATGGCACATTTTTTAATTAATTCTCCATCCAAAAATGGCCTCTTTGCCTTTACTATTTCTAAACAAACTTTAAACGATGCAGCTACAGATGCTTTTTGAAATTTTGGTTCTTGATTAAAATAATTCGTTTGATGATCCAGCTGCTTTTTAATTTTTTTCACTAGTGGTATTTTCGTGTCTCGCGTGTACGAATGATACTTTTTTTCATGCATGGAAAGATAATGGCGCTTCAAGTTATATTCTTTACACACAGCTATGATTTGTAGAACATTCCAAACACTGTGGTTTACCATTTTTGTTCAGAATAAATAAATAATCTATCTCCCAGCGATCTTGAAATTCTCGATTTTCGAGGTGTATTTTTCTTTTATTAGTAGCACTCATATTCAGTAATTATTTTGATAAATACATGAATATGAAATTAAGTTAATAATATTATAACACAGTCACCCCTCAACAAATTCTACACAAGACTGCACTCGCACCATTGCATGAATCAACCAAATAGCGCATGGTAGTGTGCGCATCACGTGCGCCAACCATAGATAAACAACAACCAACCACAAATATAATATGTGGCGCCAACGTTGAGCCAACCATCATCAGACGTTAAACGGATTGCTGCTGTATTCAGCCAGGTTAAGTGAAGTTACGCAAACTAAATAGTACCTACTTTATGTCGTGGCTATAATTTGGCTATAGGAGGGCGGCGGGCACATCTCTGCGCTGAGAGGGCGCTTTTGTACCATTGAACCACGAGGTGTGCTTGTTACCTTTCATGTCGAGCTGGTGAAACCTTTATAGTTGACAATAAAGTTGTTATGTTGTTAAACGATTAGATTAATTGAGAACATAGATATCCTAGCATGCGACATTAACGTAACAAAGGGTTATGGGCCCAGGAAGAAAATTCCAGCGTTGATGCAACTGGATTGAACGACCAGCCACGGTAAGCCTAAATTTGCTATCCTAGAAACCGAACCTTTATAACGAATAGAATGGCCGAAATAGGACATGGTCAGTTACCGAAGTTTACGGGTAACAATTTCACAAGCTGGAAGTACCGTATAATGGCCATCCTAGAAAGTAGAGATCTGGGAAATCTGTTAATAGACGACCCACCTACGGATCCCGCCGAAGAGGCGAAATGGAAAAAAACGGACTCACAGGCCAGAGGCATTTTAACATGCGCGATGGATGACACACAAGTGGCCCTTATCTTAACGTGTAGAACGGCAAAACAAATTTGGACCCACTTAAGAGAAAGATATGAAGGGGACCTAAGGAAACAAGCGATAGAGGCCAGAAACAATGTGGCGAGATTAGTAATGAATCGTGACGAGACATGGAGAGATTATCTATTAAGAGGAGAAAAACTTCTAGAGAGTGCTAGGATAATGGGAGCTCAAATAGAAGACGACGAATTTATCACCGCACTATTGAAAGGTTTACCGCAAAAGTACAACCTAATAGCCATGCAATTCGACAACTTAAAGGACCCCAAGATCTCCGATGTGAGAAAAACCTTTGAAAGATATGAAGAAAGAAATGGGCCCGAACAGAGGGAAAACCTCGCAGCCTACAGAGCATATCACCCACCGAATTATAAAACCCCAAAAGACAATGCACAAAGAAAATCTCGAACAAGGGAAATGCTATGCTACATCTGCCGTAAACCAAATCACAAGGCAATTGAATGTTGGTTGAACCCGATTAACAAAGCAAGGAATAGAGACAAACGAGATAACTACTTCGATCTCGATAACCGAAGATCAAATTTCAAAACTTCTAAAATAGCTTGGGAAAACTCAGCTAGAGAGGACGATAACCGACAGAGAAAGGGAAAATCAGCTAACGAGGATAACAACCGACAGAGATTAATGACTTTAAACACAAACGGTGAGCCAGATACATGCTGGATCATAGACAGTGGGGCGACCAGTCACATGACCCCAAATCGCCAATGGTTAGAGAACATGAGTGAAGACAGAAAAACAATCACCATGGCCGATAATAATGTCATATACTCAGAAGGCATAGGAGTCGCAGAAATAAGAGACGAAAACTCTAATAGATTACTTCTTGAAGACGTACTATACACCCCAGATCTGAGCAACAATTTAATTTCTGTAAACAAACTGGCAAAGGAAGGAATCAAGATAATCTTCGACGCCGAGAATTGTAAAATACTTGACGAAAGAGGAAATGTCATCATGTTGGGCAAGAAGTGGAAAGACCTATACACTGTTAGACTCAGGACCCCCAGCCACGAATACAGTATGAAATCCCACCATAATGACTGGGAGACCTGGCATAAGCGTCTCTGCCATATCAACGGAAATTACATGAACATTTTAGCCAAGAACGAGATGGTACACAAATTCCCACTCGTACCACAATCCAACACACCGGTATGCGATACCTGCATTCGAGCGAAGTTCACCAGGAAGCCCTTTAAGCCAGTGATCACAAAACAATCAAAAAATCCTCTCGATCTCCTACATCTTGACTTAGTCGGACCCTTTAGAGATGAATCAATGGGAGGAGCAAAGTACGTACTCACCATTGTGGACGATTACTCAAGAAAACTTTTCACCAAATTCTTAAGAGCCAAATCCGAAACGCCGGAAGAAATCATAGACTTCATAAAAAACGTCGAAAACGCAACTTCGAGAAAGGTCAAACAAATCAGATCTGATAACGGGGGAGAATTCCTTAACGAAAACCTAAGGACATTTTTAAAGGATAAGGGTATTAACCACCAACTGACTAATTACTACTCCCCTGCTCAAAACGGCGTGGCAGAAAAGGCCAACAGAACTCTTATCGAGGGTACCACAGCGCTACTAATAGAAGCGGAACTGCCAAAAAACTTCTGGGCTGAGGCAATGAATTGCTTCACTTATGTACGCAACCGGACACCCACCCAGAACGACATGAAGAGGACCCCCGAGGAATTGTTCTCTGGTAGAAAACCCACTGTAGGACACTTGAAAGTATTCGGCTGTAAAGCATATTATTGGATTCCCAAGATGAAGAGAAGTAAACTTGACTCAAAGGCGGAACTAGGAATCTTTGTGGGATACTCATCCTGTAGGAAAGCCTACCGAATATTCGACCCTACCACTACGACCGTAATCGAGTCACGTGATGTAAAATTTCTAGAAAACCAAAAGGGCAAAGACCTCCAAAAACAAGCGAATCCAACGCAGGACTATACCCTAGTCGATATAGAGAGACAGGGCACCGATTCAACTTCTACAGCTCAGGACATAGAGGATACAGAAGTCACAAATCCTGATAACGAAATCGAGACAGATTACGACCAAAATGAACTTATAGAGGAAACCCACTCTCCAATTGAAGGGAAAAGACCTAGACCACCTCTAAATTTTTACTATGAACCACCTCTAAGTGACTCCGATGTCGAAGAAGACATACCAGAGGACACAAACGATCCAACATATCGACCCAACAACAGAGTCCTGTTATCAGAAAGCAAAGTCATAATCCCGAACAGTTACGAGGAAGCAATGAACCTACCGAGCAAGGACAAATGGATTGAAGCCATGCAAAAAGAGATGCAATCATTAAAGGCTCACAATGTATGGGAAACTGTAACCCTACCAGAGGGAATAAAACCGTTAAAATGCAAATGGGTATACAACATCAAGCTCGACCCCTTGACCTCATGCACAAAATACAAGGCCAGACTAGTAGCCACGGGATGCTCCCAAAAGTACGGAATTGACTTCCACGAGACGTTCTCACCCGTTATGAAAGCGGATAGTCTTAGAGGACTTTTGATATACGCTGCTATGCACAACTATGACGTCAACCACCTAGACATAGAAACGGCATATCTGTACGGAAGGTTAGACGAAACAATATATATGGAACAACCCAAGGGATACGTAGAAAATACGAAAATCCAAAGGCAAGTATGCAAATTGAATCAAGCCATATATGGATTAAAGCAGAGTGGCCGAATCTGGTATCAAACACTCAACAAATATCTAATAGAGATCGGCGCAAAGAACTTTCAAACTGACAAGTGTGTGTACATCTATAAACTAGGCACTAGAAAAGTTATCCTGGGAATACATGTAGATGATATAATAACTATATCTACTGACAGGAAGATCTTACAGGAACTACTAGAAAAACTACGAAGAAAATTCAAGGTCAAAGAAAGTCCAGACACGAAGAATATTCTAGGCATGGAAATAATAAAAGGAAAAGGAGAGGTAGTAATCAAACAACAAAATTACGTAAAGTGCATACTAGAGAAATACTCAATGCAAGACTGCAAGCCAAGAAGTACCCCACTTGATCCAGACGTTAAACTGGAAAAATATAACGACTCAAAACCGTGCGATCAGAAGTTATATCAAGAAATGCTAGGCTCGTTGATGTTCCTGGCAACGCGCACGAGACCCGATATAGCGTGTGCAGTAACCCTGCTCTCAAAATATACCAAAGATCCAAGAAACATTCACCTGACTGCATTAAAGGGCGTACTCAGATATCTAAACGGAACACAATCGACGGGACTGCGCTTCACACCAGACAGACTAGATGTCAAGGGCCTCTCTGACGCCAGCTGGAGAACCCCCCCAGAAAAGAGTATAACGGGATACGTATACTCGATAGGAAAGAACATATTAAGTTGGACTTCGAAGCAGCAACCCGTTACCCCTCTTTCGACTTGCGACGCCGAACTATACGCTTTAGGAAGCTGCGCCAAAAAAGGGATTTGGATTAAATTCTTTCTGGAAGAACTGTTTGGGAAATTGGGAATAATCCAATTGCTATGTGACAACCAATCTGCGATCTCCATAGCAAAGTCAGGCTACACGAGTAACAACTCAAACCATTTAATTAGACTGGCGTCATATCTAAGTCAACAGATAGAAGGAGGAACATTTCAACTTAAACATATAAAGACCGAAGAAAACGTAGCCGACGCCTTCACAAAACCGTTAAGCCGACCGAAGTTAAATCTGTTCGTCAAAGACAATTTTTTGTATATGTGAACGCCGCACCCAATCCATGGCCAAATTAGGCAGGGAATCTGTCGTGGCTATAATTTGGCTATAGGAGGGCGGCGGGCACATCTCTGCGCTGAGAGGGCGCTTTTGTACCATTGAACCACGAGGTGTGCTTGTTACCTTTCATGTAGAGCTGGTGAATTCTTTATAGTTGACAATAAAGTTGTTATGTTGTTAAACGACTAGATTAATTGAGAATATAGATATTCTAGCATGCGACATTAACGTAACACTTTAAATTCAAATTAGATTTAAATTTTCACATAGTAAAATAATTTTAATATTAATAATAATAATTCAGTAACAAATTTATTCACAGTAAACTGCACTCGCGGGCCGTAAAATTAATTTGACGGGCCGCCAGTTGGAGAGCCCTGATCTAGGCAGATGTAAGAAACTGCATTACTTTTATACATGTGTACGCCTTTCAAGTTTGTAATGGGACGTCTCGCAAATGAATTTATACATTTAGATATATTTTTGTACAAAAAGCTTGGTGTATGACGTTACTTTGTTAAAAAATTTAATGTACACCCTTTTTAATATTTAGTTGGCTGATGAGGAGCAGTGTGAGCCCGAAACGTGTAGTAATACTCGTATCAACTGAATAAAAATGAAAAAACGCCAAGTGTTTTAGTAGCAGCACATTTTTGTGTTTGAGAGCCAAAGCAATTATAAAACACGATTTCGGAAAATAAGTTGAAGTTATGTTCATACATGTGACGTTCTTAATTTATTATAATTAGTTTAATAAAAATTTACTTACAACGATATCAATTGCCCGTTACTGTATTCAATGCGTTCATCTTTGATTTTGCAATATTCAACATTCGAGTCTACCGCTGTCCCTAATACTAAAAAATAAAGAACGTAGTTAAACACTTATATAAGTTCATAAATTAACTTTTCGGAAATGAAAATTTAATTTACAGCTTATATTATATTTAATTTATCAAATAAAATGGCATTCAAAATGCGTTTCTTTCCCCCTCGGCTGTCTGAAGGATAAAGATTAAATTATTGTAAAATCGAATTTATCTAACGGAAGGACAAGCATTTGAAAGAAAGCCGATCTCTCAAAACGGTGCTTCCCTACATCGCAAGGAATTTCAATAGGAACTTTCTACTCTATTTACGTCTGAAATGACTGACGAGACGTCAGTCAATTCTTTACGAAGTCGTAACAGAATCTGTCATTGTCAGCATTTCACGTATTACAGTTACTACTTCTTTATAAAAGTAGTATAAAAATAGCTACTTTTTCACTTTATACAAATGACTCTTGCTAATCCTAACTAGTTATTATAAAGAGTTCAAGGGTTACTGAATTGTAATTTTAACAATTTTTATACTGAATTCGGTATTTCTATCGACATTAAAATACATTGTATATAAAAATAATAAATTTACAAAGTTATTATGGTTTTTTAGTGTGATTTTGTTTTGTATTTGGCTAAATATATCGATCAGAATTGATTCAATTCCAAAGGAGAATTGGTTAAAGCGTGTTCGAATTTACGAGAGTATTTCGTATAATTACAAAATATCAAACGACTTACTCCAATTCCCAACGTTTTTTAAGTCTTCGTTACTACATGTACTCGGAATGCACACATCCAAACGTATTCCCATCTTCATTTTGGCTACATCTACATTCAAGTAGTCATCGAACTTCATTGGTTTCTAAAAAATTAATTAATTCAGTATGAAAATTTCTTAGGAATTATTTTATATACAACTTTGTTGTATAAATAAATTCAACTGGCAAATTACACCAACTGTATTAATCCATCGAAAAATTTCTTCTTAAAGTTTAATACTTACAACAATCTCTTTTGCTATTTTAATTAATGAATTATTTTCGAACTTATGAATTGATTTCGTAATACGTTTTAGTGATTCATCTATTCCAATTGTCAGGGCACAGTATTTGCCTCGAACCTGTTCACTTCGTTTACCGCTAATTTCTTCTTCATTTTGAGGAATTTCTATGCTCAAACACTGGTCATAATCCCCTGCTAGCCACTGTGTCATTCCTAACATTCCTGCCGGAAGTTTTCCGAAAGAATCAATCACTGAAAAAAGCAAATACATAAAATTAACGCTATCTTTATGTATTACGTGTTTGATAAACCAAATCGAAAGAGAAAATAATTATACTTTCTCGGGCAGATTCACAGTACAGAGATTCTTCGATACACGTGGTTAATTACTACCACACAAATAGCGCGCAAACGAAACCGCAAACGTAGGTGCTAACAATAAACCTCTATAACCGAAACTTGTACATTTAAAATTGATTGGAAAAAGCGGAAACGATGACTACCAAAGATTTACTACAAAATACAGTGTAGATTCACAAGTAAATCAAGTTTTAAAAACATGGCAAACATATTTATCAAAAGAAATCCTCACTGTTGGAACAAACGGACATATCATTCGAAACTTTTGTTCGTTTGTTCCAACGATTTGAAAATATTTTGAACGTTTTGTGAGATAAATACTTTAGGAGGGACTGGCAGGTGGTGACAGCAACTCTCCTAAAAAAGTAAACCTTGATTAAAAATCTTAACCTACAGGTTGGAGGTTGAGATGTGGGCCCAGCTCTCCCATTCTACAAAAAAAAAATAAATAAATAAACGTAGAAGCTCAGAAGCCCAACACAAATAAGCCGGCTGGATATTTGGGACGACAGCAAAGGCTACGGAAAAAAACAATGATTATAGGAACATGGAATGTGCAAAGTATTAATAATAAAAAGAGACTAATTATGTCGGAATGAAACAAAATACAACAGGATATTATGTATTAACAGAAACCAAAAAGAAGGAACAGGTAGTGGTAATAGAGGATAAATATCTACATTTTTACAGTGGAGTGCCAAAAGATACTGGATCAGAAAAAGCAGTTTCTGTTCTGATATAGAGGAAATGGAAGGAAAGTGTTACTTCTTGGGAAGCATTAAATGAAAATATCATTACAAATAATTTAACGCTATTTGATAGAAATATTACAATTTTGGAAATGTATGCTTTAAATGACAGTTAAAATAAATTAGGTAAAGATAAATTTTTTGAGAAATTAAATATTAAAATAAATAATATTGGCAACAATAGAGAAATTGTAATGGCAGGTGATTTTAATGGCCGAATTGGTAAAAAGCGTAAGAACCAAATAGTTGGACCTTTGGAGAGGATACAATAATTGATAATTTGAAAGATTAATTGAACTGTGCATGCAAAACTCATTAAAAATAACAAATGGTTATTTCTAGCATAAAGATATATGTGAAAATTCGAACCCGCCGGAACCATGCCGTTAATAATAAAATTATTTTATTACTTGGTTCCCACAGAGAAAATATGAATCAGGAGGAACAAGAGTCGAAAAACGCGGGTTGGTAAAACTGGAACTTGTGACCGAGAGAATAAAAAGGCGACGACAGAGAAAAGGGGGGTCGGTTACGTTTGTCTTTTAGACTGTGCGTGTGCGGACACAATCGAGGGGAACCGCCTAAAATCAACGGAATAGTGTCGACTACGAGGACCGACCCGGATCACGAGGTATGACCCGAATTTATGTAAACTCTCCCTCCGCGAATCCGGAAAGAGGCGACCGTCGCACGCCCCTTCTGTAATTATCTTGCTAGCTTAAATAAATTTTTGTTGTTGTTATTATCCGTTGGCTATGTCTTTTATTCGGGTATCGTCTCTGCCGCTCTATCGTCGGACCCATCCACTTCCTCCACTCGCCTAAAAACGCGTAACGCGTAACACTTCAGAACCGCCATCTTGACGTGGGCAGGTCTAACGGACCTGTGAGCCGAAAAAAGGAGGAACGAGACTCCGTCCGCCTCCCGGCGCCCACATATATATAAACACACTCGACATCAAGACAAAATTCAAAATCAATATTGGACTATATCATTGTGAAACAGAATACTGCACTATTAGTCCAAGATGTCAGAGTTTTTAGCGGGATTGATTGTGGAAGTGATCATTATGTGATTAACAGTAAAATAAATTTTCTGTACTTTAAAGTTGACACTAGTATCAATAATGAGTTATAAGGGACAGAATTACAAATTCCAAGATATAATCTACTCTCTTTACAAAGTGAAAGTACTCAACTATTGTACCAGAAACGACTAGATGATAAATTAGAGGAAACTAACTTTGATACAGTACAAGAACAATACAATCATATAGTGCAGAGTATACATCAATCGGCTAAAGAAGCATTAGGAGAAGTTAAAAATCAGGAACATCAGAAAATGTGGGAGACTATACGATTTTGTTGAACAAATGATTAAACTGTTGTTTTGTCATTTTTTCCTAGGTAAGTCTAGTTTATAATTATGTCCCAGGCTCGGAAGAGGAAGACCTTTTCTCCAACCGTTCCTGAAAGATCAATAGCTAGGTTTAGAGGTGAGAATCCTTCTGGTGAAGGGAATGTTGCGAATTTATCACTGGACTCAAATTTTCATGTGGCAGACTGAGTTATGTTTCTATTGCGATTGCATGTTTCGTTGAATGGTAAGCTTGATGAATTTATCAGAAGATTGGATCACTTGACAGAGTGGATCAAGAATGTAGATGAGGCCTTCATTGATTTCGAAGTGGGTTGGGGAAAGTTGAGTCAAAGGTTGGAGGGGATGTAATTAATGTCGGGCATTCGCTGGATACGGATAAAATTTTTACGAAATTGACTTCTTTTGAGAGGAGACTGGATGCCGTGGATGATCAGAGAACGATGAATAATGTGTTATCCAGAGATTGCGAGAGAAGAAAGAGGAGTCGTCTTTAGAAATATTTGATACTGTTAATTCTTTTGCGGTTAATACTTTGAATTTATCCTCGTTGCATATTGTTAACGCGCATCGGGTTGAGAAGAGAGTTGGAGATAAACCCAGACCATTGATTTGTCAATTTGGTTTTTTTAGTGACAAATTACTGTTTTAAAAGGCTGTATTTGAGAGTCGAAATCTTAGTGTCGCTGTGTATGACGATTTCTCTAAACGTATAAGGGAATTTAGATACAACCTAATGGTATTTAAGAAGAAAAAAAGGGTAGAAGGTGCAAGAAGTGTTCACTTAAGTTATGATAAGTTATTGGTAGATGAAGTTCAGTATAAAGTTGATGAAGTATGAGCAAGGTGGTACCGATCTGATAGCAACCATTAATAACATCTGTGTTTTCTATCATGGCGTGGAATCGTGCTGGGTTTGGTAATAAACCGCGGTTTTTTTGGTGTTATTTATTGAAGTATGATGTTTTCTTTTTATCGGAAACTTGGTTTATTAAAGGCGGGAGTAGATGAGAATGTATTGTTGTTGATGCTCTCAGAGGTTCACAGTAGAGTCACAGTACGGTTCACACCTATAATTGGTTGGTTGCTTTGTATGAAATCTTTTTTGAAACTTAATATTATTTATAGAGATAGTTATATTGTATTGATTAATATTTTGCTACCATTTGGGAAGTTTAATGTTTGTTTTGTTTTTATGCAGGAACAAAGGTGGCAAGAAATTTTTGATACATTGTTCAGGTTTGAGGTCAACGATTCGAATTCAATTTGGTTGGGTAACTTTAATGCACGGACCGGTGACCATAATGTGATTTCGACAAGTATATATGATAGTTGTGGTATTCTTGCTAAAAGAGAAGTAGAACCTCCAAGGATGTAAGTATGAATGTGAGAGGATGAAAAGTTTTTGGGTATTGTGTGGATAATGATCTAATAATTCTAAATGGTAGCGCTTGTTACATTACAGCACGGAGAAACTAGGTTCAAAATTCAAATGTAACGAACGTTGAAAATGAGTGAGAAAACCTTTCAAGCAGAAGCGTTACAAGAAAACGGTCTCTTAAGGACCTTTTTTTTTCGTAACGCTTCCAAAAATGTATGGGCTACTTTACATACATAGCCATCTATGGCCTGCACAAATTTCATGAATTATTTTTGCCGCGAAACTTTTTACGACGATTTATTAACTAGCTAATTAATTGCGCTATTGTTTTTTATGGGAATTTTTTATCAAATTAATTAAATCGTTCCAAACTTCTATTGGACCGATTTGACGTGGGTAAAATTTTTTAAACACTATTGGATGTTTTCTATGACATCAGCAGTTCGTTTTTAATTTTTATTCAGTAGAAGTTTTATATATTACCTTTTAACGGTTCCCCGGGGCACGGTTTATAAGGAACTTTCATCCGCGTTATACGAGGCATACCTGTGTATATAAATCCTACCTTAAGTTCTAATAATTGAAAACATTGAAGATCACTTACTTCGAAGAGGCCACTCTTTCAGTTTCATCAGGTCTTTCAGGAAGAGAGTGGAAGACTTCACGCAAGGTGCAGATACGTTCACTTCTTCAAAAATTCTCATCAGGTAAGGAAGACTCTGCTTTAAAACAGACTTCAAAGCGGTTTTGATTCGCATCTCTGCAGTTTCTAACATCCTCGACGTTTGTTCGAAATCATCGCCGTCCTCGGGATTTGTATTGTTGCACTTCGCGTAACACGAGAATATCGTCAAGAGTAAGAAGAAACTAAAAATCCTTTCGTACTTCATTTTCGGAGCTTTCTCTGTCTCGATGAACAACTTGGAAGTGACCTTGCATTTACTCTCGTGACAGAATTTATTAAATTGCGTTTCCCGATTAAAAAAACTGACTTATCGATGAGAACTACTTTTTGGAACTTATATAAAATGATTTGTTTTCTAAAATACAAATTACCAGGTAAGTTTTAGACGTTTTAATTATTCTTGGTGTTAAAGTGAGACGATTATTCTTTAAATATTAAAAGAGAAATAATTAACATCGTATTTAACATTTTGAAGATATAATTGTTTTTTTCACTATCCAAGGGCAATGTGTTCGGCTAGCAAATGCAAATCGTCGAGTTGCGTGACAAAATATGGTAATTAAAGTACTTGCTTCTATTGCGATTATTTCAAAAGTTATCTGCAAAAAATAAAAAACCGCGCATTGAAATAACTTTTCGAAAAAAATGCATTTTAAGCAAATATTTTATACTAAACGGGTATTTAATATACGCTGTCTCTTTCTCTCTTAGAGACTGTTTGTACAGACAGTAAAATCTTAGAATTAAGTAATCAAATTTAGAAAATTTTACTATAAATGGCGAGGATTAAACTATCAGTCCACTGATGGAGCGTAAATTCAAAATTACCTTCCACAGGAAATTTCCAGCATTGTCTCATTTCTCACGTAATGAAAGACTTAATTACGGATCAATTGCACATTTAATTTGATTAATGAGTACACGCCACAATACACGTGCCGGTCAAAATTTAGAGAGGATGACAAAATGAATACTTATAGCATACAGGTAAGAAAATGTAAATATCCAGCAACGAGTTGCGTAAATTTCCCATCCAAAAAAGTATAAAATTGAATGTGGCGCAATTTATTACGATATTTTAATTTAAGATGTATATAATATTATTTACTCTAAAATTGCAGAATCTTCATTTGCACGGTAGAGGCGAGTTTCATAAATGAAAATACATTGCAAGTACTAATAACGAGTGAAATCTTTACGAAGTCCGACCCTACTCCAGATATGACATAAGAGTCCCCTACGTCTCCCCATTTCGTGCCCCGTTAGCCACAAAAATAAAACAGCATTAGTTTCCCTCATGCACAAACTTTCCGCAAAATTTCAGAAATTTTCGACAAAAAACAGGAGTTATAAAATTCAAATTAGGCGAACAAAAACGTCCCCGCCCAACACGCTATTATACTTACATATAAAAAATCACTTCGAATTTTCTTATTCATTTCTCGATGCTTCAAGCACTGCTGAGTTTCTAAATATAAAAACTTTGACGAAGTCATTTTTTGACTCCTCTCCATTCTTCCCATTCTTCTGTATAAATGCGGATAGAGTAGACAATAATATTTTAGTAAAAATAAATATATAAAATTAATTATATTTAAATAAATATCATAAAGAACTATACAAACGCAATAATTAAAAACTGGTTTCGCGAATAAATTAATTATTTATTGTTACGGTATTGTAGATTTTCCAATTCGATAAAAATTTAAGTAACAGGTACCGAAGCGCATCATTAATTCAAAGCAGGTATTTGTAATTTACGTTTGTATCAAGGACGGCGATACGTTAAAATTTTGCTGCTTTTACATGAATAAAATTCTTATTTATTTTTACTCTTATATGAAAACCTGCACTTGCGCTTGACTCGTGCAAGGCAGAGTGTAGTGTAATTTGTAGTGTACGTTGTCGTCGTTATACCGATTTTTGCATTTTTACGCTCTATCTTAGTATTAATCTGTACATATATATTTATATATGTTGCTAGTCTGTAGCTATAAAAACGAAAAAATTAACTGACCGTCATCTTTATACATTATTTATATTGTTTACTTTATAAGTGACGTAACTGGCAATATCAAAAAAAAAACTTTTCCGTGCATTGCAATTAAGTCTGTTACCAATTTCATTAACTTTACCTTATTTATGTCAATGAATTAGTTTTTATTTTTCCGCCCGTTATACAGATGTAAAGTATCGGAACCTCCAGATTGATTCATTTTTGAACCTAGCACGTTGAAATGTGAAGAATTGAATAAACAATAAAGTAAATTTAGGGTTTTCTGTATACATGTATGTATACGGGAGAGACGATTTTCTTCACCCGTTTTTAAGCAAAATAACTTCTATTTCAAGATAATTTCTGATATTTGACAAGGCGGTTTGTATATTAGTGGGATCGATGTCATTAAATCTTAGTAGTTAAAGGTGGAAGAAATGGGGAAATATAGGGAGTCACTTATGATATTTCGAGTGGAGTCGGACATTTTGAAGAAATTTGCTCGTTAGTAACTCTTGCAATTTTTTATAAAACCCGTCCCCATTCTCACAACCTGTTTCTAAACTAAAAGAGGAAGCCACAAATTGAGAATATAAGATGTGGATGTCCTTGGCTATTAAATGTTTAGAAAATTCGCACACGTCCACTCCATTTATCAAGTTGTAACTCTCGTCAGAAAAAAAAAATACAGTATAATAGCAAAAGTTAAATTCTACTCACCTAGAGTAGAGTTAATCTATTTTTATACGTTTTTAAAAAGAAATTATTTTCTATTTAGTTTAATTACTTTTAGTGAGTATTTCCATAAAAATAACCTACTTCAGAAATATTTTTTTAACTTCACGTAATAATACGCTTCTTCACCAACACTCTGAACTTTATTACCAACACTCGATATCCTCCATACGTCACACCGGTACAAACGTTTCTAGTGTTCAACGCTAATTAAAAACGTAAAGGTTTCACATTGCAAGGACAGTAATCTTTCTTTGTATATCTTCCTCGTAATCTTCGTCCTCGTCTTTAATTTAAAACATACATAAATATATAATAACTTTGACATAAACTTTGCAGCTTTCGAACAGTTTCGGCGGTATACGAGGGGGGAAATGCGCAAAGCCACCATACGAATTCTTTCAGGTAATTGGAGAGTGAAGAAATTGAGTCAGAAAATATTCGGATAGTCGCGCGTAAAACAATAAAGCCTGTCCAACACGAAACCTGTTTAAAACGGAAATATTCTTCGAAACGAGGCGATTTTTGTATTAAAAAGGACCCGTTCGTAACGGAAACCTGCTAAATCGGTAATGTTATTCGGTTTCGAGCCATTCCGGTTTACGTGTGTTTAATTAAAATATTTCACAATAAGAATCCCTTATAGTTACATTTATTTTATCGAAATTTTTGTTTATTAGTTCAAAGAAGGCTCGAATATAAGGGAAGGCTATATATTTCTTAATGTCTTTATTTTTGCTGTTGTTTATTTTCCAGCCTTGTATTGTTGATTTTACTCTCCTAGATTTTAATTATTCTTTCTGGATATATGTTTTTTTTTTTTTTTTAACTTTTCGCCCTGTGGCACTAAGTACTCTTTTAGTAGGCCCATTATGGGTTCGGCCAGGCCCACAATGGGGCGATCGGGTGGTGAAGGACGGGGCCCGACATATCCGAACGGACCACCACCCGAAAAATTTCTGGGGATTTTTCGACCTGTTCGGATTCGACCCGGGTCCCCCAGAGCAGAAGGCTGCAACCTTGACCGCTCGGCCATCCGCCCTGGATATATGTTTAGTAGAAATTTAGTTCTTGGTAAAAATAATAACATGTTTTGAATTGCTAAAGTTTTAATAATTGATTTTATTCAATAGTGAACTAGATATACAGTCAAACCTGTTTTTATGCGCTCTTTTTATGTGCGATTTTTATTTGTGCGATTTTTTTAATGCGAAATTTTTAATTTGTGCGGTATAGTTGGCGACTAGTCTCGTGCGATTCGTCATGTCTTACGTTGACTTATTATAGCTAAATAAACTTATTATAGCATAAATGCACTTATTATAGTAATTTTATTGCATGAATATGCGAAAAATGAAATAATTTACTTTTTAAGTCAACAAAACACCACCTGGACAAAAATATGTAAAACAGACGATAGACCAGACGATGCAGTCAAGTGCTGACATCTGTTTGTCAATAAATTCTATTTCGTACGGTTTTGAGTTATTTTCTATGTGAGACTTTTTTTATGCGGTCCCTGTTGACCGCATAAAAAAATATTTTTTTAATTGTGTCGCGAAAACTATTATTTACAGCCATTCGTGAAGTTTCGTGAGATTTTTTTTATGCGTTTTTTTTAATGCGGTCCCTATCCCCCGCATAAAAACAGGTTTGACTGTATTTTCGATTGTCATATATATTTTATTCCGGGATGTAATGGCATGTCTTTAATTATCACAATAGAATACTATGTTATACAAGGAATTTAGGTAATGTGTACCTAGGTAGCCAAGATGGCGAACTTTCCGATAATCTCGATCCAGGTTACTTAGTGACGTCAAGATGGAGGGAGCTGCGGACTATAGCGTTGTGATATGCAAATTAATAGTAACGACGCATTTCGTGTAGAGTTATTGGCGGAAAGTGGTAACAGGTGTGTTAATTTGTTGATTCGATTGATTTTTGACTTTAGACGTAAATTTTGTTTTTCGAAGTTTTTCGTTTAATATTAATCGGTTAGTTATGAGTTCTTTCGATATTTCTTCCCAAGAGTTTTGGGCAGCGTGTACCACCCATGATTTCTATCGAGTGCTCGAATCGGAATTTTCCGAATTAGGTATGGACCCCAGAATCGATAAAGGTTTTAAATTTGCGGTGAGTCTAGGATTACAGCATATTGAAGAAGTGTTTGTAAGAATTGTTCGAATTCGTGCCAAATTTTTTATCGACACGACGGAAATTCGTTTGTGATGAGATGCAAAAAATGTCGAAGAAATAGTTCTGCATTCGAAGGAACCCTTAAAGGTATATGTGGGAAAATATCGCGAAATATCTTTTCTTTTAAATTGCATTACATTGCATTGGAATGCCCTTCGACCACCTAGGGTATTTCTGTAGGCATTTCGAATAAGGCTGATGTCGACTGGTCCAACCATATAGGTTTTATTATGCTAATTGCTCTGCACAATATGACGTCGTTTAAAATTAGAGGTCCGAAGAAAACCGTCGAAATCGACGAGACTGTCATATGTAAACGAAAATATGAAAAAGGCCGCAAACTAAAAAGTACGAAATGGGTTGTAGGGGGAATATGTCGAGAAGACAAGAGCTGTTTTATCTGTCAAGTAAACGAATGTTCCGAAATCAGGCTAAAAAAAGAACCCGAGACAGTCCCTGCAGCCCCAGTTTCTAATATTCAGAAAAAAGTAAAAAAGGTGGTCGAAGAAAAGAAGAAGGAATGCAATATTACTGATGATAATAACGATAAAAGTAGGAACGAAAGAAAGAAGAACAGAAAGACAAGTAGTCAAACGGTATCAATTCCTGTCCAAACCAAGCGTCGGAAAAAAAGAGAGGAACAGCAGCATGCACAATGACGTAAGTAATAACATTTATATAATTATCGTTTATTTTTATTTATTTTTTTAGTATTTCGAAATAGTAATTATTTTAACAAAATCTTTAAATTCTAAAATCGGGATTTAGTATTTATTAATTCGCAGAGCAACTCACGTGATCGCATCTGCTCCATCGTAAATCGCAGTCAAGATGGCGGCCATCTTGACGTCACTAAGTAACCTCGATCGAGATTACCGGAAGGTCCGCCATCTTGGCTACCTAGGTACACATTAACCGGAATTTATATTTATGTTTTATTATGTAGCCGACCGAGAAGGGGCTAAGGCCCGAAAAGCGTCTCGGCAAATAAAGTTCTGCAATAAACAGTTGATGATGAAAATTGCCAAGTGTTTATGAATACACCCAGTCGTGATATTGAAGCATACATTTATATTTTTCGCCAAACTATCTTCGTGCAAAAATTATAAATTTAGAAATTCTCGAAATGATTCAACTCCAAGCATTGCCAGAGAACATCTTGTAGAAATACTAAATTGATTCAAAATCTTCTGCAACTGTATTGCTTCCGTTTAATTCGATTAGTGCAGAGTCTGTTCTGTCGAGTTCTTCAACTCAATCTTTTTCATAAAATTTGACCAACCTGGAAGCGATAAACAATGCTTGTCGACATTAGGGATTGCAATTGCTGGATCCCTCATCCAGCAATCCAGCTGGATCCAGCGCATTCTTCGGCCTGCTGGATCTGCAAATACTCAATTAACTTTCTTAAATAATTGCGAAAAATTCTAACGTCGTCGCGTTTGCCGCTTTGCTAACTACTAGACTGCTACTAATTACTTACTCACTACTTTACTAACACTAATAATTAAATTACTCATAAATAAACTATACCTTAATCAATCCAGAAAAATTTAATAAAATAATAACGTATTCAATCGCTTTTAACGATCTTCCTCAGTTACAAAAAAATACACTAACTATAGAACATAAAATGTGTTTCGAATAAATATAATAAGAATAGTGCTTAATTACATCCCAATTTTTTTAAACAAGATACATAGATGTACTGCCAGGTCTGATAATTTTCGTATTGTATACCGACGTAATCCCACTGTTTTCAAACTTTTAAGAAACGATAAAAAGAAAAAGGATCGAAATTCAACAACGGGTATATATTCGGTGCCTTTACACAACCAACGTTTCAATTCCAAGCTTGTTTATGTGGGTGCAACGATGCGCAGTTTAAAACAAAGGCTCAAGAGCACAAATATATAATCAGTAAGAACCTTGACAACACTGCGCTGGCATCATACGCAAGACAGAAGGATGTTAACGTCCAATGGGATCAAGCGGCAATTATAAAAACGACGAAGAATAGGCAAACGGTCAAACATCTTGAGAGATTGGAAATCTGCAAGGCGCACATGACAACTGGTTGTATAAACCATAGAGATGCGGACTCATTGTCTACCGTGTGGAGATCCTTTTACATTAATTAATGTTATTAACGGACAATGCTAGTTTCATTGGATCTTACATACAGAGTGTTTTTTTTTTTTAAACTGACGGTACTCAGAGACATCTGTAGAGCAATCTAACAGCCAAACTGTCGCCAAATTTGGGAGAGTGACTAAGGACGACATGGAAAAGAGATTCCGCGAAGAAAAAAGTAGTACCCAAATTTTGCCGGTAGGGGTGGATTTGGCGCTGTTGTAGCAAAACAGCTAAGAATCTGCATAAAATCCAGCTGCAATTAACAAACACACGAATGAATAATCAGACAGAAGTTTCAGTGTAATAACGAAAGTTTAATTAATCAGCAAATAACCTTCTCCTTTCTTCAATGTGATCATTGTCCTGCTGGACAACTCATTGCACACTGAACACCGTGTTCTCTATGGCCGAACGTAACATGGCCGTCCGCAGGAATGTTCATCACAGTTCGAGAAATGTTGTCCTTCAAAGTCATCAAGTTTGGGACACTACTAAGAGACCTTGGACTGCACAATGGGAAAATATTATACAGGATATAAAACCAACACTAACACCTCTGGGAACAGCAACAAACAAAGTTACAGCTGAGCGCGATATAAAGAAACTTATAGATAACCTAAATAAAGCACTACGTGCGCATATCCCGATATGCAATGAAATGAAAAATAACACCGCAAAATGGTGGACATCTGACCTGACAATTCTTAAAAGTAAAGTACGGGCTAAACGAAGAAAATACAACAAATGTAGAGACCCACTTCAAAGGACATACCTTAAGGAAAACTTTTTAGTAGAACAACGGAACTACAAACAACAAATAAATGAGTCTAAACAGAGGAGTTGGGATAAATTGTGTCAAAAAAGTGAAAGTGATCCATGGGGGTTAATATATAAAATCGCTGCGGGGAAATTAAGACAACATTTTCAATTAACAGAAATGAAGAGCAAAAATGGTGATCTTATAAGTGATCAGGACGAATGTATAAAATTACTAATCAATGAATTTGTCAAAGAAGACAATCCCATATTGGACACCATAGAACAAAAGAGAATAAGAGAACAACTTAACTATAAAACAAATGGACCAGATATACCAGAATTTACAAAAGAAGAAATCTCATGGACCATATCTAATTTTAAGAAAGGAAAGGCTCCCGGTCACGATTTAATAACAATAGAAATGGTGAATATCATAAATAATAAGATTCCATCGCTATTACACACTCTATATAATAAATGCCTACAATACGCAATATTTCCATCAGAATGGAAACAAGCAAAAATCATACCAATATATAAACAGAAAAACAAAGACAAACGGGATCCGAGAAGTTATCGACCAATTTCCCTTCTACCGGTAATGGGGAAAATTCTAGACAAAATGATAGTCTATCGTCTTACAGCATGGCTAGGTTCAATGAAATGGATAAATAAAAATCAATACGGGTTTCGAGAAGGCTGTTCAGCCGAAGACGCCATATCAAAAGTTATAGACGAAATTGAAACAGACAAACAAAAATACAAATGGGTCATAGCTTTAAGCTTAGATATAGAGGGCGCATTTGATAATGCATGGTGGCCTCTCCTCCATACAAAACTAGAAGAACTAAATTGCCCACGTAATCTCTACGCACTCATATGTGACTACTTAACAAACAGGAAGGCCTTCATAGAATACTCAAATATTATAATAGAAAAAGACATGACTATGGGATGCCCGCAGGGTTCGTGTTCGGGCCCGCTATTCTGGTCTATAATATTAAACGATCTCTTAAATGATAATTCTCTAAAAGATAACAAAATTACAGCCTTCGCAGACGATATAATGGTAGTTTGTTCGGCAGGTAGCAGATTAAGAGTAGAGGAGGAATGCAATAGGACCTTAGAAAAAATAGTTAATTGGGGGAAAAGGAACAAATTAAAATTCAACCCGGACAAAACAAACGCCATTGCCTTTACAAAATGTCAAATTGAACGTAGACAACCAACCATAAAAATGAATGGAAAGGTAATCAGATGCACAACTCAAATAAAATATCTTGGAATAACAATAGATAATAAACTCCTCTGGACACCACAGATAGAACAAATAAAGAATAAAGTAGGTAACTTATTCCAAGAGATTGCCAAGGTAGCGAAAAGAGAATGGGGCAGGAGTGGGAAAGCATTAATACAAATTTATAAAGGTGTCATCATACCAATTGTCACGTATGGTGCACAAGTATGGGGGAAAAGAGTAAATCTAATACACACAAAAAGAAAAATAATTAGTCTCCAAAGAAAAATTTTACTAAGAATTACAGGTGCATATAGCACTACATCTAACGACGCTTTATGTGTAATGGCCGGACTGCTACCGTTGGATCTGGAAGTGAATAAAAGAAGAGACACCAGAAATATAATTAAACAGAATATAAATTCCCATGATATCCTCAGAAACGGAGACATAATAGAACAGAAACTAAAAGTGCATCAACATCTGAAAAGATTCGAATGGAAACATATCAAAATCATACAATACAATGAATCACACCCTCACAGAGTATATACGGACGGTTCAAGAAGTTCAACGGGAGTGGGTGCCGCCTTCATCTATTTTACAAGAACACGTGAGCAATATCACAAAAAATTTAAACTAGATAACAGATGTAATAATTACCAAGCAGAGTTGGTTGCAATCCACCAGGCAATAAAGTGGATCAATACAAACAAGAAGAATCTACAAATACTAGTATGCACGGATAGTGAATCAATACTAAAGGCACTTAATGACCCAAACAATACGCATGAACTTATAAACAGTATTAGACAAAACATCATAATTGGAATAAATAAGATACAACTTAGTTGGGTTAAAGCCCATATGGGAAACATTGGCAACGAGAAGGCGGATAACTTGGCAAAGGAGGCCAGTGATTTAACACTAAAGGAAATATACAGTAAGCTGTCAGAGCAATATATAAAAAGAGAAATAAAAAATAAATATTTAATCATTTGGCAAAGAAGATGGGAAGAGTCAAGAACAGGCAGAGAACTATTTGAATATCTACCGGATATAAACCAAAGAGTTACGAATAGTTACTTTATTATACACCATAAAAATACAAGATTTCTGACAGGACACGGAGATTTTGCAGACTACCACAGAAGATTTAATCATGGGAGTGACGGTCTTTGCGAAAACTGCGGAACTGAGGAAACCCCAACACACATACTAATGGACTGTATCAGATATGAATTACCAAGACATAATTTAATGCTGATATGCAATAAAGAAGGATATCAATGGCCAGTACGAAAACGAATCTTGATCAATAATGAGCATATCTACTATCATTTTAATGAATTTATTAAAATAAGCTATAAAAATAGAATATAGAAAAAAATATAGAAAAAAAAAATATATTCACATAAGTAAATAACAGTTAGCTAATTTATGCTGGGAAACCTCTATAATCGAAATTATCTCGATAAAAACTAGCTCTTCCTAAGGGATGAATACAGTCTGTGAATGTTTCTGTTGTAGCAGTTAGGGTAGTACAAATTGGTAACAGGTCTTTAGTGTTCACATTCAATGCTGAGTTTAGGACATTCCATTTCACCTCCATCCTCTTTATAAGTTAATTCTCAGTGCTTTCCTTGGGATTGCTGAACTCTATATATAAAATAGGTCCAAAAGTTCGGTGAAATACATAAAATCTGCAATGGGACTTTCACCTCTCTACCGTAACACATAGGTGATTTCTACACTAATTCAAATTGCCTAGGATACTTTCCGCAAATGTACATAACTAAATCATTTGAACGACATAAATGCCAAATTGTTCACCTCTTCAACATCAATAGTATGAGACGGTGCTAATATATTTCATAGCAGACTTTAGACTATAGTGATATACTCTGCACTGCTCACTTAAGTAAATTAAATCATCAAAACCACCTGCACCACATAGGTGCCTTATCTAACATATTCCTATCAACTATTGGAATAGTTTGTGAAATAAACTTTCGTAGCCGACCATAGATTATAGTGATACACCCTCCACTGTATTATAAAGCAATTAATATTATTATTGTTTCTATAACCATAATAACCGACAACTAATATATAATGGAATACATGTAAGAACTCAACCAGTGCGTTCTGAGAAAACGCGCTGAAACAAGAAATGGTTTCATATGAAATACTAACTGCAAACACATTTACAAGATTAACAACGAAGGGAAAATACCAATAAAACTCCATGATAGAATACAATGTCAGCAGAAAGATATAACACAACAACTAGGAGGAATAATCACAGAATACTATGATAGCACACAACGATAAAGACGGGAAACCCCTATCCTCACCAAAGTAAGTATCGAGAACGTGCGACAGAATATGTCAATGGGAACGACAGATAGTACGATGAGAAAGGATGGAATACAACGAAACGGAAGACAGGAAAACAGCGATAAAACACAACGGGGAGGAAGAAGAAATACACACTAATACCATAGAACAACACAATAAGACATAAGGATCCTCTTAATACCGAAGTGGAGTATTTCGCTTGTGCCAACGATAGATCTGACACACTAGCGGTATTAGCGCGAACTACATAATGGCGGCTGCTATGGGTATAAAGTAGTTTGTTAGAATAGAAAGTGTTCACCCTATCTAATATAGGCCATCGTCAGGTTTAATATTATAAATGTTCCAAAATGGAACGTACCGTTTTCGAATATTTTACATATTTAAAATTCAAAAAATAATTTAACTTTAAAATAAATTGAAAGAAGTGTGTATATTAAATAAATAAATAAACAAATAAAACATAGAAAACAAAGCTAAGTAGAAAGAAATGATTTAAGGGTTTTTAAATGCCATTCTTTTTTCTATTATATATTTCCACGCTGTTGGAAGCGCATTAGCATCCATAGCATTTAGGCAACGGTTTTTCATTTTACTTTTATAAATTTCCACCTTTTCCATCTCCAACGCAATGGATGGAGAGTGCACCGTTTAAATGACTTTAGCCTCTTCCCATTTTACAATCGTTCCTTCAGTCTGTGCTATAATTGATAATATTGTGTTGTGTCGTTTGTCAACGTTGTATCAAATGCTCTTTTTTTTATAAAAATCGAGAATGATCTATAAAAGAGCACCTAATATCTGTAGCTTGCTACGGAACGATAAAGACAGCGTAAAAAAGGAAGGTAAAGCTGGGGTATATAAAATTCCATTTGAAAATCAACAGTTAGGAATCGAAAAAGATTATGTGGGTGTGACTAGAAGAAACCTGGCGGTACGTCTGCGAGAACATACATACAATTTTGACAAAGGACACAACACTATTAGCAATTATGGCACAGACTGAAGGAGCGATTGTAAAATGGGAAGAGGCTAAAGTCATTTAAACGGTGCACTCTCCATCCATTGCGTTGGAGATGGAAAAGGTGGAAATTTATAAAAGTAAAATGAAAAACCGTTGCCTAAATGCTATGGATGCTAATGCGCTTCCAACAGCGTGGAAATATATAATAGAAAAAAGAATGGCATTTAAAAACCCTTAAATCATTTCTTTCTACTTAGCTTTGTTTTCTATGTTTTATTTGTTTATTTATTTATTTAATATACACACTTCTTTCATTTTATTTTAAAGTTAAATTATTTTTTGAATTTTAAATATGTAAAATATTCGAAAACGGTACGTTCCATTTTGGAACATTTATAATATTAAACCTGACGATGGCCTATATTAGATAGGGTGAAAACATTTGTATAGAAGAATTTTAAGCTCAGCAAAATTAGCTGTGGTGAAACTGAAGTAAATTGTTTGCTGAGAAAGAGCTGGATAGGTGTGAAGTTACCAGTTTTAGTATTTTCTCTCCGTCTGTAAGACATCTTTTTCGATCAGCCACATATTCTAAAATGTCACAAAGTGTAATCATCGTAACATAAACAACTACGAAATCAACTAGGATTAATGTCGGATACAAATGCGAATAAAACGTTTTAATTACAGAGAGAAAAGTTATTAAAAAGACAACACACAAGTAACTCTCGTACGTTGTCAAGCACGTTATACCCTTTGTGGCAGTCATTTTGGTCGACCTCATACGCCACCTATATTTACTGGCACAAGCGAATTGTGCACAATATGTTAGGGGAGTTCGTAGGAGCTTAGACAAGGAAAAGACAAACTGTCACTACTCAAAAACTTAACAAACATTCTAACACGAGTGAACTTTCGAACTCATCAACATTATCCGGATACAAATAAATTATAAATTAGATAACAATGTCGGGATAATAATATAGCGGCTACGTCCGCATGTATGTATTTAAACCCTTGCAAAGCAAGATGCGAAGCAAGGTCGTGAATAAAGTTGGAGTACCAACCTCCTGACGAACTGTCAGGAAGGATGGACTGCTCCATTTAAGTTAAAAAAAAAAGTTAAGTAAGTAAAGTAAGACCTTGGACTTTAAGTAACCCCACAGGAAAAAGTAACATGGGGTTAGATCCGGGGAGCGAGGCGTCCATGCAAGTGGAAAAAAGTGACTGATGACCCTTTCTTCAGTGAAGTGCTGGTAGCTTTTTCGCTACAACAGCGGCAAATCCTCCTCTACCGGCGAATTTAGGTACTACTTTTTTCTTCGCGGAATCTCTTTTCCATGTCGTCGTTAGTCACTCTCCCAAATTTGGCGACAGTCCGGCTGCTAGATTGCTCTACAGATGTTTCTGAGTACCGTCAGTTAAAAAAAACACCCTGTATATATTTTTTCCGCTATTTATTTTGTTTATTTATGTATATTTTGTCTGTTTGGGCGTTTTCTGTTAATTTTCATATTTATTCCAAACACATTTTATGTTCTATATTTAATATTCTATTTTTTTTTGTAACCGAGGAAGATCGTTAAAAACGATTGAAAACGTTATTATTTTATTAAATTTTGCTGGATTGATAAAGGTGTAGTTTATTTAACTTATTCTACTTCCAGTTCATAGTCTTATATACTTATAACTACAGACTAATATGTAGAGCCTATATATGAAAACTGGTAAGACTGATAGCCACTTAGCCACTGATTATCCGTCCTTACATTATTATAATACATTAATATAAATTAATCAGTAGAATTACCTTTGCTATTATTTAACTTAAAGATTACATTAATAACTAAACATTTAAAGTTAATTATCTCTATCTCAAATGTTAAACCGAACCAAAGTTAATTTTACTACCTAAATGTGTAAGAAGTTTTACTGATTTATAGTGACCAGTCTAAATAATAAAAGCTTTTAAAGTAATTTTTAAAATGTTTTATTTCATTAAAGAAAACATAAATTGCAGGATAGATAGATAGATAACACTTTATTGCACCAAAAATACACCCACGCTGGATCCAGCTGGAATGATTTCAATCCAGCAAAAATCCAGCTGGATTCAAAACACTGCTGGATTGCAATCCCTAATGATGACATCCTGTCTTTTATCAGCAGTGCCATTCGGGGTGAAAAATTTCTCTGCCTAAAGAAAAAAAAAAGGTCGACAGCACTAATTGTTACCTGGTCTTCGCCCAGGGCTCGTTATGTTCCAAAATACGCAATTGATTATTAGATATATCGCAAGAAAAGGTATTGTATTTATTTCTAGCCAAAACTTCCATTTCGTTTGTCGATGATTGTCAGGGAAAAATTTTCTGCTAGCGAACCCTTTGTTAACTATTTTGAATAACACCACTGATAGAGAAGACGTTTTGGGTGTACTATCGTGAGAGATCTGCAATTAAATCAGTTAATTAAAGATGTTAATTTAGCAGTGTTCCATGTAATCTTTATAACATCTGAAAATCCCTTAAACACTGCGCCTCTGCTCGTTTTGTTTTCGACATTTCTAACTTAGTAATTGCCTTCGCTATCTCCGGATCAAGGATATACTTTTGTCCGAATCTACAAGGCGAGGTCAAAGTAAACGATGTGGAATTGGTTCTGTTGTAATCCCAGATTCCTCAAATGCTTGAGCATCGCATCGGGATGAAAGCAACTGAAGAATCTGAGTGACAGGATGGGTATTTAACGATCTTTCGTAAATTTTACAAACCTCCTCAACGTGGAGAGAACAGACAATATCAGGGACGAATTCTTTTCGACAAAAAATGGAAGAGTTCAATTTTATGGATCCACCGGGTTTACAAACTCTTTGTGATTTTAGTCGGTTGGAGGCAGAATCGAGGAATCCTTCTATATTCAACGGAATAGTTCCTCTGTGAGAATGGAGCAAAGGTAGCTTTAGAGTTGCCAAGCAGCAGTATTCCATCACTCTTATCTGTGTACTAAATATACTTATTAAGTCACTATCGCCAGGTGTATAAAGTGGCCATTTCTCGTAAACTAACCAATGCGTGAAATTTTCAGTTCCTCTTTCTGACTGTCCCAACAAATTGACCCAAATAATCTTTGAACAATACTCGACAGGAACGTAAACTCTATTCTTCTCCTTCGCTCAAACAGTTCAAAGGGGAATATCACATTTGTCAGCTCTTCTGTACTCGTGCAGAAAAACCTACTTTTGGGAATGAACGACTCCATGTTTGTTCTACATCTTTCCTTCGAGATAGCGTCGTTTGAAGGCGCTTCTCTACTTACTTCCACTCCTTGTTACAGGAAAAACTTTGACCCAGTTGTAAACAGCCAAGAACAGACTGACACTTCCGTTAATGATTTGTACATGGGGGTGATTGGTGATCGTCATTCTTTTGCACATGTAATATAATTGATGACAGGAATGGACAGAGGTGTTATGTTGTAAGTCAAAGTTTTCAATGAATTGATGTTGAAGTTTTTATATTTCTTGCAGGTTATATATAAACACGAAATATTGCGTTGCAGACAGTAGAATGAAGTTTGATAGTAGTATGTGATAGACAAATACATTATACCCTTGTCAATGCAGGACAATTGGGTTTTCCACGATTGTAACATAACAGCTTCATACACTCATTTGTTCAATTCGACAATACATTTACACAGTGGCTTTGTTGTATAAAAATATAGAACTAACATTTTGATAACGGTGCGACAGGCATTCTATCACAGTAGTCACCTTCTGATTCCATAGGCAACAAACTAACAAGACAACGTCGCTACATGCAAATCGTGTAATAGTACTAACATTTATTTAGTAGTTAACCACACGTTATTTACGTATCTAAGATGATATCGTCCTCTTAGATAGGTAAGTAGCGTGTGTTTATACTGTCTCTATTTCTATTCATTCATAAGAAAGTAAAACACGGACTATTTGACCACAGAGTAAAGCTGATTAGCAGTGATGTCTCTGCGTTAATTAAAAAAAATGACAAGAAAAAAGAATCAGCCAGCTGTTCTATTAAGGTATATCACGTTTCTACAAATGACTAATTGACTTGGACTATAGCAATTGAGCTTACAATACTAAAGTCGCTTCTAGGTAATTTATTAAGTAGTTTGCCATAACTGAAATCAGATAATGATGAGAAATGTAAAGCTGTTTAATTTTCACCAAAAGTCCACCTTAGCGCCATTAGACTTTGTCCTTTCCTCACAGACATCAATGTTGCAATGTATGAATATTGAGAAACCTTGATATTATATTGGTACAGGTATGCCACTGAATTTCTGGCACAACCTTTAGTTTAGACAATGTTGTCCAAATTACAAAGAAAACGTAATTATTACAGAAAATGCTTTTAGCCCTAAGTATAATTAAATTAATTAAAATATCGTTATCATTGGTGTGATAAGCCCTTACTGTTACTGCCTCACAGTTAGATATTTTAATTAATTTACAAAGAGAAGTTGAAATTTCCATGGCTACCAGACTAATTTACTGGACTGCAACAGAAGGGGTTGTGTATAGAATGAGCTAATTTAATCATATACTTGATGGTAATACTGGAATGTTGTGATATGAATGTGTCTTAGTTTAGCTTTCTTAAATTTAACCCTAGCTATGCTTCTAAGATATGTGACAATTTACATTTATTTAATTCAAGTTTCTAACAGCCAATATTGTACTTTAAGACACATGGAAAATACAGAATTAGTGGGTTAGATGCGTGTGAATGAATTATTATTATTATTTTGTTTGATGCCACCATGGTTGGTCCAGTAAGACTTTTGGAACCAAGGCTGGAAGAAATTCAGTGATGTACCCGTATCTGATTAAAAGCTGATCATGATATATCAGACCTGAAGTAAATAATAAATTGTAATTTTAAAAATTTTAATTGATTCACTACAATAAAAGAGTTTATTTAAATCTTTCAATCCTGTGGATACTAAGAGGACCTGTTTTTTGTGGTATAATAGATTTGGCCAGTCCCAGAACAGGCAGCCACACAGTAGGGAATTGTAGGAAGGAATGGAGCTGACATATCAGGTAAAGACCTTATAAAATGTTGTTTTTAAAAAATTTTCTCTTAGTTATTTCTTATAACCTGTAAGCACAAATGACATATTTAAGTTTGTATAATTAATAGTAATATAACATACATAAAACTTATTCACATCTAATGGAAAGAGTACTCATATTCTTTAAAATTTCAATTTGAAGGGATTGCAATTTTAACATAAAAATACATTTACTTGGGATAAATGAAAAACTTACAATTAAATTGAATAAGCAACAATTTTCTATCGTATTGAATCGAAATAAGTAACTCCGTACCAAATTTAATGAATATATTGTTATTCACCGAGAGATAGTCATGCTAGAAATTCCACTTTATTTTAGACAGACTAATTTATTACTGATGTTCCGACAAACCTTTGCAGTTGGTTGTTGTGAATTTCTACGGAATAATTGTATTTTTGTCTGTGTGAATTTTTTGTTTGTAAATTTAATTGTTTTCTCATTGACATAATGGAAACCTTTTTGAAACTGTTTTAGTGATGTGCTTAGTTAAAAACATATTTTTATATTATTAAGTTTTCAAAGTTCAGAAGTGTTTAAATTAAAATGGAAAAAATACATAAACTC
The DNA here is from genome assembly GCF_030686945.1 of Centruroides vittatus. Taxonomy (NCBI): domain Eukaryota; kingdom Metazoa; phylum Arthropoda; class Arachnida; order Scorpiones; family Buthidae; genus Centruroides; species Centruroides vittatus. The sequence continues at coordinate 1,035,003 of NW_027122206.1, read as the reverse complement.
AAATGCATTGAATTAAATTTATAAAAGGGAAAAATGAAGCTTTCTCAAATCTTAACTCTCAAAATTATTTTTATATTTTCTTCAAAAAAATAATTCTTTTCTTTATTAGAACTATAAGTGATGAATAAATTAACATTAGGAAAATAATATTTGATTTATATCTCAACATTAAAGTTATTTAATATGTAATTTAACCCTGTATACATAAAACAGTCAGTAGTCAGTTACTGAATGGAAAGTAAAATTAAGTGATACTCCCCCCATTGAATTTATGGGCTAATCAACCAAACTTTAGCCAAATTAATTGGGCAATATCATGTTACAAATAGTACTTAGAAATTATCTGATAAGAAATTAGAGGTAAACATTACATGCCATTTCTTAACAAAAGTAATAAGTAAAATTTGAGTTCATTTTAGAACAGACTGGAAGAAAATTGGCAGACAGCAGGAGTCGAACCCAAATCTCTGCTTACTGTGTGGTGCGCCGACCAGTTACACTACTCGGACTTCTGAACGACTATTCCCTCCCAGATACATTTGAACTTGGGCTTATGAGCTAAACAAAAAATGCAAAATAATACACCTAAAATGATTAAATAATCATATAATTTATATATTGTAATATACATAATATTTCATACATGAATTTATCATAAATCTAATATAATATTCATAATTTTTACAAATATTTATCCTTTGGTTTATAAAAAGTAATCAAAAGGGTTACAATACTGTAAACTAAAACAGTCTCAGAAGATAAGACACACTGTCCTTTATTTTTTATTGAAATTTCTCTAAAGGATACTCGAGAATCTTAACTCTATTACATATTTAACAGAGTGAAAATGAGAGAGATTTACAACTAAAAAAAAAAAATCACACAAGTTGTTAAAGCACAATTTAAAATATTGGAATTTCTCAAATAATAATTAAGAAAAATGTTTGATAAAAAAAACAATGATTGTGATGCTTGATCAATTAACAAAGTTTTTAAACGATTCATACAATATGTAAAGAAAAAAATTAAACAAACAAATAAATATTTCACATAAATATACACTTTTAAAGAACACATAATCAGAATAGAATCAAGAAGTTTAAACATCAACATTGAATGGGAAGATACTTGAAAAATCTATTCAAATGGTCCTTACAAACTGAAATTAAGAAAAATAAATTTGGTCCATTTTCTTGAAAAAGAAAAATGTTCATTTTATAAAATTGTTTGAAAAACCTCTGTCAATTACATTTCTGACAAACAATACAAATACTAACCTTTCACAAGACTAGGAAAGTTAGTGAATGACAAGATTTACGAGGCATACCACACATGCACCGAAATGCCAGTGTTTGTCAGGAGAAGCCAGAAAACTATGCTACAGATCAAAAGTCTGACACATACTCTGGGAAAGATCATTCCATCAGAGAGAAAAATTGGAAGATCACACTGCAAAGTATGAATGCTATACATAATCAGAAACCAAAATTATCATACTTTTCCAATTGATCAAATCTCTGGTACAATGCTTATCAAATGAAGTAATAAATTAAAGGTATTAATATCAAAGAAAAAGAATAAAAGATGTTAGAAAAGAAAAATAAATCATTTTGATATTTACAATATCAAAGTATCAAAGTAATCATCAATTTGTATGTCTTCACATGTTCAAAGGAAATGTTACAGTTGCAATTTTCTACAATTTGTTTGTCATTTAGAAAAAAGCTATTAAAATGTAACAAATTAAAAATAAATATTGTGTACATATTTTCTGATCATTAAAACAAGTAAGTAATTTTAATACTATGACTTAGCAGTCACATTTCATACACGCAGAGGAGCATTACACACAATCCACTTCGTAACGAAGATCCACAAAGAACTTTTTGACCTCAAAATGTTCGTAATGATCACAAACAAGGTTCTACATAGTTACCGGGAAACAGACCGGTAACTCCATCCATCACTCCTTCGTACCATCCGTCGTCGTTTTTCTTTATGACGTAAATCACCGAATTTTCCGAGAACGAAAGTTCGTCTTCCTTATCGGCAGCGTAATCATAAATTGCAACAACTAAAAAGTAATTATAATGGCTTAGGAAATTTTGTATAAACTAACATACGTCGAGTTATAAAATTGTAACAAACAATCCGTGCTACGGTTACGAAACAAAGTTTTACGAATTATTAGAAAAATAAAATACCGACCTTTGTCGAGATAGTTTTTGGGAACCCAACTGGGATCTTCTTCACTTCGATTTCGTAAAAAATTCGGAGAGGAGAGAGGATTATAATTGTACATCCCTTCGTCTTCGGGTGGAGGAGGAGGTAAAGGAGGAGATACTAAGAATAAAGATGTCAAAAGACAAATGAAATAAATTATATTGATGATAGTTTTATATTAAATATTATCTACTACCTTGAAATGAGAAAAAATTTTCAATTCATTTCTATCAGTAGATATCAACTAAAAATATATGAATTAAGTTAATTCATCAAATTAATAAAGTATACAATAGTCATCTGTTATTTGTAATAAATTACTTAAAATACACAAAAATCTAGTCACAAAATCTCATCAATTAAAAATACAAATGAATTATTTTCTAATTATTTTAAATATCTTGGCATATAAATAGATATGAGATGAAAATTTTAAACAACATAATTTATATATATATATTTATGAAATATTAACAGAAATAGGCTTTTAAGTTACAACAGTGAGAAATCACTTGCAGAAATGAAAACAGTCAAATCAATATATGTTTCTAATTAAAAATCAGCCATTATTCTGGATTATTATAGAGCTTGCAGGCTATAAAATAGCCTGCAAGCTCTATAATAATAATAATAATCCAGAATAATGCCTGCAATCTCTATAATAATATTCAGGTTTAAACTTAAAGTTTAAACCTGAATATTGTCTATAAAGTAGCTCCAGAACATTAATTGGATATTAAAAGGTGGTGTTATTTGTTGCTTTCTAACATATTTGGGATATTATGAGTCAGGGAGTCAGTCAGTCATTCCTCATTCTGACATCACTCCATCTAATACAATTCATTTCAAGATAGGTTGGATGATACTACCAAAATGCAATCCCTCACATGATGGAGAAAATTGTGCTGGTCCTCCAGATTATCTCTAAATTTATTGAATCACTTTTTCTACACATTTAAAAACATCCAATTTTGATAACAACATTGTAGGAGTTTCTTTTGTATTGTTCTGGCATTTTTAGCTGATGATGATGATTAAATGAAAGAAAAACATTTAAGGAATAAAATATCCTAAAGACAATAAACTTCAATAAAGCAATTAGCAAGAAATTCAATTAAAAGGTGATAGTCTCTTTCAAAATATGTTTCTTCATTTAACTCTGTTTTTTTATTTTAAAAGTCATATTTATCTCTTATATAAATAATGTTTTGAGTTAAACCAAATTCAGAATAATGAAATAAAAGCAAAACCTAGAAAAAAATCGACGATAATTATTAAATAACGACATATTATCGAATGACTGCTTTTTGCATTTCACGGCCACGGTGTTATCTTAACTCAAAAACTTAAACAGAACATAAAATTCAATGTTGCAAAAAATATAGGATGTTGAAATATCCCTAGACTTAAAATAATAGCACTTCTACAGATTAAAGTGCATATGGTTTCTAATTATCAATCACATTATTCTGAATTCAACACTTCACTGGTTTAACACTTCTAGAAATTGTTTCACCTTATCTAATTTATGGATTAAGCCAGGGAATCTCAGTCTATGATTCTTAACAACTGAAACTATAAAATGCCTATACACCTACTGGAAAACACTACTACTCCATATCCCATTCTCACTGAAGTTAATCTACAACTTTCTGGTAACATAAACTTAAAAATTACACACATTTTATTAGTAAATAAAAATAAGTGAGCCGAAATGGAACGAATATTCTTTTAAACATCTTTGTGAAACAGCAATAGATTGCGCACATGTCCTCATTGATGTATGTTGAATGTTGTACAGTACATACAAATTTAAGACTGTCAATAAATTTTTCTGCCATTATGCATTTTCATCTTGCAGTACCATATACATATTTTCACAAAACCTCGAGATTCTGCAGAATCCTATTAGAGAAAAAATTAACCGAACAAAGTGACGACAACAAAGATTAAACATAACAATCTGCAAATTAGCTAATCGTAGCTTTATCGGTGACAAAATTGGCGTAAGCCCGAGCCATCGACGTAGCCTATTACATCAATTTCTTTGAAAGCATCACTCGTGTAGAGACTACATTCGAAGCAAGCTAAGTGTGATTTGAAAATAAGTTTGAAATGTGTGAGTCAATGCACAAAACCATGATTACAAAATATATCAGTCAAACTTTATGTATTGTACTGTACATTATGTTGTACAAATAATAGATATTGTGACATAATATTTATTACGTTAGCTACATTCCTAACTTATTCATAAAAGTACATATTTATATACATTTTAAAATTTGATGCTTTGAATTCTTTAACGCAAACAAGATTTTCATAGAACGATATCACTCAAACTTGATTTCGTTTTTTGTATTCTGAAGTTATCACCTGTGAAGGATATTAGTGATTAACTCCCAAAATAACATTTAAAGAGAATCGCTTTCCAAATTTTTGTCAAAACTTCAATCTTCCATTCCTACTTGGCTGTTGGAGTTATCTAATTGAGATTTTCTTCCTTTGTAGCTATAATAGCTTCTACTCAAAGGTGATGCAGATCAGTTTTTCTTATCTTTCTGGTTAGTATTCGATTTTTAAAATTCAAGTTACTGTATGTTGCTAAAGTATTAAAATTTGAATAATTTTTGAAGATTTTATGGGGAAATAATGACACAACAAACACCTATTGCCATAAATGAACAATACACACAACTCAGTATTAACAACTTTGAAAGTTATGTTAATACTAATGTTCTTAGCAGGTGATATAATCATGACAATGCATTCTCATAAATCCAAATAAATGAAAGTTCTAACTGCAAAAAAATTTGAATTTGAAAAACCTTTAGGTACCACTTCGAGTATACCTCTTTTATTTAAAACTAACATTAATTTATTTTCAAAATATTATTTTAAAACAAAAATATCACCAAATTTGGTTTATTTCTGTGACATAAAACTTGCAAAATTCAAATTCAAATAATAAAAATTATATTTTATTGGAGTAAACTTTAAAATATTTCAAATTGAAATGTGTTTGAACCAATGAAAATAAGCCAAAAATGTTTAAAATATTTTAAAATTTACTCCGACAAAGCATAGCACTTTTATAAATTTTCCAAGACATTTTTACTGCTTTTATGTTATTATTCAAAATAATTTTTATGTAATATCTATTCAATTTAAAGATGCAAAATTTCTCTCCAGATTACTTAGATGATTCTATTTAGAATGCACTACACTAAGTTTCGAACCTCAAAATTTTCGTTAGTATTAAAAACTTAACATTTTTTATCATCATTGAAAATAATTAATTGGCAAATTTAATAAAACTAAAGATAAAAATACGTAGGCAGACCAACAAAAGTAAAATTTACATTAATCACCATCATAACATATCAAGCATTACCACTAAATAATGAATTTCTGTTCAAAGTAAATTTTCTTAATGTCATATAATAATGAATTTTACTCTAAGAATGAGTCAAATTAAACACCCATTTTTAGGTAATAAAACTGTAGTATTTGTATTTAAAGTTTTTTCGTAAATTTCTTAATGATTTAACATTTCAAAAACAAATCTCTTCGGTGAAATTAACTACACATAGTATGCATATAACTTCACATTTATTAAATAATTTATGATTTAAACTTTAAATGATGCCATTTACTTTCATCTTAACCTTAGAAAATATTCATAAATTGTGATTAAATTTGAATATCGAAATTTCTTTTCGTTAAAAGTATTACGAAGGTTCAATAAGGTAAAGCGATTCGAATTACTTTCTTAACCTATTTGAAGGAAGGGAAATCTTTCTAAGTAGGAAATTTACTTCACTAAATAATTATAGCACTATTTAAAATCTTGTGTAATTTAAATAATTTGTATCTTTAATAATGTACGGTAATAGAAATTACAATAATTTAAAGATCAGAGTGCAAAATACATTTAAGAATTTTAATGAAATTTTATTTAAATCTACTGTTTTTTCTGTTTTGTTTCATTTTAATACAGATAAACTTACCGTTTCCACTGTGCTCAAAATCATTTCCCGACAAATGAATAGGAGGTTCTAGCAAAATTAAAATATTTGAAATTATAATTTTTATAATTATTTTTTTTCCTTAAATTTCTTAGGATCTTTGATTATTCTAAATGCAGTACACCAAAAAATATTTAATTAAACGAAACAAAATATTAATAGTTATTGAAATATATTTATCATTTTCATACCGGGCAGGCTGTCGGTTAAATTTACGGACGACATCTCCGGCGGCGGCGGAGGTGGAATCGGCGACGGAGGATTGATGGTCATCGTGTGCTGTTGGTGGTGAGTTATGGGATGCACCATTCCTATCTGCGGTTGAGACTGTTGAATATTCTGAGAATGTGAAGTGACGATGGGAAGAGTCGAATAACCACTCCCTCGCCTGGATTCTTGAGATCGGGGATGACCGATCGGATAGTTAGGAGCATAATTACTAGGTACCTGAGGAGGAGCGATGGGAGGAGCCGGCGTACGGTACTCTTTCGATCCTCTTGACAGACTTCCACCCGCACGAACCGGTTGGGGAGGAGTGGGCGGCTTGGTTGTCGGTGCCGGTCCGGCACTGCCTCCGTTTATGTGGCTCTGAGATCCGGGTCCGAGCGTACGCTTTGAACGGGGAGTGTTGCTTATCATTTTTACTCCGTGACCGATGTCGTCGAGAACGGTGTAGTCGATCGGCTTTCGTATATATTTGATCGGACGTTCGGGATTGGCAGGAGCAAGAATTTTATGCTGACGAGAGGTATTTTTATTTGTAGTGAGAATGCCTATTTCACGTCGAGCAACTTTTTCTTTATGAATCATTACAGTCTACAAAGATAACACAAAATTATTATTGCAATAAATTGGTGTACATATCTTAAATCTATAGTTTCTTTCTTATACTATTTTTCATAGCTTAAATATATTGATAAAAAATATTCATTATTACAAATTAATGATATAAAATAATATAGTCAGTTATTTAATCAAGCATGTACAAAATAGAAACAGAAAGAAACAATTTTTACTAAAATAAAAAAAGAAACTTTCACAAAAAGATGTTAAATATGTTTAAAATAACATTTTACTGCTGCTAGCGCTTTCCACATTATATAGCGTCGTCCTCAGGCAAATAGAAATTCTAATAAACCTTTCACACACGCTTTTTCAAATTTAAAAGCTAATGGCATTAACAATTTAGAACAAATAACATTTAATATAAGTGAACATAAAGAATTTAAATTAAAGTGTGCGAAGTGACTATGCACCGTAATGCATAGCTTGGGCATTGAAGCAGAGCTGAAAGTGATGTTTCAGTCGTTTATAGAAGCCAACCTACATTGCAGGCAACTCAAGTGTGGGGGAGTTGCATGGATTTAATAATTAATTCCCGAGATAATATAATGAGGAGGGCCTCCCAAACATACACCAGGCTCCTCTGATCACATTACCTGAGCATCACTACCTGGTCCCACTGTAAGATATGTTGATATTGTAACACCATCCTCCATAGCTCACCGTCACACCTGCCTACCCTGATGAAATGTTGGTTCAGAAACACGGAAAGATGACATTCTGGTTGTTGCCTCTACATAGTGTGTGTGGATACAAGATATTGTGTTTTCTAATGGGATAGAGTATAGGTCCGACTTCTCTAGGATGGAAATAGCATCTCTATCACTGCATAGAAGTCTCCTGAGACTTGGTAACTGGTAAAAGGGGTGGGTGTTGTGTGAAAATACAGCAAATCTGGGCTGTAATGTGGCCACAGAACAATAGCGATGGACAGACTATTGTGTAGTACTTTGGTTTGGTAAGGTGGTGGCAGGAAAAAAAGATTTTTTAACCAAGCTCCAGCTTCAGCATGGAGGAGGTGGAGCAACGGATTTTTACTCAGAGCAGGAGCATGGAAATTTGTAGTGTTCCGCTGCTCCAATATATGCTGGTGAGAACAGAAGTGGCATAAGTCATAAAATTTAAAAATTGAGTTAAGTCCAGGTTTGAAATCCTCTGACATAGTTCTGTTTTGTTTAGAATGAAAGCGGCTTTAGTCATTAGTACAGAAATTCACCACTAGGAGCAGCATTCTTACATTTGATTTTTTAATAACAATTTTAATAAACCATTATATATTAAATTAAATTTCTCCAATTAGCCGTAAAGTGACTTATGCCACTTTCATTCTCACTGGCTCATTTCATAATTTGAATTGTTAAGTTTACAACACTGATATTATTTAACACGTGGAAAACTTGTCAAGAGACACACAACTTTGCAATTTTTGCATGTGCTTGGTTGTGAGTGTGACAGTCATTCGTTTCTGTTTGCAATCAGTTTGTTATAATCGTGTATCATAATTCGTAATTTATTTGCAGAGGTAAGATTATTATTATTTGGTTATTTTGTATGCATGAATATTTATATGAGTTATTTCTCAATTAATAATACTTAAATATTTAACTATTTAAGCCATGGCATCAAACCAAAATTTAAAACGGTCACCCACGACAGACAGGGAATATGATAATGGGAAGAAGTCAGTTACATGCAAGATGGAACACATTGTAAATGGCGAATCTATACAATGCAACTTCAAGGCCAGTGGAACTAATGTGTCGAAAAAGTTCAATCTTCGGTGGCATGTGAAGCATAATCATCCTGAAATTTATGAAGAGTTAGTTAAAAAGAAGGATCGACAAGACAAAGCAGCTGCAAGAAGAAAACTTAATCATGAAAATTTTACCACTGCTCTTTCGTGTCATAAGAAATGCAGAACTGATCAACCAAAAATTGATACATATTTTACATACCCAAAGATTACAATCACTATGGATATTAATACTTTCTGCAAGGGACTTGTTGAGATGGTTTGTATGAGTATGACACCACTCACTACGTTCTCATTAAATAACAAAGGATTCCAAAAGATTGCTGGCAAAATGGCTCAGAAGCTTGGTGTATCAACAGAATACAATGTTGTTCAACAATTAGTATTAAGCACAGCAAAGTCTGCTCACATAAATCTAAGATAAACTTTAAAAGGACAATTATGCTATTTAAAGCTAGATGCTGCAACCCGAGGAAATAGAAAATTTCTTGCCATCAACGTACAATTTTGTAATGAAAAAATGAGAAAACTAAAATAAAAACATTATATATTGTCGATACCGAAGAAAGGCATAACTCTTTTTATGTGAAAAATCAAATTAAAGAAACTTTAAACAAATTTCAAATCAATGAAAAACAAGTACTGTACAAAGTATTTGTGTACATAATGCAGTGAACATGACATGTGCTGTAAATAAACTCGGCGACCGTGAAAATGTTTCCCAGGATAAAGAAAATAAAAAAACTGAAGACATCGACGAAATGAATGTAGACATTTTGCAACAGTGGGTTAAAGATCCTTCCCTAATATTGCCAGCGTGGACTAATGATAATATGAAAATTCAAGTAATGAGGTATGGGATTCACACTCTTCAACTGGCCATTTGGGATGGATTAAAGAATGAATGAATAATAAAGATATTACGAAAAATTAGACAGGTTGTGGTGAAATTACGAACGCCAACAATTCGTAATGTTTCGCCAAAAATGTATGGTAAAACTCAATCCCTAGATACAGTAACGAGATGGGGTTCTACATATTCCATGCTTGATCGTCATTTTTTTCAAAGATTATTGTGACCAAGAAGCTGCTGCTGGGAGAAAAGCCCCAGAACTTAGCAAAGTACAATGGGATAAAGTAAAAGATATCAGAGCTGTTTTAGAAAAACCAAATATTTTGACAATTGCCCTTCTAGCTGCCGATCTTACTCTGGGGATGTTTACGAAAGAATGGTGTAAACTAGAAAAACATATGGAATAATTTGGAGGATATGGTGCGTTAGGAATTCTGTCCTCCTTGAAAATGCGGAAAGCAAATCTTTTTCAAAATACACATTTTCTTGCTGGAGTGTATGTTGATTCGAGGTATAGAATCTTATTAAGTGCGGCAGAAAAACTAAAAGTGAAAGGTCTTTCAGACATCAAACAGCAAATCGAAAGGCAAATACTAATTGATTTGGCTAAAGAGTCAGCAATTGTTGAGCTGTCTCAGCCAACCTGTAATAAAATACATCCGACTCCGCATAAGTCGACACCCGGATAACTCGACACCATCGGTTAAGTAGTCAGTTTTCTGTGGTCCCAGCCGACTTACATAGGCATTAATGTTAAAAAACTCCGATTTACTCGACACCATTTAACTCGTCACCACTGGATAAGTCGACATATTTTTGCTGTCCCACACTCCGATAAGTCATCACCCCCTCCTGAAAAAATGAATTCACTCCGCACGTGTGGTGCAAACAATTTTTTTTTCAGGTGGGGAGTCGATTTATTTATTAATATATAATTAATATATTTAATAATATAATAACATATTATTATTATTAATATATATATACATATTAATAAAAATGCCTTAACATTTTATGTATTTTTATGTATAAAATAATAACAGATAAACAAAAAGAAAATATACAATATACATCAACGTCACACCAGAATCCAATTTTGCATTTTCTCACACTAGAGGCATTAAGAATCCTTAGACGTTACTTGCCAACAATTGACAATTGCGAAGATGATGTTTTCAAGGTGTTTGTGATCATTGAAAAAAAAAGTCGAGACAGTTAAGTGATCAAAACAAACAACACTAAATGAATTTTTCAGTTTTTCATCTACAGAGTAATTGTAAATGGAGGACACAATGTATTGTAAGCCTATACTACTGTATAATGCACTACTGTATTTTATTAATTGTAGTTTTGTGGTTTTTTTTCCAACTTTGCTTTAGTCGTCACATCGGATAACTCCACAAATTTCCACTTCCCCTTGGGGTGTAGACTTATGCGGACTCAACTGTAAATATAGATTCGGAAGACGATGATTTTGAAAAAGAATTGTATAGAAGAGAAATCAACCATTGAATTTTCACTATAGATAAAGAAGACAACGAAATAGACAAATTTATTGAGAAAGACTGAAATGCAATAGAGGATGTGAAGAGATTAAAGATGAATCTATTCAAAGCCATTGACCATCATCCAGAGTTCACCAGAAAAGCATGCAGAGTCGCTTCAAGAATGCCAACTTCTCAAGCAAGTGTTGAGCGTCTATTTTCCAAATTAAGATTAATTTTAAGTGATAATAGGCAGTCAATGAAGAACAGTTTGCTGTCTGCCATATTATTTATTAAAATCAACGAATAAATTTTAGGTTGTATATTAATTTTTTTAATAAATAAATAAATTAGTTGTAAATACGCAATGTTTTTTTATATGTACAGTAGAGCATCGATTATCCGACCCCCTGATTAACCGACTTATCGGCTAACCAACCGCGTTCTAGTCGGCAAATTCAAATGTCCGCTAGTGATGTGGCGCTACAATATTTGGTTATGTCTTGGCTACTTTAATATTATTTTCGTTAAATTTTTGCATGTTTTAGCTGGCAGCACTGGCTCGACCATGAAAGGGAGGCTAGTATTTAAACCAGGCCTAATACACTATACTAATAATATATTTTTTCATACTTTTCGGTTATCCGACCAACCCCAGTCCCCAATTGAGTCAGATAATTGATGCTCTACTGTACTTATATATCAAAGAAAAAATTAATGTAATTCTTATAAGAATATTTTAACTAGAGCATGGAGCAGAGCTGGAGCAAATACTTTGATGCTGGAGCAGAGCAACTCAAAAAAATGGTTGCTCCAAAGCTCTACTTTTAACCTCGCTCAAGACATGTTTATATTTACATTTTTATAATAATAATCGAGGCTATCGTATTGTTAAAAATTATTTCTTCATTTTGTACAAACAAAATAAATATACTGAAGTATATAAAAACATGAAAATTATACTTTAGAAGTAAATCTAGTATCAAAAATGTTCGATTCAGCACGACACAGTTCAACTGAAAATCGTTCCGATTACCGGCAATTCTGATTATCGGGGTTCCGATTAACGACTCTCTACCGTATTGGAGTCACAAGTAAAAAATTCCAAACCCAAATATTAAAACATCAAGATGACATTTGTAAAAATAAAATTTCCACAGAATTATCTAGAAGGGTTCTCAATCATTATTTTACCCCCCTATAGAATGAATCTTCCATCCTGTACAACGTGAGAACCACAACTGTATTCATCTAATAAACATTGTTTATTGAGAAATTGAAGCTGTGTAATAGGCCCACTCTAGAGCTCCCAAAAATATGGGTTTCACTATCTAATAACTTAAAAAATTAAATCATAGCTATCAATAATTTTTAATTATAGTTTGATACCATTAATGAAATTTGTAGGTTTAATAGCACACCATTTAAAAATAACACTTGCACTCCAATTAGAATATATTAATGTTGAAATTTATATGGACATTCTAAAGTTTGTTTTCGTTTAGCCTGAGAAAGACATTCTATACTTGTCAAAAATGCTTGAGATTTTGTGTTTATTTTTATGCTTTACTCATCTAAACTTTATTAATGGCAAAAGACAGTGATATTGAACTTTTACCTGATAGAAACCTGGAGTGACAAAATAGAAATTTTTTTATAGAGAAAATCAATTTTAAGAATGTGACAACAATAAAAAAGAATATAAGAAAGGAAGGAATATTTTCTGAATGTTTAAGGAAATGTTTCTCAACCTTTCTGAGGCCTTTCTCAACCTGTTTAAGGAAGTGTTTCTCAACCTAATGTTGAATGGTGTTCTGAAAGAACACCATTCATATATTTATTAGGAAAAACATTAGTATCATGATGATAAGCAATTCCATGTTTAGTATTCTACTAACAAATCAATATGTTATAGTATTGATATATCAGAATAAAATAGCAATAAAATCTTTACAATCTTGTTTTTTGTGAAACATTCGAACAAGTTTGAAAGAACACAAGTTGAAAACCGTTCACTTAAGGAATGAGAAACAAAGTCAATCTAGAAAATTAAGAATTAAGACGAATTTCCTGGTGTATCTATCATATTTGTGTTCTTGTTCCAATAAGTTCTATTTGATAGGTTATTAGAAGTCACCCTTGCAGAAAGACAGAAGTACAGATATCCCTTAATTAATGTAATTAATTAATCCCTCAATGCTACCACATATATCAAAATCACGTTAATCAAGTACAGTGGTAGCGTGGTACTCGACCAAACAATCACCACCCGCTAAAACAAAGTTTCGGTTAACAACATATATTTTTATTTTAATAAATGAAAACAGCAAATTCACCAACACCTTATTTGTCAAGAAAAACATATATATATTAAGTAAATAAAGATAGCTGTTATATTCGTGTTAATTGAAACTTCCGTCACATATATAAAGGGATTGCTGCAATTCATTTTGCACATTAATCAAATCCCACGTTAATGAAGAGATTCCTGTATTTACACTTCCATTTTTTAATGTTAATTTCTTCCTAATACATTCATTTTGATATCAAAGTGTGTTTTACAAATTACAAGTTAGTTTTATATTAATTAGCAAAAAGAACATTTAATAAATTTAACTAAGTTTCCATATTTATGACACACAAATTTGATTTTCATTCAATCTTATTGATGTTTCAGTAATGTAACTGTAGAAAAATCATATTACTTACAAACAGCAAGTGTAATTACACATCTTGAAACAGTTTAATTTTCCTCTCATTTTAGATCACACTTTATCATTTTATTGAATTTCACTTAAAGAATTTTTTTAATATTCTTTACAAAAAACTCAAATAGTTCTTACCTGGCCAATATGATTGATCTGCGACTCCATTTCTGCCAATTGTGTTGTTTGCAAATCCAACATGTGTAGAACATTGTATGCCAATGTATTTATTTGATAAGCGACACTCGCCAGTGACTGCGTGGTATAATTCTTGGTTTCTTCGAGAGCGGCTCTTTTATTGTCGGCCTAAATAAAATCAATTTTTATATTGACCGTTTGGATTAAATAAAACAAAGTTTAATATAACTTTTCTGTATTAAAAATTCAATAATTTATTATGCTGGATTGTTAATTTAGCCGCTTTAAAAAACATCCAACTATTTGATTACATGGCACCATTTTATAAAAAGACTAACATTTGGCCACTTTATAAACACGCTAAACCAAATCCCGCCAGATTGAACGACATTTCACGTTCTGCAATACAACTAACCTTAGGCACTTTACAATATGGTTTTACATAAACCATCAGATTGTCATATTTCCTTCAGATTCATACCACTTGAAGTGCCAAGAGACATTGACCAATATGGCATCATCTAGTATGTCTGTTCCACTAGAAATAGTGGATATAACAACAAATAATGAAAGTGTGCAAAATGTGCCTGAATATAATGGGTTTAAAGATAATTTCAACAAACAACTAATGAAGTTCCTAAGAAAACAGCATGGAAATTTGAAGAAACTCTAATTTAGTTTAAAGAAAGAATTTTTGAGGTTATTTGACATATCAAAAATGGTAAGATAGCCACAGATTCCGTACACATAAGATGTCTATTAAATATTTATTGGTGTTCAAAACATAATGGCGTAAATACAGCCAATAAAGATTATCTCATTTTAAGAAAATGTTACCCGACAATTGTACAGTGAATATCATACCTACCGAACAGTATTCTGATGTTTTAACAGATTCATAAATTCCATGGACATGGTAGTCATGACAAAATAATGTACAGTATTAAAACAGATTTTATATATAAAAAAACAGTTGAAATATTTGTTGCATTGTAAGGAACTGAGTCCGAGCTGTATTTTTATTTTATCTTTTTTGTTTTCGTTATGAGTATTTTTATTTTGGGGTTTATGTTTAGTTAGGGCGAAAGTTCCCCACTCACCCTCCGGATAAACAAAATTTAAAAAACCAACTTACGGTCACCGACGAAGCGCCGAAAAACAAAACAAACGCGCCATTGCGCGCCCGATATCGGAAGTCGGACGGACGATCCGATTGGAAAAAGGGGGAGTCCCCACATACACGTAGAAAGTAAGAATACTAAACGACTTAAAAAGACATCTCAAGGATGGAACTACTTACTATTAAATATTTTGTAAAAGTCTTTAGTAAATTGTAACACTCGCTGCCCAGATAAAATTAAAGTATTTGTTAGACAGTAAGTATGTAAATGAGGGGGTGGTTTCAGCCAACAAAGTGTAACGTCACCGTACCACTATAAACCCAGCGAATTCCGGCAACAGAGCGAGGTGAGCTTTCCCTGACTACGAGAGGTGTACTATCGAGAGAGGATCGAACAGCTGATTCCAGATCGGAAAGGATAAGAAAGTTTCGAATAGAAGAAATTGAAGAAAGGATTCGGATAGTGGAGGTGACGGATAGATTTAGATTCTAGTTTTGCGTTGTAAATAGTTTAAATTTTGATCTTTTGTTGTCGGAAATCTCAGGGAATTAGTTCTAAGTAATAATTGATAAGTTTTCTTTTGGTTGTCGGTTCAATGGCATGTCCTTTATAGAATAATTTTGTTTTGGACTTTAATTAGTTGTGTAGTATTTGTTCAGATTAAAACTTGACTTTATTTTACTTTGTTTGACTAATAAATTTTAGATATAAGTTCCGTATCCGTGAAGTCCAGGCCTGGCTTCATCTTTCGCGAACCCACATAAAGTACCCGTTGGGTCTTAAACATAGTGATTTCGTTATTCGGTGATAATTTAGTACTTTACAGCATTATGTTGTATCTTCAAAACCAAATGTAATATACCCAAGAAAAATATTGTGACACAACCAATAGTTTCTAAAGATTTTATGACCAATCAAGATAATGGTATTAAATACACCTTAGACTGCTTCAATTAAAGTGGACGTCTGAATTAGCCATAGAACTGTTAATTTTTTTTTTACAATTTGGAGCTCCACATATCTGACAGAGTGACAATGACAAGGAGTTCACTATAAAAATTTGTGAATATGTGGGCAGAATGTAATTTTGAACGGTAGCCCTCCACATCCACAAACACAAGGAAATATAGAACGCAGTAACCAAGAAGTCAAAAATACGCTCGAATCTCGGATGCTATTTTTTGCAGTATCAAAAAATGCATTGTATCGTCGAGTCATTGGCAAATTACCTTACCAAGCCTTATTTGGTAGCGAGCCTAAAACTAGTTTATGAAGTTCTGATGTTCCTAATAGTATTCTTTCATTGATTGAAACCAATGAGGAGCTAGAAAACACATCAACAATGATCAAAAAATTGTAAAGGACATAACAGACATCGAATATGATATTTCATGGCGGAGATTACAGTTCTGATAATTTGTTTAGCGAAAATACCGTTCTAATAGAATAACCACAATAATGATGATAATTATAATGATAGTAGTGAATGTCTAAATATAATGATGAAATATTAGAAAAACAGATATCTCTGCAAAAAGCTGTGACTAACCAATCATTATTTGATAATCAAGGATTTCAAAAGTGCTCATTAGGGTTGTAATCCAGCCAGCATCGAGCTGGCTGAATGGCAACTCTAATGTCAAACTATTTCTCCTAAAATGGGTACATTTACTGTAGTAGTGACCAAATGCAATTTCTCAATGCTCTAACTACATGAAAGAAAAGTCTGATTTTTACAAAATTTCAGTTTTAAATAAATACAAAATTTTAAAAAATGTGCTTGTCGGTTATTTTTACATATTGCATGTAATATTGTAAGACATGTGACAAATTCAAAATATAAAATGTGTATTGTTTTATACATAAACAATATACATCTTATCAACAAGATTTAAATAATTTAACAATTACAGTGGAACCTCGCTTAACAAGCATAATTCGTTTCGGAATCTTACTCGTAATGCAAAACGCTAGTTAAGCGAAACAATTTTTCCGATATAATTTAACGTAAAATAAGATAATCCATTCTGTGCCAAAAAAATACTCAAAAATTTTATGTATAACGTTTATTCAAAGAAAATTATACAATATACAATATTGTACAATATGTTAAGGAGCATGAATCACCATCTTTTCTTCTAGCACAGAATGAACCAACCTTGAATGCAAATTCAATTTGCAGAAAAAAAAAAAAAATCACAGATAATATATCTGATAAACACACCAAACGATATGTCAATATCCTCGGCTATGTAAAGGCTATAATTAAATATTAGAAATTAATTAATTTGACTTGAAGTAGGCAGTTATGTTCCCATCTTGTATGAAATTTAATAATTACAAATAATTAATTTTTAAATTAGACATTTCTAAAATTTAATTTTAAATTGGTAATAAATTTCTATTTAATCGTAGCCTTTACATAACCTAAGAATTTGGCATATTGTTTGGCGTGTTTATTATATAACAAGCTATAGTTGTTGATGTTTATACGTAATAGGCATGAACACGAGTTTAGAAAAATGTGTGATCACGAGTGACACTAAGATGCTAGCAGAACGAGTGCTAAACACAGACTGATGGAGCATGCACATAATCCAAGACGTCCCCTCTCTTGGTCACTCGTTATGCGAAACGTCACTTTTAAGCAAATCATATATTTTACAATTTGTTTTGCTTGTTATGCAAATTACTCATTATGCGAGGTGCTCGCTAGGCAAGGTTCCACTGTATATAAATCTTGATAATTATATAATGTATACACCATATTTACTCACATATAAGACAATCTTGTATATAGGATGATGTGTGACTAAAGATCAAAATAAAGAAAATTAAATTCGTTAATACAATTCTAATTTTATTTCATTTAATCAGAAATAAAATATCAAATACACGTAAATGCACACATTGTCCCACAAAAATTACTGGGATTTTCAACTTTAAGGAAAAATCTTGTAAAATCAACAACATAATTTGTTCATGTAAAGCTGGACAATAGGGAACCTTCTTTACTAATTCTTAACAGTTGAATCCACTCTCCATCAATTACACTTACAAATTTCTCCAAATTCTGATTTTTGAATAATCATCTCTTTTCATGTGGGAATGAATTAAAACTGATATTGGGCACCTGTGTGATTTTGGAATTTCTGTATTCAATTCAGTTTAAAAGCTTCGCTTTTCCTATTGGCTAGTCATCGTTACTCTTAACAATACACAAGAATGATTCAAATGACCCAGATAAAATACTTTTGTTTTGAAACACCAGAGGATAAGCATCTTATAAAAAGTGGAAATTCAGGGTTTACAAAAATTGTTGCAAAAATGCAAAAAATCCTTCGCTCACGTGTGTAGTACAACCTAGATTTTTGAAGCAGTGGAAAATGTATAAAAACCTCGTCTTATATGCGAGTAAATATGATATTTCCCGATAAAGGTAAATGAAAAGAACTGTAAACATTCAATTAGTAAACATTTTATCACATAATTAATGATTCCTTCTTTGTTTATTTCTATTTGTGTGTAGATGTAATAAATGGCTGTATAATGTGCAAGCAATAAAATAGTTTTATCTTTTAAATACAGTAGTTTTGTTAAATTACTAACTAGTTTATAATATATATACAAGTATACCTCGCCTTATGTCGGTAAATGGTTCCAAGAGAGGCGACGTAAGTCAAATTTACTTGTAGTTACGACGTAAGTCGAAACTACAATGGAAAACGCCAATAACGAGCAGTTAAAGACTGATAAATAAGACGACAACACAGAAACACAGATGTTTTCGTGTTTCGTTCTCTAGGATTTATGACGATTATATTAACATTTACTGTAAATGTACATATTTTAATATGATTTTATGTGCTTTTAACACTTTTCTAGTGATATTACAACTTCAATATTTGTGGCGGACGGATGTAAAGTCGAATAAAATGACTTACAGTTGATTTTCATTTTTCCATATACTTTTTTGACAAACGACATATAATCGAGAACGACGTAACTCAAAACAACGTAACTTGAAGTATGCCTGTATATATATATGACCTGCAGCTCGAACAATTAGTTTAATTATGGGACAACCAGAAATCTAGAGCTGGTTGTCTGCTAGACAACTAGAAGGTACTCTAAATTTCTAACCATATACATTACTTTTTTTTTAATCTTACAGTTTAAAAAAACTGTAAATTAATTTATTCTAGTTACTTCTAAATTTTCAAAAGTTATTTCACATTAAAATATATAATTTTAGTATTCTATATTAGTTTTTTTATGTTACCTGAAGGTGACTTGTTTAATTAAATAAACACTTTGACCTATTTAATGTCTTTCTTTGCTAAGAAATAAAAAGTATTGTTTTGAAGTAGTATCCAGTCTTAAACTTAAAAGAATGCTGCTGTCATAACTTGCACTTACTATTATCATCATCATAAGACATTCATATAATGAAGTCAAAACCCATGTTATGAGAATTTAAATTTATAAATCTAATGATACTTTACCTGATAATAATTAGCTTCACAATACTCAGCTACTTTTTCTAAATTTGTATGACTGTCTTGCAAACTCTGAAGACCTTCCGGAATTTCATTTTCCATTAAAGACACGAGATCAGCCATGGTGATTTTTATCTCTAACAAAGTAAAAATTCTTAAAATAATTTCTAATACAATATAAACTACTTTATTATTATTAAGTAAAATATATCTTTAAATTATTAATATATTTCTTACTGCTAAGATATATTTATGTTCTTATCACAACACTCCTTTCTTGTTGCTGAGAGAGTTTTATTGAAAACTAACGTTTTTAATAAAACTCTCAATAACAATAAATATTTACTGTTTAATATTAGTGTTGCAACAAATAGTATATTCGGCCACGAGCGTAGCCAAATACCAAATATTCGGCCAAGAGTGTAGCCGAATATCCGAATACTCGGACAAACTATTCGGCGTGATTAACGCACGTACGAAAATTGGCACGCAAACTGCATTATGGCAAGAACTCTGGTCTCTATTGGCCCGCTGTCACTATGCTTCGCCAATTGCTTTAATTCTTGACAGTTGTAGCATACAGACAAGAGCGTCACGGTGATAAGTGATGATATCAAATGTAGATAACAATGAAATGACCTTCTTTTTCCGTGTAAATAACGGAAAAAGAACAGAGAAGGACCGCAATATGAAAATGTGAAAATAAATATAAAACTGAGTTGATAACATAATCAAACAACTTGAGGCAGCTTATTGGCGCGAAATTCGCGGCCGTCAAGGCCAAATAATTGTTCTCGTGGACTTCGGAAAGCTACGTGCTTGTAATAAAAGTCACTTCGAATGCACAAGCGAAAGCCCGGGGCCAATCAGGCTACCAAGCTGTCTCGAATCTGTGAAATCATAACTGTGACTTATATCCTCGTCCTATCTGTCTCTTTTCTCCGTTATCACCAAGCTATAACTCACGTAATTGTAAAATGGGAAATCTACGACAGAAAAGTGATGAATCAAAAGTATTGTGCGTGCAAATTATAATGTATGCATAGGCATAGTGAACCAGAGCGATAGAGGAAAGAGAAAGGGAAGAGCAAAGACGAGCGCTTAAAAAGAAGGATAGGCAGGGTCAGATGTGCGACAATTCTCGAACAAATAGGTGTGTACGCGTGTTCATCTTTGTAATTATAAATTCTGAATAGATGTGAGTATTATTATTTTGTTTTTTTATTTTGTGCAGGTTATAAGTTATAAATAAACATAAACAAACAACGCTAACCCGATAACATTAAATCTAAATACCAAAATGATTAATTTACTGTGTTTTTGTTATTTCTTACTTCTGTTTTTAAATATTCGGTATTCGACCGAATAGCGAAAAATAGGCCGAACACCGAATAGTAACCGAATATTTGTTGCATCACTATTTAATATTTATGATATACGACTACTGCCGACATTTTCTCTCAAAACTGCAGCAAGCATTGATTTGCCTCATTTGAACAAATTCGCAACTTGTTAGTGCCCTTGGTTTGACAAATTGCAACCAAGTTAAAAAAAATCTAATTTATTAGATTTTTCATTCATTATTCCATTGTCAAATCAATCAATGTCAAAATAAAAATCAAACATTAGGATGTGTGAAAAAATTCGCAAAAAGAAAACAGTGTTATTCGTATACTAACTCATAAGACCACTGTTTTCATCATCCTTCCCCCACCTAACCTCACCAATCTCCCATTCACTCAAAAGCCCAAGCAACACCAGGCACATACGGCTAGTTCATAATAAAGCTTGTTTCCTAATAAAAGCTAAGCAGTTTTTAATTAGAATGAATGTAGGCATTATACAATTTATAGTAATGTATCTCAATTATGTAATTAAGGATCCTTGGCAACTAATGGGTCGTTAATCACATGTAACTGTAATGACTGGAACAATTTGGCAGTATATATAGATTAATGACTATTTTTTTTTAATACTTTTTAATTAGAAATTAAAACAAAGCTGACCTAAGACTAAATAAAACCACTGACATTACTAGCGCAAAACAACAAGTTTACCTATCTACCTGTAAATCATACTCAAGTTATTAAATTGATTGAAAGAAAAGCTTGAAAAAAAAAATATGTCATCTTTTTATAATTTTTATGCAAATGATGTTTATATTTCCTTATAAATTTATTAATTTAAAGCTGGAACTATCTTCTAATTACTAAAATTTACACCTTCCTCTCACTTTCCAGCATTTGCTGATTAAAAATGAACGTTTTTGGCTACCTTCAATGGCCTGCCTCAGGTTAAGCAGAATTCTATATCGAACGTCTACGACAGGTTTGAAGTTTGGAATAGTGCCATTTTTCTTTGACGCAATTGTCTCCAAATTAAAATATACTATTTTTACATAGAGATTAATATAGTTTTAACAAATTAATTGAATAATTACAAATAGAAATATTAACATGCCTCAAATATATAATAAAACTGAAAAACTAAAAAATTAAATTATTTGGCAAGATGTAAATTTCTAATATTGCATGTATTATTGCTTGCTGCTATTTTTTAAGGTGTTATCTAATATAGATTGCCATGCCTTACATATGGATATAGATTCTTTTCTTTAATTCCCTATAAATAATATAAATATCATCATCATCATCACATAAAATCCATTTTATTAGTTAAACCAACTGAAGTGCCAAATTATTAGGCTATTATATGGCTAAATTAATGATTAAAAACTAATTTTTCCAGAGGTAGAGGTTTAACATTAATTTTTAATTTAGAATTTTCTGGAAGATGAGTTGCCAAAGTAAAAGCATTAGTTGGTTGAATGTCACGTATGGAGTTACAGGCTATAGGCACTGAATTCTTCCCCAGTCAGTGCCACGAATAATCAGTATTATCATACCCAAATTAATAGTTCTGGAAGTAAACTGGGCATGGTAACTGGAGTGGATGGAGAACTGGGCAGTGTAAAGGCAACACATTTGCATGGTAAGCAAGAGCCCCATGCAAATATGCTCCCTGTTTTGGGCCAATTTTCTTCCAAAAAATTGTAAATTAAAAATTAAAACAAGATAGTGGCATAACTGCCTACCTTTAAACAAATTAATTAAATTTGTTTAAAAGTAAATTAATTTATTAAACTACTTTATTTAATTAAAAAAAGCCATCTTATTCCATCTATTTCTATGTATATAATAAACACCTAAAAGCCCAATGCATCGATACTAAACCATACAATTGACATAATTAATCCGGCTATATAGCCCAATTAATCAGCTATACAACCCACTTATCACTGAGATTAGAGCTAGTGACAGTTTTAAGAACAACTACAAATTTCTCTAATAATTTCATACTGAACTGCTCAATATCGCTTATAGTTAGACCCAATATCTAGTTTAGTTCACTCAATTTGTATGAGTGAAAACTTGATTTTTTCATTATGCTTACAAAGAGAAGCACTTTATGCAATCTAGTCGTATCTCTTACAAACTAACTTAACAATTTATCTATTTGAACATCAATAGTAAATTTTTGTTTTAAAAATGAATTTATATTATGTCTTTAAGTGTTTCTAACGTCCCCTTGTGTCTTCCTCTTCTCCTAAATGGGCATTAGCATACACTTTGCAAATCATAGACTTAGAGTAAGATGAAAACAGCATCTTATATTTAATAATATACTCATTATGTGATGGAAAATAAAATATTAAATCTTGTCATTGAGATATGACATTATTGGTCCCACAAAGTAGTGTATTTACTGAATATATGATACATTTGGAGATGATGACAGTATTTATGACTAACAAAATTACTCATTTCCTAGGAATGCAGAAGCATTACTGTTCCAATCTTATAATTTATCATTCTTGAACTGTGATTATTAATAAATAATATATGCTCAATATCGTTTACTAAAGTTATATTTGTTTCAGAAAAAATAAATGATGATTTTTTAAATGTTCTTTTCACTATATTTGTCTATTTTTTTCTTTCCTTCTTTCTCTACCTCTCTCACAACCGAAATGATGATATTTAGCTGAATAGTTTGGCTTTGAGTAATTATTTATTCCAAATATCAAATTGTTGCCGAATATACTCAAATACCAAGTAATGCCGAATATTTGGTTAAACACTAACGAATACAAATACTTCTGAGCTGGTATTAAGATTTTTTAATTTCTTACTTTCAAGGAATTAATAATTCTGGTGGATGTTTATAAATAAAAAACACAAGAAAAATTTCTTCGTTAATGATCCTGCATCTTAACTCGAGCTTACAGTTCAAGTGCTTTGCCTTCTTTTTTATTATTAATAATTTTCTTTTATCTACGTCGATCGCTGTCCTCATTTTAGCTGTTATCAATACATTATCGTCAAAATTAAACGCTTAGTAATACTTAAGATAATTAAAATTTATTTCAAATGCAATCTGAAAATGTAAAATAACTATCAGGAAACTGATTCTTAGATATACATATTACTCATTAACAACTAATTAAATGTTGTAGAGATGTAATTTATCAAAAATGAAAGTAAACATAGAACAAATATAAATAAATAATATTTATTTATTAAAAGAATATTGAATCATTAACATTTTACATTACACGCACATTATTTTGACATTTAACGTGACATAATAATAAAAATGAAATTAACAACAATAGGGTATTTAATATTAAAATCATCCACTTTAATAAATAAATAATTATGATTTAAACACTTTCCACATGTTCAAAAGTGTCAATCTTTGCAAAGTTATTTTTGGAACGTGTATGATGTATTAAAATGCACAAGGCTCTTGCATGTTAAATAAAATTAACTGAAAACACTCATTTAGAATTTCTATTTCGAAAAGACTAAGAATTAAGATAAAATAAATAAAATGAATAGAGCCTGAAGTTTAGGTACCCATCTACTGTATAGTTTGTTATCCAGTAGAAGTGATAGAATCAGGTTATCCAGTCTAACTTTAAGTACAGGTATAGTAAGGTTATTAGATCTTTGTTCCCTTGTAATACTCTATACAACAGATTATCCTAGAATTTTCATGAATGTTCCATCCCTTATATATTACAAGTTACTTTAAAACTCATTGCATTCTTTAGGAAGAATGGATATTTGCTACTAATTTTAGCAAATATTCTTATTCTTAAATAGAAGGTTTGCCCTTCCTCCACTTTAAGATTAGTAGTTACAGATAGGACAACTTGTAAACTGTAAGGACATTCTGGAGTTTATACTTTTCCAATCTCCCATCCAACCCAAAGTTTTATTTGTCACTACATCACAATAGCTTTGAGACAAAAAAGTGGCTATGTGAAGTCCGTCTACAAAGAATTACCAAATAGATATTAGAAGAGTATCCCCCACATTGAAACAATGTCACTCTACTTAAGAGATTATCTGATCCTAAACAGATTTCTTTGATGGGAAATCCTATACATAAGACAGTTAAAGCCTATAAACACACCTAAATTACATCCTCCAGATTTCTGGTTAATCTTAAATAAAATAAATGGAGCAAATCATGTATGTAGTTTTATCTATTTTACCTTAATTCTTAATGGGTTGTAAATGGAAATTCCAATCAACTGTTTTGGATTAATTCAATTAGACTTTGTATTCTTTAATATATCATTCTTGTTTCAAAGCTAGCATTTTCAACATTTTTAAAAATTTTTTGGTACAATCGAAACCACATTGTTATTTATATTTGGTATATTGGCACGATGAAGTGGCACTAAATAAAAATGGAAAACTCGCCCGGTGTTGATTAAGCACTTCATTGTGCAAGTATACCATATTTTTAAGAATGTTGAAAATGTTCAAATTGTTATTTATTTAAGTGGACGATTTTAATAATAAATAATGGATTAATTTACCTTTATAATATACAGTCAAACCTGTTTTTATGCGCTCTTTTTATGTGAGATTTTTATTTGTGCGATTTTTTTAATGCGAATTTTTAATTTGTGCGGTATAGTTGGCGACTAGTCTCGTGCGATTCGTCATGTCTTACGTTGACTTATTATAGCTAAATAAACTTATTATAGCATAAATGCACTTATTATAGTAATATTATTGCATGAATATGCAAAAAATGAAATAATTTACTTTTTAAGTCAACAAAACACCACCTGGACAAAAATATGTAAAACAGACGATAGACCAGACGATGCAGTCAAGTGCTGACATCTGTTGTCAATAAATTCTATTTCGTACGGTTTTGAGTTATTTTCTATGTGAGACTTTTTTATGCGGTCCCTGTTGACCGCATAAAAAAATATTTTTTTAATTGTGTTGCGAAAACTATTATTTACAGCCATTCGTGAAGTTTCGTGAGATTTTTTTTCATGCGTTTTTTTTAATGCAGTCCCTATCCCCCGCATAAAAACAGGTTTCACTGTACATAATAACGATTGTTTAGTAAAGTGATGTAACATAATGAAGTTACATACCATTTTTAGAAAGAATTATTGTTCAAAAGTTAATAACTAGAAATTAAAAAGTCCAAACAGTAAATGTACATGATTTTAAAAAGACAAGTAATTCTAGAAACACCTGAAACTGTTTTCAAGGACACTAAACTACTTTTCTACATAAACACAACCTTGTTTCGTAAGATGAAATTAAAGCATAATTTTAATGTTTCCATATGTTAATTTTGACTTTTATACTAATAAATATAAATAATGTATTTAAAAAACAAAGTACAGTCAAACCTGTTTTTATGCGCTCTTTTTATGTGCGATTTTTATTTGTGCGAACAAACACTTTTCTAAAGTTCAGAATTGCATTAGTTAAAATAAAAGATCAATTGGAAAAATCTTCACATTTTCCTGTAACTAAACATTCTTTTATATTTGAAAATGTATATAATAAACAAACAATTAGTCCAACTAGTAATATTTACTTATTAGGCTATTAATAAATAATAATTTAAAACCTGACTAGGTGCTGTAGGTCAGGTAATCAAATGGCATTCCTTTGCCAACCATCTCATACCTAGCCTGTTGGCGAGCTTTGTATTGGCAAAATGTTTAATTCTGGAATGCATCTTATCCACCCAGTTCCCTTCAACCATCGAGCATTATGTTATAATACAGTACTCACTTAGGTGCTTCTCATATGTCTCACGCTTCATCATAACCATGAGTTTGGCCTTGTCAGCTCTGACTTCATGGTTATGATGAAGCGTGAGACATATGAGAAGCACCTAAAGTGAATACTTTACCATAACACAATGCTCGGAGGTAGAAGAGAACTGGGTGGATAAGATGCATTCCAGAATTAAACGTTTTGTCAATACAAAGCTCGCCAACAGGCAAAGTATGAGATGGTTGGCGAAGGAATCCCTGGAAGTTAAAGACCTAAGAGAAAAATTAAGACGAAAATCAAATGGCAATTCAGACAATCCAATGGAGTATATACACATTGTGGGGTTCCAAACGGGGGGGAGTATTCAAACCATCCCGCCCCTGCCACCAGTTTGGGGTTCGGGGCCGTTAAGATTTATATTACGCACGTTTTGGGTAGAGTCCTGCCACCAGGTGTGTTTTACTGGACACACCACCAATTGAAATGAAGTAAATGACTAAGGTGCAAGGGTAAGAGTCACTCCGAAGTCCAGGAATGAGCTTCTCAGGAGAAAGATACAGAGTCAGATATAATCAATTAAAGGGAATTTATTAGCAAAAAACATGAAAGTTCAGAACAAACTTATCAAATCCGATTTTTGGAAATTTGCCTATCTTTACCTATACAATGAGGAGGTACCTAACGGGGGTATTCGAACTATGCAACTCACAACATACCAGGTAAACAAGATGTTTTCTCTCGTCTGTTCAGACAGTCAGTCAGTCTCTTGATCCTGTTTCACTCTCTCTTTCTTGCTTGTACTGTTCTGGTACTGTCTGGACTGGACTGGACTGCACTCTCTGGCTGCTTAGGTCCTGTGTCTGTCTGTCTGTCTGTCTCTGGTCTACTCTCTCGTCTGTTGTCCTGAGTTTGCTCTCACTTACTGCCTGTCTTGAGTATATTTCTCTCTGAGTATGAGAATAATTTTTGTCGGGTTGGAGCTCTCCTTTTAAATACTTCCAGCCTGAGAAGGTTAGTCATCCAGTGATGATTTATGGGTGGTGTCATCATCGTAGCTGAGATGATTGTTTTTTTTTTTTTTTGTTTGTTTATTTGGTAATGACATCTAACTTTTGCAGAGTCATCCTTGCTTTGGTGTGACTCATCTTGTGTTGTGGCAGTTCTCATCATTATTCATTGATTGCTTTGAGTAAGTTCTTCATTTGATGTGTAAACATTATAGAAATCCGAAAGGGGGAACGACGTTTCCCATTTTTATGTTTATGATCCTTTATAAATTAGTATAATTACTTGATTGCTTCGTCCTCTTTTCCTTGGCATGTTGTGAGATTTGAATAATAAACCGTTTTATTCTAATTTGTTTATTTCAATCATTTTAAGTTGATATTAAAAATTTGGAAAAGGGGGAGTCCCTAGATCGGCAAAATAGGCGAATTTCCTCTTACAACTTCGGTTGTTGTTTAAGATACAGTTAAAGTTTTAACAAAGTTCACACGAATACATAATTAGCAAAAAAAAGTAAAAATAAGTGATTAAGCAAAAATTATTATATTACAAATGTCGTAAATAGTAGTTCACAAATGCTAACATCGAGGTATTTTTGGAGGGGGGAAATGGTGGTCCTTACAACATCCACAATTAATTTCAAATGACCAAATAGAAATAATTAGATATTTTTCACAGATAGATAAGTCTATTTATTTTTGTTAGAATGCATTACTTGCCATCTGGCAAATTTCATTCAATAATCCTACAAAAAAACCCAAGTCCATCAACAGCAAAGGGAGCCGGGGATTTTTCTTGAACCTAAGAATATAATATAGAGCCCCCGTAGTCGTTCCTATCTCTATAAGTTAACATTATATTTACTAACAAAAACAAATCTCTAAGTCTGTTTTTATTGATAAATATTCTACATAAAAGCATTTTTTCACAATAAATAAATTAAAAAGTGACAAAAAGAGTCCATTCTATCCACTCTCGGGCCCCGTACAAGCTCTTCGCTCCCACTTTCTACTAAGTTGAAGATTGCATAAATCTGTTACGTCTATACGTGCGGAAAGACAATCCCACATACTTTATTATACTTCATTGAAATATATAAATCATTATTCCATAGTATATTCTTTTTATAATTACAAGTCAAAATTATATTTTTAAAATATTTACATATTATTTGCAGGTGACGTCACTAGAACGATAACCGCCACCTCGACACAAGAAAGAAGAAACGAACCCATTTAAAATACATACAACTATACACAAAAAAGTGAATAAAAACATATATACCAATAAAACAATAACAATATCACAAATTAATCACAACAGTAGGTAACGATTTACGGGGTATAAAGTGTCAATTTGCAGAACTATTTATATTTTTGATATTCTAGGTGCAATTTGTCCCGGACCAATCTACGATAACGACAGAAGATTTAACGGAGACGTTAAGACGGCAGCGATAACGTAAAAGCACGGAGACCGTCTAGCATTTACGCGGTCCTTAAATTAGCATAACAAAGTCCGAGCGTCATTACGTTAGACATAATTACGTCAGAAAGACGTAAGCGAACACGATCGACATCCGGAGCACGGAGTCGTCGGTAAAGGACCAAACTTACGTCATCAAAGAGCATACGGAATAGATTATTGATTTTCGCAACACACAAATCTAAGCTTACTCGTAATTAAGAATAAATTTCTCATTCTTAAGACGAAGAATCACGCATCGTGTCACAAATCGAAGGAAATAATGCAAAATGGCCACACCCTAACACCAGTTTTTCCATTTAGAAAGAACAAATCATCAAAACATCTTACGGATGAATTCGGAAATATCTTATACACAAATGATTGTTTCTCCCGTTCATAAACGACCTGTAGAAACTGTAAACTGAAAAACGCCAAGTCGTACGAGACGAAACCACTTTCACTAACCACACGTTTATTTAATTATTGCTCCGATTACGTGACTTACGTTTCATTTCATAAACATTCTGGTTATTTTTCGGATAATTTATACTCACGTTTTCGATATTTGGCACTTAGCACTTCATCTTCCTTGGAATAACTGTTATCCTCCACGCGTCCAAGATGGCGGAAGAAGAAAACGTGTTGCCACACAGTTTTCGTTAAATTTTAATTGCGTAATTTATTTCCGTTTCTCTTACTATTTTATCAGTATTAATTATTATTAAAACTTATTTCCACGCAGAATTTTTAGCTAGAAAAATTTTATTTTCAGTTATAATTCAGAATATTTGCCTTTGTTTCGTAATCAGACGCTAGAAGTGTCTCCGATCCGAAGATTATTTGGTGATTTCAGAATTGTTTGTTACAATGTCTTACTTTTAATAAAATTGGAAGCGTGGGGTAAAACTGAGATGAACGTATCATGAAAATTATTTAAGAAGCGAATAAAGGAAAAAACGCAAGAACTAAGTCTTAAGATATTTGTTTGTTTTATCAAGTTATAGCAAGGCAACAGTTGGGATGCCTTCCGGGAGGGCCTTTTAATGGTAACTGGCACCTATTCAGGCAATACAGACGCGGATAAAACCCGGAAAACTCCACGTGGACAACCAGAATTGACCAGGCGCGAACTCAAGACCGAACTCCCAGTGCTCGAGGAACGGAACCGCTTTGCCACGGGTGGGCCTAAGTCTTATGAACTCGGTTCTTTAGAAGCGAGAGTTTATATGCTTTCGTACTAGAAAATAAAAATGATTGGATGGTCGCAGCTCGGGTTTTTCTATCCTAGCTGCGAACATCCGGTCGGGATCCCGAAATTGGATGTTTTATAACCATTTAAATTTCCCAAGAAATTCTTCTTATCCCGAAAATTCTCGCAACTTCTTTAAAAATTTAGTTTTTCTTTATTTTATTTCGAGTCGAGAAATTTTGTTAATAGAAGGTATGGAGTAATCAGATCCGCTAAACTTTAGAAGATCGGATGACTCCATTAGCAATTGTATTCTACCGTTCGAAAAATATTCGAGGGGTGCATTCTTTTATTCCTCCGCGTAATAGCGTTAGCGGCATCCGTTTAAAAATTCCTGTGAAACGCGTTTCTAAAATTCGGTGGGAGTGCGTCGGAAGACAAAAACGTCCGCTTGTAGCAGTAGTTTACGGTGGAAAGCAACATGGCTGAAATGGTTTCGTTTAAGGGTCCATTATGTGGTTTTATAAATGAAAATTTAGAAGTTGTGAAAGCACAAGTTAGCGCACGCGGTGGTATAAGTGTGTACTGGAATATTTTCGAATGGTAACCGGCATTCTAATTTCTTTTTCGTAACTATGTTGAATACTCTATCGGCAAGATTTTATGGTTAAATTTTAAAATTGAGACCATTCTTTTGTATTTAAAAACGTATATTTTAAAATCATACATTCTTCTATTACGATACTATCGATAATACGGGCGCCGCCATCTTTGTTTCTTTCATGGTTTCTAAGGCATGGCTCCTAAATGCCTACAAACAAAAACGCACTCCCGTAGTAGCGGAGACGCACAGAGACTTCGCTATCCTCGAATTTGGACTTTCCCGAATTTGTCCGTGCTCAAATATGTCTTCTAAATTGTATTTTTCCTCGTATTTGTACTCTTCAACTGTGTCTCCTGTAATTGTATCCGTTGCTTACTTCACCATATTAATTCACGCAATATGTGACAAATGCCGGAAACACGAAAAGATGAAGTGTTAATACAAAAAATTGAAGACAGTTTATTTCCGAAATTTCTTGTAAACTACAGAATTTTCGACAAAAAAATTGCATTGAACGAAATTGTAAGTGGCATTATCATTAAGAAAATACAAATTTTGATAAATGTCGATAAGCATTGTTTATCGCTTCCAGGTTGGTCAAATTTTATGAAAAAGATGGAGTTGAAGAAGTGGACAGAACTGATTCTGAACTAATCGAATTAAACGGAAGCGCTACAGTTGCAGAAGATTATGAATCAATTTAATATTTCTACAAGATGTTCTCTGGCAATGCTTGGAGTTGAATCATTTCGGGAATTTCTAAATTTATAATTTTTGCATGAAGATAGTTTAGTGAAAAATATAAATGTATACTTCAATATCACGACTGGGTGTATTCGTAGACACTTGGCAATTTTCATCATCAACTGTTTATTCCAGAACTTTATTTGCCGAGACGCTTTTCGAGCCTTAGCCCCTTCTCGGTCGGCTACATAATAAAACATAAATATAAATTCCTTATAACATAGTATTCTGTTATGATAATTAAAGACATGCCATTACATCCCGGAATAACATATATATGACAATCGAAAATACATCTAGTTCACTGTTGAATACAATCAATTATTAAAACTTTAGCAATTAAAAACATGTTATTATTTTTACTAAAGACTAAATTTCTACTAAACATATATCCAGAAAGAATAATTAAAATCTAGGAGAGTAAAATCAACAATACAAGGCTGGAAAATAAACAACAGCAAAAATAAAGACATTAAGAAATATATAGCCTTCCCTTATATTCGAGCCTTCTTTGAACTAATAAACAAAAATTTCGATAAAATAAATGTAACTATAAGGGATTCTTATTGTGAAATATTTTAATTAAACACACGTAAACCGGAATGGCTCGAAACCGAATAACATTACCGATTTAGCAGGTTTCCGTTACGAACGGGTCCTTTTTAATACAAAAATCGCCTCGTTTCGAAGAATATTTCCGTTTTAAACAGGTTTCGTGTTGGACAGGCTTTATTGTTTTACGCGCGACTATCCGAATATTTTCTGACTCAATTTCTTCACTCTCCAATTACCTGAAAGAATTCGTATGGTGGCTTTGCGCATTTCCCCCCTCGTATACCGCCGAAACTGTTCGAAAGCTGCAAAGTTTATGTCAAAGTTATTATATATTTATGTATGTTTTAAATTAAAGACGAGGACGAAGATTACGAGGAAGATATACAAAGAAAGATTACTGTCCTTGCAATGTGAAACCTTTACGTTTTTAATTAGCGTTGAACACTAGAAACGTTTGTACCGGTGTGACGTATGGAGGATATCGAGTGTTGGCAATAAAGGTCAGAGTGTTGGTGAAGAAGCGTATTATTACGTGAAGTTAAAAAAATATTTCTGAAGTAGGTTATTTTTATGGAAATACTCACTAAAAGTAATTAAACTAAATAGAAAATAATTTCTTTTTAAAAACGTATAAAAATAGATTAACTCTACTCTAGGTGAGTAGAATTTAACTTTTGCTATTATACTGTATTTTTTTTTTCTGACGAGAGTTACAACTTGATAAATGGAGTGGACGTGTGCGAATTTTCTAAACATTTAATAGCCAAGGACATCCACATCTTATATTCTCAATTTGTGGCTTCCTCTTTTAGTTTAGAAACAGGTTGTGAGAATGGGGACGGGTTTTATAAAAAATTGCAAGAGTTACTAACGAGCAAATTTCTTCAAAATGTCCGACTCCACTCGAAATATCATAAGTGACTCCCTATATTTCCCCATTTCTTCCACCTTTAACTACTAAGATTTAATGACATCGATCCCACTAATATACAAACCGCCTTGTCAAATATCAGAAATTATCTTGAAATAGAAGTTATTTTGCTTAAAAACGGGTGAAGAAAATCGTCTCTCCCGTATACATACATGTATACAGAAAACCCTAAATTTACTTTATTGTTTATTCAATTCTTCACATTTCAACGTGCTAGGTTCAAAAATGAATCAATCTGGAGGTTCCGATACTTTACATCTGTATAACGGGCGGAAAAATAAAAACTAATTCATTGACATAAATAAGGTAAAGTTAATGAAATTGGTAACAGACTTAATTGCAATGCACGGAAAAGTTTTTTTTTTGATATTGCCAGTTACGTCACTTATAAAGTAAACAATATAAATAATGTATAAAGATGACGGTCAGTTAATTTTTTCGTTTTTATAGCTACAGACTAGCAACATATATAAATATATATGTACAGATTAATACTAAGATAGAGCGTAAAAATGCAAAAATCGGTATAACGACGACAACGTACACTACAAATTACACTACACTCTGCCTTGCACGAGTCAAGCGCAAGTGCAGGTTTTCATATAAGAGTAAAAATAAATAAGAATTTTATTCATGTAAAAGCAGCAAAATTTTAACGTATCGCCGTCCTTGATACAAACGTAAATTACAAATACCTGCTTTGAATTAATGATGCGCTTCGGTACCTGTTACTTAAATTTTTATCGAATTGGAAAATCTACAATACCGTAACAATAAATAATTAATTTATTCGCGAAACCAGTTTTTAATTATTGCGTTTGTATAGTTCTTTATGATATTTATTTAAATATAATTAATTTTATATATTTATTTTTACTAAAATATTATTGTTTACTCTATCCGCATTTATACAGAAGAATGGGAAGAATGGAGAGGAGTCAAAAAATGACTTCGTCAAAGTTTTTATATTTAGAAACTCAGCAGTGCTTGAAGCATCGAGAAATGAATAAGAAAATTCGAAGTGATTTTTTATATGTAAGTATAATAGCGTGTTGGGCGGGGAACGTTTTTGTTCGCCTAATTTGAATTTTATAACTCCTGTTTTTTGTCGAAAATTTCTGAAATTTTGCGGAAAGTTTGTGCATGAGGGAAACTAATGCTGTTTTATTTTTGTGGCTAACGGGGCACGAAATGGGGAGACGTAGGGGACTCCTATGTCATATCTGGAGTAGGGTCGGACTTCGTAAAGATTTCACTCGTTATTAGTACTTGCAATGTATTTTCATTTATGAAACTCGCCTCTACCGTGCAAATGAAGATTCTGCAATTTTAGAGTAAATAATATTATAAACATTTTAAAGTAAAACATGGTAACAGATTGCGCCACATTCAATTTTATACTTTTTTGGATGGGAAATTTACGCAACTCGTTGCTGGATATTTACATTTTCTTATCTGTATGCTATAAGTATTCATTTTGTCATTCCTCTCTAAATTTTGACCGGCACGTGTATTGTGGCGTGTACTCATTAATCAAATTAAATGTGCAATTGATCCGTAATTAAGTCTTTCATTAGGTGAGAAATGAGACAATGCTGGAAATTTCCTGTGGAAGGTAATTTTGAATTTACGCTCCATCAGTGGACTGATAGTTTAATCCTCGCCATTTATAGTAAAATTTTCTAAATTTGATTACTTAATTCTAAGATTTTACTGTCTGTACAAACAGTCTCTAAGAGAGAAAGAGACAGCGTATATTAAATACCCGTTTAGTATAAAATATTTGCTTAAAATGCATTTTTTTCGAAAAGTTATTTCAATGCGCGGTTTTTTATTTTTTGCAGATAACTTTTGAAATAATCGCAATAGAAGCAAGTACTTTAATTACCATATTTTGTCACGCAACTCGACGATTTGCATTTGCTAGCCGAACACATTGCCCTTGGATAGTGAAAAAAACAATTATATCTTCAAAATGTTAAATACGATGTTAATTATTTCTCTTTTAATATTTAAAGAATAATCGTCTCACTTTAACACCAAGAATAATTAAAACGTCTAAAACTTACCTGGTAATTTGTATTTTAGAAAACAAATCATTTTATATAAGTTCAAAAAAGTAGTTCTCATCGAATAAGTCAGTTTTTTTAATCGGGAAACGCAATTTAATAAATTCTGTCACGAGAGTAAATGCAAGGTCACTTCCAAGTTGTTCATCGAGACAGAGAAAGCTCCGAAAATGAAGTACGAAAGGATTTTTAGTTTCTTCTTACTCTTGACGATATTCTCGTGTTACGCGAAGTGCAACAATACAAATCCCGAGGACGGCGATGATTTCGAACAAACGTCGAGGATGTTAGAAACTGCAGAGATGCGAATCAAAACCGCTTTGAAGTCTGTTTTAAAGCAGAGTCTTCCTTACCTGATGAGAATTTTTGAAGAAGTGAACGTATCTGCACCTTGCGTGAAGTCTTCCACTCTCTTCCTGAAAGACCTGATGAAACTGAAAGAGTGGCCTCTTCGAAGTAAGTAAACTTCAATGTTTTCAATTATTAGAACTTAAGGTAGGATTTATATACACAGGTATGCCTCGTATAACGCGGATGAAAGTTCCTTATAAACCGTGCCCCGGGGAACCGTTAAAAGGTATATATATAAAACTTCTACTAGAATAAAAATTAAAAACGAACTGCTGATGTCATAGAAAACATCCAATAGTGTTTAAAAAATTTTACCCACGTCAAATCGGTCCAATAGAAGTTTGGAACGATTTAATTAATTTGATAAAAAATTCCCATAAAAAACAATAGCGCAATTAATTAGCTAGTTAATAAATCGTCGTAAAAAGTTTCGCGGCAAAAATAATTCATGAAATTTGTGCAGGCCATAGATGGCTATGTATGTAAAGTAGCCCATACATTTTTGGAAGCGTTACGAAAAAAAAAGGTCCTTAAGAGACCGTTTTCTTGTAACGCTTCTGCTTGAAAGGTTTTCTCACTCATTTTCAACGTTCGTTACATTTGAACATTGAACCTAGTTTCTCCGTGCTGTAATGTAACAAGCGCTACCATTTAGAATTATTAGATCGTTATCCACACAATACCCAAAAACTTTCCATCCTCTCACATTCATACTTACATCCTTGGAGGTTCTACTTCTCTTTTAGCAAGAATACCACAACTATCATATATACTTGTCGAAATCACATTATGGTCACCGGTCCGTGCATTAAAGTTACCCAACCAAATTGAATTCGAATCGTTGACCTCAAACCTGAACAATGTATCAAAAATTTCTTGCCACCTTTGTTCCTGCATAAAAACAAAACAAACATTAAACTTCCCAAATGGTAGCAAAATATTAATCAATACAATATAACTATCTCTATAAATAATATTAAGTTTCAAAAAAGATTTCATACAAAGCAACCAACCAATTATAGGTGTGAACCGTACTGTGACTCTACTGTGAACCTCTGAGAGCATCAACGACAATACATTCTCATCTACTCTCGCCTTTAATAAACCAAGTTTCCGATAAAAAGAAAACATCATACTTCAATAAATAACACCAAAAAAACCGCGGTTTATTACCAAACCCAGCACGATTCCACGCCATGATAGAAAACACAGATGTTATTAATGGTTGCTATCAGATCGGTACCACCTTGCTCATACTTCATCAACTTTATACTGAACTTCATCTACCAATAACTTATCATAACTTAAGTGAACACTTCTTGCACCTTCTACCCTTTTTTTCTTCTTAAATACCATTAGGTTGTATCTAAATTCCCTTATACGTTTAGAGAAATCGTCATACACAGCGACACTAAGATTTCGACTCTCAAATACAGCCTTTTAAAACAGTAATTTGTCACTAAAAAAACCAAATTGACAAATCAATGGTCTGGGTTTATCTCCAACTCTCTTCTCAACCCGATGCGCGTTAACAATATGCAACGAGGATAAATTCAAAGTATTAACCGCAAAAGAATTAACAGTATCAAATATTTCTAAAGACGACTCCTCTTTCTTCTCTCGCAATCTCTGGATAACACATTATTCATCGTTCTCTGATCATCCACGGCATCCAGTCTCCTCTCAAAAGAAGTCAATTTCGTAAAAATTTTATCCGTATCCAGCGAATGCCCGACATTAATTACATCCCCTCCAACCTTTGACTCAACTTTCCCCAACCCACTTCGAAATCAATGAAGGCCTCATCTACATTCTTGATCCACTCTGTCAAGTGATCCAATCTTCTGATAAATTCATCAAGCTTACCATTCAACGAAACATGCAATCGCAATAGAAACATAACTCAGTCTGCCACATGAAAATTTGAGTCCAGTGATAAATTCGCAACATTCCCTTCACCAGAAGGATTCTCACCTCTAAACCTAGCTATTGATCTTTCAGGAACGGTTGGAGAAAAGGTCTTCCTCTTCCGAGCCTGGGACATAACTATAAACTAGACTTACCTAGGAAAAAATGACAAAACAACAGTTTAATCATTTGTTCAACAAAATCGTATAGTCTCCCACATTTTCTGATGTTCCTGATTTTTAACTTCTCCTAATGCTTCTTTAGCCGATTGATGTATACTCTGCACTATATGATTGTATTGTTCTTGTACTGTATCAAAGTTAGTTTCCTCTAATTTATCATCTAGTCGTTTCTGGTACAATAGTTGAGTACTTTCACTTTGTAAAGAGAGTAGATTATATCTTGGAATTTGTAATTCTGTCCCTTATAACTCATTATTGATACTAGTGTCAACTTTAAAGTACAGAAAATTTATTTTACTGTTAATCACATAATGATCACTTCCACAATCAATCCCGCTAAAAACTCTGACATCTTGGACTAATAGTGCAGTATTCTGTTTCACAATGATATAGTCCAATATTGATTTTGAATTTTGTCTTGATGTCGAGTGTGTTTATATATATGTGGGCGCCGGGAGGCGGACGGAGTCTCGTTCCTCCTTTTTTCGGCTCACAGGTCCGTTAGACCTGCCCACGTCAAGATGGCGGTTCTGAAGTGTTACGCGTTACGCGTTTTTAGGCGAGTGGAGGAAGTGGATGGGTCCGACGATAGAGCGGCGGAGACGATACCCGAATAAAAGACATAGCCAACGGATAATAACAACAACAAAAATTTATTTAAGCTAGCAAGATAATTACAGAAGGGGCGTGCGACGGTCGCCTCTTTCCGGATTCGCGGAGGGAGAGTTTACATAAATTCGGGTCATACCTCGTGATCCGGGTCGGTCCTCGTAGTCGACACTATTCCGTTGATTTTAGGCGGTTCCCCTCGATTGTGTCCGCACACGCACAGTCTAAAAGACAAACGTAACCGACCCCCCTTTTCTCTGTCGTCGCCTTTTTATTCTCTCGGTCACAAGTTCCAGTTTTACCAACCCGCGTTTTTCGACTCTTGTTCCTCCTGATTCATATTTTCTCTGTGGGAACCAAGTAATAAAATAATTTTATTATTAACGGCATGGTTCCGGCGGGTTCGAATTTTCACATATATCTTTATGCTAGAAATAACCATTTGTTATTTTTAATGAGTTTTGCATGCACAGTTCAATTAATCTTTCAAATTATCAATTATTGTATCCTCTCCAAAGGTCCAACTATTTGGTTCTTACGCTTTTTACCAATTCGGCCATTAAAATCACCTGCCATTACAATTTCTCTATTGTTGCCAATATTATTTATTTTAATATTTAATTTCTCAAAAAATTTATCTTTACCTAATTTATTTTAACTGTCATTTAAAGCATACATTTCCAAAATTGTAATATTTCTATCAAATAGCTTTAAATTATTTGTAATGATATTTTCATTTAATGCTTCCCAAGAAGTAACACTTTCCTTCCATTTCCTCTATATCAGAACAGAAACTGCTTTTTCTGATCCAGTATCTTTTGGCACTCCACTGTAAAAATGTAGATATTTATCCTCTATTACCACTACCTGTTCCTTCTTTTTGGTTTCTGTTAATACATAATATCCTGTTGTATTTTGTTTCATTCCGACATAATTAGTCTCTTTTTATTATTAATACTTTGCACATTCCATGTTCCTATAATCATTGTTTTTTTCCGTAGCCTTTGCTGTCGTCCCAAATATCCAGCCGGCTTATTTGTGTTGGGCTTCTGAGCTTCTACGTTTATTTATTTATTTTTTTTTTGTAGAATGGGAGAGCTGGGCCCACATCTCAACCTCCAACCTGTAGGTTGAGATTTTTAATCAAGGTTTACTTTTTTAGGAGAGTTGCTGTCACCACCTGCCAGTCCCTCCTAAAGTATTTATCTCACAAAACGTTCAAAATATTTTCAAATCGTTGGAACAAACGAACAAAAGTTTCGAATGATATGTCCGTTTGTTCCAACAGTGAGGATTTCTTTTGATAAATATGTTTGCCATGTTTTTAAAACTTGATTTACTTGTGAATCTACACTGTATTTTGTAGTAAATCTTTGGTAGTCATCGTTTCCGCTTTTTCCAATCAATTTTAAATGTACAAGTTTCGGTTATAGAGGTTTATTGTTAGCACCTACGTTTGCGGTTTCGTTTGCGCGCTATTTGTGTGGTAGTAATTAACCACGTGTATCGAAGAATCTCTGTACTGTGAATCTGCCCGAGAAAGTATAATTATTTTCTCTTTCGATTTGGTTTATCAAACACGTAATACATAAAGATAGCGTTAATTTTATGTATTTGCTTTTTTCAGTGATTGATTCTTTCGGAAAACTTCCGGCAGGAATGTTAGGAATGACACAGTGGCTAGCAGGGGATTATGACCAGTGTTTGAGCATAGAAATTCCTCAAAATGAAGAAGAAATTAGCGGTAAACGAAGTGAACAGGTTCGAGGCAAATACTGTGCCCTGACAATTGGAATAGATGAATCACTAAAACGTATTACAAAATCAATTCATAAGTTCGAAAATAATTCATTAATTAAAATAGCAAAAGAGATTGTTGTAAGTATTAAACTTTAAGAAGAAATTTTTCGATGGATTAATACAGTTTGGTGTAAGTTTGCCAGTTGAATTTATTTATACAACAAAGTTGTATATAAAATAATTCCTAAGAAATTTTCATACTGAATTAATTAATTTTTTAGAAACCAATGAAGTTCGATGACTACTTGAATGTAGATGTAGCCAAAATGAAGATGGGAATACGTTTGGATGTGTGCATTCCGAGTACATGTAGTAACGAAGACTTAAAAAACGTTGGGAATTGGAGTAAGTCGTTTGATATTTTGTAATTATACGAAATACTCTCGTAAATTCGAACACGCTTTAACCAATTCTCCTTTGGAATTGAATCAATTCTGATCGATATATTTAGCCAAATACAAAACAAAATCACACTAAAAAACCATAATAACTTTGTAAATTTATTATTTTTATATACAATGTATTTTAATGTCGATAGAAATACCGAATTCAGTATAAAAATTGTTAAAATTACAATTCAGTAACCCTTGAACTCTTTATAATAACTAGTTAGGATTAGCAAGAGTCATTTGTATAAAGTGAAAAAGTAGCTATTTTTATACTACTTTTATAAAGAAGTAGTAACTGTAATACGTGAAATGCTGACAATGACAGATTCTGTTACGACTTCGTAAAGAATTGACTGACGTCTCGTCAGACATTTCAGACGTAAATAGAGTAGAAAGTTCCTATTGAAATTCCTTGCGATGTAGGGAAGCACCGTTTTGAGAGATCGGCTTTCTTTCAAATGCTTGTCCTTCCGTTAGATAAATTCGATTTTACAATAATTTAATCTTTATCCTTCAGACAGCCGAGGGGGAAAGAAACGCATTTTGAATGCCATTTTATTTGATAAATTAAATATAATATAAGCTGTAAATTAAATTTTCATTTCCGAAAAGTTAATTTATGAACTTATATAAGTGTTTAACTACGTTCTTTATTTTTTAGTATTAGGGACAGCGGTAGACTCGAATGTCGAATATTGCAAAATCAAAGATGAACGCATTGAATACAGTAACGGGCAATTGATATCGTTGTAAGTAAATTTTTATTAAACTAATTATAATAAATTAAGAACGTCACATGTATGAACATAACTTCAACTTATTTTCCGAAATCGTGTTTTATAATTGCTTTGGCTCTCAAACACAAAAATGTGCTGCTACTAAAACACTTGGCGTTTTTTCATTTTTATTCAGTTGATACGAGTATTACTACACGTTTCGGGCTCACACTGCTCCTCATCAGCCAACTAAATATTAAAAAGGGTGTACATTAAATTTTTTAACAAAGTAACGTCATACACCGAAGCTTTTTGTACAAAAATATATCTAAATGTATAAATTCATTTGCGAGACGTCCCATTACAAACTTGAAAGGCGTACACATGTATAAAAGTAATGCAGTTTCTTACATCTGCCTAGATCAGGGCTCTCCAACTGGCGGCCCGTCAAATTAATTTTACGGCCCGCGAGTGCAGTTTACTGTGAATAAATTTGTTACTGAATTATTATTATTAATATTAAAATTATTTTACTATGTGAAAATTTAAATCTAATTTGAATTTAAAGTGTTACGTTAATGTCGCATGCTAGAATATCTATATTCTCAATTAATCTAGTCGTTTAACAACATAACAACTTTATTGTCAACTATAAAGAATTCACCAGCTCTACATGAAAGGTAACAAGCACACCTCGTGGTTCAATGGTACAAAAGCGCCCTCTCAGCGCAGAGATGTGCCCGCCGCCCTCCTATAGCCAAATTATAGCCACGACAGATTCCCTGCCTAATTTGGCCATGGATTGGGTGCGGCGTTCACATATACAAAAAATTGTCTTTGACGAACAGATTTAACTTCGGTCGGCTTAACGGTTTTGTGAAGGCGTCGGCTACGTTTTCTTCGGTCTTTATATGTTTAAGTTGAAATGTTCCTCCTTCTATCTGTTGACTTAGAT
Organism: Centruroides vittatus; assembly: GCF_030686945.1. Taxonomy (NCBI): domain Eukaryota; kingdom Metazoa; phylum Arthropoda; class Arachnida; order Scorpiones; family Buthidae; genus Centruroides; species Centruroides vittatus. The sequence goes on along the minus strand of NW_027122206.1, from coordinate 992,773 downwards.
ATGACGCCAGTCTAATTAAATGGTTTGAGTTGTTACTCGTGTAGCCTGACTTTGCTATGGAGATCGCAGATTGGTTGTCACATAGCAATTGGATTATTCCCAATTTCCCAAACAGTTCTTCCAGAAAGAATTTAATCCAAATCCCTTTTTTGGCGCAGCTTCCTAAAGCGTATAGTTCGGCGTCGCAAGTCGAAAGAGGGGTAACGGGTTGCTGCTTCGAAGTCCAACTTAATATGTTCTTTCCTATCGAGTATACGTATCCCGTTATACTCTTTTCTGGGGGGGTTCTCCAGCTGGCGTCAGAGAGGCCCTTGACATCTAGTCTGTCTGGTGTGAAGCGCAGTCCCGTCGATTGTGTTCCGTTTAGATATCTGAGTACGCCCTTTAATGCAGTCAGGTGAATGTTTCTTGGATCTTTGGTATATTTTGAGAGCAGGGTTACTGCACACGCTATATCGGGTCTCGTGCGCGTTGCCAGGAACATCAACGAGCCTAGCATTTCTTGATATAACTTCTGATCGCACGGTTTTGAGTCGTTATATTTTTCCAGTTTAACGTCTGGATCAAGTGGGGTACTTCTTGGCTTGCAGTCTTGCATTGAGTATTTCTCTAGTATGCACTTTACGTAATTTTGTTGTTTGATTACTACCTCTCCTTTTCCTTTTATTATTTCCATGCCTAGAATATTCTTCGTGTCTGGACTTTCTTTGACCTTGAATTTTCTTCGTAGTTTTTCTAGTAGTTCCTGTAAGATCTTCCTGTCAGTAGATATAGTTATTATATCATCTACATGTATTCCCAGGATAACTTTTCTAGTGCCTAGTTTATAGATGTACACACACTTGTCAGTTTGAAAGTTCTTTGCGCCGATCTCTATTAGATATTTGTTGAGTGTTTGATACCAGATTCGGCCACTCTGCTTTAATCCATATATGGCTTGATTCAATTTGCATACTTGCCTTTGGATTTTCGTATTTTCTACGTATCCCTTGGGTTGTTCCATATATATTGTTTCGTCTAACCTTCCGTACAGATATGCCGTTTCTATGTCTAGGTGGTTGACGTCATAGTTGTGCATAGCAGCGTATATCAAAAGTCCTCTAAGACTATCCGCTTTCATAACGGGTGAGAACGTCTCGTGGAAGTCAATTCCGTACTTTTGGGAGCATCCCGTGGCTACTAGTCTGGCCTTGTATTTTGTGCATGAGGTCAAGGGGTCGAGCTTGATGTTGTATACCCATTTGCATTTTAACGGTTTTATTCCCTCTGGTAGGGTTACAGTTTCCCATACATTGTGAGCCTTTAATGATTGCATCTCTTTTTGCATGGCTTCAATCCATTTGTCCTTGCTCGGTAGGTTCATTGCTTCCTCGTAACTGTTCGGGATTATGACTTTGCTTTCTGATAACAGGACTCTGTTGTTGGGTCGATATGTTGGATCGTTTGTGTCCTCTGGTATGTCTTCTTCGACATCGGAGTCACTTAGAGGTGGTTCATAGTAAAAATTTAGAGGTGGTCTAGGTCTTTTCCCTTCAATTGGAGAGTGGGTTTCCTCTATAAGTTCATTTTGGTCGTAATCTGTCTCGATTTCGTTATCAGGATTTGTGACTTCTGTATCCTCTATGTCCTGAGCTGTAGAAGTTGAATCGGTGCCCTGTCTCTCTATATCGACTAGGGTATAGTCCTGCGTTGGATTCGCTTGTTTTTGGAGGTCTTTGCCCTTTTGGTTTTCTAGAAATTTTACATCACGTGACTCGATTACGGTCGTAGTGGTAGGGTCGAATATTCGGTAGGCTTTCCTACAGGATGAGTATCCCACAAAGATTCCTAGTTCCGCCTTTGAGTCAAGTTTACTTCTCTTCATCTTGGGAATCCAATAATATGCTTTACAGCCGAATACTTTCAAGTGTCCTACAGTGGGTTTTCTACCAGAGAACAATTCCTCGGGGGTCCTCTTCATGTCGTTCTGGGTGGGTGTCCGGTTGCGTACATAAGTGAAGCAATTCATTGCCTCAGCCCAGAAGTTTTTTGGCAGTTCCGCTTCTATTAGTAGCGCTGTGGTACCCTCGATAAGAGTTCTGTTGGCCTTTTCTGCCACGCCGTTTTGAGCAGGGGAGTAGTAATTAGTCAGTTGGTGGTTAATACCCTTATCCTTTAAAAATGTCCTTAGGTTTTCGTTAAGGAATTCTCCCCCGTTATCAGATCTGATTTGTTTGACCTTTCTCGAAGTTGCGTTTTCGACGTTTTTTATGAAGTCTATGATTTCTTCCGGCGTTTCGGATTTGGCTCTTAAGAATTTGGTGAAAAGTTTTCTTGAGTAATCGTCCACAATGGTGAGTACGTACTTTGCTCCTCCCATTGATTCATCTCTAAAGGGTCCGACTAAGTCAAGATGTAGGAGATCGAGAGGATTTTTTGATTGTTTTGTGATCACTGGCTTAAAGGGCTTCCTGGTGAACTTCGCTCGAATGCAGGTATCGCATACCGGTGTGTTGGATTGTGGTACGAGTGGGAATTTGTGTACCATCTCGTTCTTGGCTAAAATGTTCATGTAATTTCCGTTGATATGGCAGAGACGCTTATGCCAGGTCTCCCAGTCATTATGGTGGGATTTCATACTGTATTCGTGGCTGGGGGTCCTGAGTCTAACAGTGTATAGGTCTTTCCACTTCTTGCCCAACATGATGACATTTCCTCTTTCGTCAAGTATTTTACAATTCTCGGCGTCGAAGATTATCTTGATTCCTTCCTTTGCCAGTTTGTTTACAGAAATTAAATTGTTGCTCAGATCTGGGGTGTATAGTACGTCTTCAAGAAGTAATCTATTAGAGTTTTCGTCTCTTATTTCTGCGACTCCTATGCCTTCTGAGTATATGACATTATTATCGGCCATGGTGATTGTTTTTCTGTCTTCACTCATGTTCTCTAACCATTGGCGATTTGGGGTCATGTGACTGGTCGCCCCACTGTCTATGATCCAGCATGTATCTGGCTCACCGTTTGTGTTTAAAGTCATTAATCTCTGTCGGTTGTTATCCTCGTTAGCTGATTTTCCCTTTCTCTGTCGGTTATCGTCCTCTCTAGCTGAGTTTTCCCAAGCTATTTTAGAAGTTTTGAAATTTGATCTTCGGTTATCGAGATCGAAGTAGTTATCTCGTTTGTCTCTATTCCTTGCTTTGTTAATCGGGTTCAACCAACATTCAATTGCCTTGTGATTTGGTTTACGGCAGATGTAGCATAGCATTTCCCTTGTTCGAGATTTTCTTTGTGCATTGTCTTTTGGGGTTTTATAATTCGGTGGGTGATATGCTCTGTAGGCTGCGAGGTTTTCCCTCTGTTCGGGCCCATTTCTTTCTTCATATCTTTCAAAGGTTTTTCTCACATCGGAGATCTTGGGGTCCTTTAAGTTGTCGAATTGCATGGCTATTAGGTTGTACTTTTGCGGTAAACCTTTCAATAGTGCGGTGATAAATTCGTCGTCTTCTATTTGAGCTCCCATTATCCTAGCACTCTCTAGAAGTTTTTCTCCTCTTAATAGATAATCTCTCCATGTCTCGTCACGATTCATTACTAATCTCGCCACATTGTTTCTGGCCTCTATCGCTTGTTTCCTTAGGTCCCCTTCATATCTTTCTCTTAAGTGGGTCCAAATTTGTTTTGCCGTTCTACACGTTAAGATAAGGGCCACTTGTGTGTCATCCATCGCGCATGTTAAAATGCCTCTGGCCTGTGAGTCCGTTTTTTTCCATTTCGCCTCTTCGGCGGGATCCGTAGGTGGGTCGTCTATTAACAGATTTCCCAGATCTCTACTTTCTAGGATGGCCATTATACGGTACTTCCAGCTTGTGAAATTGTTACCCGTAAACTTCGGTAACTGACCATGTCCTATTTCGGCCATTCTATTCGTTATAAAGGTTCGGTTTCTAGGATAGCAAATTTAGGCTTACCGTGGCTGGTCGTTCAATCCAGTTGCATCAACGCTGGAATTTTCTTCCTGGGCCCATAACCCTTTGTTACGTTAATGTCGCATGCTAGGATATCTATGTTCTCAATTAATCTAATCGTTTAACAACATAACAACTTTATTGTCAACTATAAAGGTTTCACCAGCTCGACATGAAAGGTAACAAGCACACCTCGTGGTTCAATGGTACAAAAGCGCCCTCTCAGCGCAGAGATGTGCCCGCCGCCCTCCTATAGCCAAATTATAGCCACGACATAAAGTAGGTACTATTTAGTTTGCGTAACTTCACTTAACCTGGCTGAATACAGCAGCAATCCGTTTAACGTCTGATGATGGTTGGCTCAACGTTGGCGCCACATATTATATTTGTGGTTGGTTGTTGTTTATCTATGGTTGGCGCACGTGATGCGCACACTACCATGCGCTATTTGGTTGATTCATGCAATGGTGCGAGTGCAGTCTTGTGTAGAATTTGTTGAGGGGTGACTGTGTTATAATATTATTAACTTAATTTCATATTCATGTATTTATCAAAATAATTACTGAATATGAGTGCTACTAATAAAAGAAAAATACACCTCGAAAATCGAGAATTTCAAGATCGCTGGGAGATAGATTATTTATTTATTCTGAACAAGAATGGTAAACCACAGTGTTTGGAATGTTCTACAAATCATAGCTGTGTGTAAAGAATATAACTTGAAGCGCCATTATCTTTCCATGCATGAAAAAAAGTATCATTCGTACACGCGAGACACGAAAATACCACTAGTGAAAAAAATTAAAAAGCAGCTGGATCATCAAACGAATTATTTTAATCAAGAACCAAAATTTCAAAAAGCATCTGTAGCTGCATCGTTTAAAGTTTGTTTAGAAATAGTAAAGGCAAAGAGGCCATTTTTGGATGGAGAATTAATTAAAAAATGTGCCATAAAAATGGCTCAAGCATTTAATGACAACGAAATGGTAAGAAAATTACAAACAGTATCACTTTCTCACCAGACCGTAAGCCGACGTGTAAACGAGATTAGCATGCGTGTCACTAATAAATTAGAAAACCTAATCAACAGTTGCTGCTATTTTTCGGTAGCATTGGACGAAAGCGCAGACATTTCCGATACAAGACAAATGCTTATCTTTATAAGAACTGTAAATGAAAACTATAATTATTCGAAGAACTTTTAACATTACAATCATTACACGGAACAATAAAAGGTGAAGATATTTACAAACGATTAAAATGTGCAGTAGAGCAGTATAGCGGATTTGACAAATGCACTGCTATTGTAACCGACGATGCTAGAGCTATGACGGGGCAAAAATATTGGGCTCGCGGGACTTTTGCAAAAAGAAGGAATAACACGTCGTATGTTACACTGTATTATCCATCAGGAGGCATTATGTGGTTTATCCCTACAACTAAAAGACGTAATGGACAAGGTTTGCAAAATTACTAATTTCATTCGCGGCGGAAATCGTTCTCTTACAGACCGAAAATTTAAAACATTTTTGGATGAATTGGAAACCGAGTATGGAGATCTGCTTTTATATAGTAACGTTCGTTGGTTAAGTGCTGGAAAGTGCTCGAGGAGATTCTTTACACTTCGAAAAGAAGTTCATCTTTTCCTCATAGAAATTGCCGTCGATGAAAATTTGACAGCAAATTTAGTTGATAAAAATTTTATTTATTCGCTCGCTTTTTTAACGGACATTACAAATTATTTAAATATTTTGAATAAATCCTTGCAAGGACAAGATCAAAATGTGTGTTGCCTTTATAAATATGTTACTGGATTTAGAAACAAATTAAAATTGTTAAGGTTTAATTTGGAGCAAAATAATTTATTTCATTTTGAATCTTGCAAAGAGATCTACGAAGAAATGAAAGAATGTAATATAGAAGTGAATTTTAAAATATTTCTATAAAAATTGGATATGCTAATTACAGATTTCAATGAAAGATTTTCTCAATTTGATGAACTTAAACCGTCTATTGATTTATTTTATGATCCAATTAATATTGATATTAACTCCGTTGATCTTAAATATCAAATAGAATTATGCGACCTGCAGGCTGACCTATTTTTTACATCTCGTGGAGTAACTGGAATAGAAATATTCAAATTTTTAGATAAAGAGAAACATGAAAAATTGAGAGATTTTGGACTTCAAATTGTATCAATGTTCGGAAGTACGTATATCTGCGAGCGTGCATACTCCGATATGAAATATATAAAGTCAAAATATAGAAACAGTTTGAAAGATTCCGCTCTTGAAGATATAATTACATTTGCCGCAAGAAATATTGATGCGGACATAAAAGATATTGTTGCAAAACAATTACAGCCACAATGTTCTCATTAATATATTACGAATATTTTAAAGTTTTCTTTTTAGTATAAATAAAATATTTTTTTAAATTAACATAAACTGACTTTTCATTTATCAACCTTCTTGGCCCTCGAAATGTTTGGTGAAGAAAATATGGCCCGCGGGCTATGATAAGTTGGAGAGCGCTGGCCTAGATAAATTTTTACACTCTCTTTTACAAAATTATAATCTAACTTCATATTCTTTATATTTATAAGAAATTTACAGAGAACAACCTATCTTATTACAATTTTTGGCGTTTAAGATTTCAAAACTTTCCTTAAATTTCCTGCTATAATTATGTGTTTTGTTCTTTATGTAAAATTTTTGCATTAGTGTTATCTATGTTACAATTATTCGATAAACAATGATCGTGAAAAACGGTCTACATTAATTTGTTTTAATTTTTCTTCAACAATTTCCCATGCCATCTAGGGGTGCATATCAACAATATCTAAACCAGCGATTTTAAATGTATTTTTTATATTTAAATCCTTAATGTCTTTCAAATGCTCATCTGTACTATATATGGCGAATCTAGAATTTTGATGTTATTTAAGTCTTTGCTTTAAAAATTCTTCTAGTTTATATGCTATTGCATATTTAAAGTTTATTATGATCCTAACTTTATGGGTTTTAAGTTGAATGTTTATTTTAGATGTACGGTCATTACTGCTATTTAGGATGAGCTCCTTTTTAGTTTTAATTAATTTATTTAATTTTTGTAGTTGTGTAATTCTTTAACTCTTTGTAATTAATATTTTCATCTTTATCATTTAAATAATCTTTCTTTTTGAACTTTGAATTTCTTTTAATTACGTTTTAGCCGTCTAACTTTAATATATTTATATTTTATTACCGATCTTAATACTTTAAGATTAAGATTAAAATATTTTCTTGTTGGGATCGCCTCCATGTTGGATTTTGGGAAAGAAAGTGTTCCAAATGCTTATTTTCTTTTAGATGAATTTTGAGATAATTTAAATCGATTAAATTTTCTTGACAACTTCAGCTTAATTAAAAGTTGAACAAATTGATGATGCAATATAAAATATGAATAATATACTTTTTTGATAACCGATAATAAATTGATTAAAAATAATTTTAACCAATAATTTTATGACAGAAAATAAGTTTAACAAAGAAAATAGCCAATTAAATCTGTTTTATTTTGAATCACATTACATGATATTAAAGAGAAATTCATTTTCATCTTCAATTCATATCGTTTGTCTTGATTTCTGTATTTTCAATATTCCGGTTTAAATCACCAACTGCTTTTGCTTCTTTTTTTTTCTCTTTATTCACAGAAATGGTGAACATAATCGTGTAACGTGTTCTGCCTTTTACTATACACCCAATTCTTTTTTTACACGGTTTTGTCTGAAACGTATCGTTCCAGACAAAACCGTGTAAAAAAAGACACGAAGTACATAAGAAAAAAAGGGGATTAGTTCCATATCCTTCAACCCTGTAAAAAATAGTTAAAGTAAAATGACATTTTTCTTAGGGCCCTAAAATTTAATAAAGATATCAATAAGTTCGAATATGTATACTGTATGTACTGTATATAAATATGGCTTACCCGTATTCTTATCGATTTAAACTTTTTTTTATGTTACTTAGTCAACAGCTTATATAAGAACACGTCCAATTTTATTGAAACTAAACAAAAGACTTCTCCAACTTTTGAAATTAGTTGCAGGTGTTAATGGATTAGTCCAGTGTCACGGTGATATCATGTAAGGAACATGATTGGTCGATTTGAACTGGTAACCAGCACTGCCGATAAGAGATCGTCGGTTAAATTTGAATTCGTGGCGCATGCGTCTCAAGGACATTGGACAATCGCGGAATGTAATGAAATCGTATTGTGAAAAGAAAAAATAAAATAGTTTTATTATTAATTAATAATTTTTCTTGTTGTACTTAAGAAAATATTAAAAATTAAAAAATACAGTTCAGTATACTTAAGCTGCTATAAAAATAAATTAGAAAGGGGAATTTCCTAACTATTTTATAAATACAGTACAGTAACAGATAGAAAAAAATTTCTAAAAGATTACGGTTAATAAAAATAAATTTCTTTAAAATTTCAATCAAATAGCTTTTTTTTAATCATGCTAAATCGAATGAAATCGTATAAAAACGGAATCGTTGTTTCTCAGACCGTGTTAAATGAAAACCGTGTAAAAACGGAATTGGGTATATTTCATTCTAGATCGACCTCCAACATTTTTCCTTTCATCATTCACTGAAATAATATTTTCATTTTACCTGAATGTCTTAATAGATATCTTATTATGTTGTTTTTTTCCTTTATTTATAGTGATAAGAACGAATTTCTTTCTCTTGCTCTAATTCAAACCTGATCATTGAACGACTTTTTAGTCTAAAATGAAATCCACATTCTTTTCTAGAACATTGTGAAAGCGTGTATTTTTGTCTTATTTCTGCTCCTGTTTTCAAAAAAACAATTTTATCAAATCTTTAGATAGTGATTTTGAATGGTTCGGAAACATGGGTTTTCCGAACCAAACAAGGTCATTCTTCGAACAGATAATACGATTTTTCTTTACATTTACAGTGACATTCCTGATATTAGCATTTTTTTCAATTTTCTATAACGCCTTTTTTCACTGTGCAATTTCCGATTTCCCCCATCTTTCAAATCTTCTGTCAGATTTTATGTGGCTTCTTAGGTAACGAGTTATCCACATTGCGTAATTGTCCAGCTTTCAGTGTTATTTTACCATGTCTGTCGATTTCCTCTTAAGCAAATTATTATTTTCTGGTTGCATTTTGCCTTTATTGCATCACTAAGGTTTCTCAAAGCCTCTTGTATCTCTCGTTTTCTGTTTGCAACCAGAGCTTTGCAAACGTATTGTGTTGAAGGTTTACCTTTATAGCATTATTGTTGGTTTCCCTGTATTCCTTTATTCGGCAATTATATAAAATCAATAAAGTAAGTGATAATTTACAGTCTGTTTTTTTAATTGTATCTCTCTTTACTCGGAACTGCGTGGTATGATACCGTAAAATACCTTTACAAAACGTCACGAAACATCTGTTACATTAGACTTTATACACAACACAATTTAAAAAATTAGAATAATTTCTGTGACAAGAGCATACTAATATGTTCGTAATGAGGAAAAATTCTTTCGTGAAATTATGAGATTCTTTGTTATTTTGCACAAGGAATTGCATTTCCTGGGAAACCGTAAATTGAAGGTAAAAATCTCTTCGTTGGTATTCGTTTGGGTTTCTCAAACGGGATTCCTGGTTGTTTTTCTGATCTCGGGAAATCCCGCAAATTTCTTCAAAATTCACTTTTTTCTTATTTTACGTTAAGGTTGAGGAAATTTTGCAAATAGAAAGTATAATTAACTCATAAACTGTCAGAATAGATTTGTATTTATTAATTTTAAACCTACTTATTAGTTTTGTTTTTAATTTTTGCTCGTTATGGCACGTCACAAATGGTCAATAATCAATACGTAGCTTATTTGTGGCAGAACTCTCAAAATTCTTTACCAGTAATATCTGCAATAATTGTCCGTACGCTGTCTTAATTTTTAATTATGCGCAGTAGCTTCAATGACTGCGTAACGCCAAGTTGTGGAAATTGGGCAAGGACACAAACGAGTACGAAGTCAGCGAGTATGAAGTTTTTTTTCATAATCTGATTATTAAAGACAAAGGAACTGCCGAATTATTGGGCTATGATGTTTCTATTAAAGTAGTCGAGGTAGACAAATCGAGAATACTAGAGAACAAAAGAAGTACTACAATCTCGAAAACGAACTAGAAATCTTTCGGGATACGGGTGAAAAACACATAATATTTGTCTTCTCTTAAATGCATTAAACACGATTCCAATCGCATCAATTGAATCGGTAAAGGCAATCTCGGTAGCGAGACTTTTCATTACTAAAATAAGAATCAGATTGAGTGATCATTATTGGAGTATTGACCATTTTTGCTTTTTAAAATTTTATAAAAATTTACAATATTTTGTATTATATTTTATTTAAAAAATCAAGAATTACTTTCTAAGTTAAAAGTTTAATCTAAATTCATTTTTTTAAAAAATTTTCAACCTAATTCAAAGTTATTTTTTGTTGTTGTATGCAGTTTCCAGCAAACTTTAATAAATGTTTTCTATTTGTGAAAATTTCTACGTAATTCAAAGGTAATTTTTAATATATATCGTACATAGCATTATTAATATGATTTTCGAAGTTGCAGAACGTATTAAATTACTTTAAAAAGATATCATTTATCAGTTTATCTTATACAAAATATCATGAAATCAAATGATATATCTTAAAAATAATTAATTCTATCCCGAGAAACAGTTCACTTTTATCCCGGAATCCTGGGACAAGCAAAAGACCGGGAAATGAGAAACCCTAGTATTCGTAAGGTAAAATCTTTCTCTTAACTGCTCATGACGCGGGAGAGGTTGACGACCGTGTTCGTTTCGGAATCGAATTCAGATACCGATAGAATTTACATGTTCGTCAGTTCCCATCATTGTGTAACTTTAAACGGGAAGTTTTTGTGATTTTTGGTGGTTTAGTTCTACAATTTCTGTGAGACAAATTTCGGTGGCGATTCGGACCCATTCTAGAGCTTCACAAGTAAAAGGGCTTCATTAAGCAAGTATTTAAGACATTTATAAATAAGAGCTACATTAAAATTTCATTAAGTTATTATGTAGACAAAAATGATATTTATATTTTTTACACTCAAACAGATATAGTTACAATAATAGTTACTATTTCATAATACTAGTTACTATTTCATTGTTAAATGATGTAAAAACATTAATTATCTTAATTTAGAATTGTACTCGGCATTTTTATTGCATGGGTAGCATTGGCAACGTTAATCGAAATATTAATGAGACTTGATATCATTCCTTTAATAGCAAGTAAAGGTACGTCTTTACGATTATCAAAACAAACTTTTAACATATTTAACTACGAGAATTTTTCTATTATTATTTAAAGTTAAGGAAAGGATCTTTAATGCTTATATTTTCGAATATATTAAAAACAATTTATAAAAATAGTTTTACAATAAATAAATTTACATCAGTTAACTGCACCTAAATATTAATTTATTAATATCTGTTTTTTAGGTAAAATTTTCGAGTATATTCTCAGTGCTTCACCTTATGAATCTCTACATAAATTGTATTCGGCGAATTTTGACGAAAGTACAAAGTCGATGTGCGGGGTAAAATTTCTTCTAATAAGTATTGTGGTGTTGGGACATGTATGCGGAATAGCAGTGTTGTTTCCCACAATAGGAGGTAATATTTCTTTTACTGTAAGATATAATATTTCATACTTATAAATATTTTTGTCTCAGTGTATGCAAAAAGCTTGCCACCATGACACAATTTTAATTGTTCTATTGTTGAATTAGTCCATTGTCATAGTTAATACGGAAAATGTAATTATATTATCACTTTTAATTGACTTTTTAAAATGTATCCTCTTATGAAATAAGAAATTTCCACCTTAATCCAGTTTTTTATTCTGTTACGAACATACAATGATAGATATTTATATTTCTTTCGTTAGAAGAAATGATGACAGCCGTATTTATTCTATTAAAATTTAAGACAAAAATTATCATGTTATTAAGAATTATATACAAATAATTTTGAAATTAAAGCTTTTTATATACATATATTTTGTAAATCCTTATCTCACACCTTGTTAATTCATTGCTGCGCATCATAAATTAAGATACACAACAATCACTGTAGAGATTTTTTTATGCAGTGTCAAAAATTTAAACTAATGTTTTGCTGAATGTCACTGATTTTACAATTACTTTTTACACAGAGTAATTGAACATTAATTAATAGGCGAAACCGTATTTTCGAAAAAGAGGTAAGTTTTCTAACTCATTATGAATGCCAATAACGAGGAAAAATTTTAGTTTATATGATCCCACTAGAGAGATGACATTTGACCTTTGTATATTTTTCACGCTTCACGAAAGAGTTAAATTGAGAAAATTTTCAAATGAACATATCTGTATCACGAATACAAAAATACTTTGCAAGTATTTGCAGATTAATTTCATAAAAGTGTTGTAGGTAGAAAAAAGTAATGGACATATTACACAAACGGTAAGGCTCGTTGCAAAAAGCATCGAACACATGGCACGATCCTCCAACCAGCGGCGGCCTTAATCATTGCGAGGCTCCGGGGGCAGATCTTTGCGTGGCCCTTGTCCTTTGTGCAAAGTATGTGAATTGAAAATAGATATTTCTGATGATTGAGGAGAAATGCAAAAGTTATAAATAAATAAATTTAGAGTTTTAAAATATTATATTGGAAGATTTACAAAAGTTAACAATCATAAAGACAACAAATTATTAATGATGATAAACTAAGGTACATAAATGCGTTAAACGATATACGCAGGGATTTAAAACTGATGTTTGCGGCTTATAACTAATAGCTAACGATAAAATAATAAGTTTTAAATATCAACTTTTTTCTACTCCAGTTGTTGCGCCAGACCCCTGCAAGAGCGAGGTCCCGGAAGATTGGCCTGCTCGCCACCCTCTAAGGCCGCCACTGCCTCCAACGTATGTCGTGGCAACAAATAGAACTATCAACTGTAGGAATGGTATTCAGTATTCCGTACAGAATACTAAATACCATTCCTACAGTTTAACGGAATGACAGATTAGTATGGAGTTGTCGCAACAATTTTCCTATTTTTTTATCCTGTTTTTTATGTAAATTAATCTAAGAGACAAGTTTACATCAAACTAAGTTCTGTTTTTTATCATTCCTAATTTGAAAATTTAGCGTTTCGCTCATATTAAAGCATTCATACCTTACATAAACCGATTTTTCTTACTCTGTCAGTAAAGAGACATCAGCAATTAGTGTTCGATGAAGTTATACTAACGCTAATGCATTATATGCTCTCCGGAGGAGTACTCTGATAAGCAGGAAAAACGATAGAATTCAATGTTCGACTTCGTTGTATAAATAATATGCATTGTAGAATCTGCTTTTAAATGCAGTGAAGTATTCCTTTAAAGGATTAAGCTGCAATGAATACGGTGGTAAGTAATTGTAATTTATGGACTGCTCCGTCAAGTATAACGTAACATCGTCAGCGAGATGAAATTTTACGTTATCCATTATTAAAAGTAATCTCGGAAGTACGTTTTTCACATCGTCACAATGCTAAGGACTGGGATAATTTGGAGTTGTACAAGCCTTCCACTGCCTTATTTTTCACAATTCCGGTGGGAACCAGAATAGCTACGAGACTTACATTTTTCTCTGTATTCGCCCGTCCATCGAATACAGGAAGGAAGAGAAAGTATTAGATAGAAGACCTACCGCCTCACGGGTATTACTTCGTAATACTTATAACGTCGGTGGGTGTGCACATTTATTCCTGCGTTATCTACTGTATACAGTAATGTACAGTAATGCTGAGTTCGAAATATTGGCTATTGTCCTTTCGTAACACACACTCTTTCATTTATTATTTTTGTATCAACAGTCGAGACCACAACTTTTCCAGGCTTTTCTGGAAAATGTTTGCGACATTCATGCATCTGCAAATTGAACTTTTATTTTTTGTACAGGATATGCTTCTAGTTTGCACTCCTCCAATTGTAGAATCGTCGAATGTATTTATAGAAACTTGTGCCTAACGGAAGGTGACGGACTTAATTAAATTTTTATTAAAATGCATCATAAACAGAATTTTAGTCTCATTGAAACTTATCACTTCTCGTGTAATTGCTATAGTTTGATCAGAATCCTGAGATGGTAAGCCCATAAAGCGCTATTTTATAGTCTTATCCTATTTTTTATTCTCCGAGTTGTATCGCTTCCTTTTATTTTATTTGGCAACTACGGTACGATACAACAGAAATATTACAGAACATCACGAAACTTCTATCGTTCGAAACTTTACACATGTCACAATAAAAAATAGAATAAGTTTTCTCTAGGACAACACACTAATCTCTCCGTAATTAGGCAAAATCATTTTAGTAAATTGTGGGAATTCTCCGCTCTATTCAGCACGAGTTGAATTACCTGCCCTGCTGTATGTTAAAAGTGAGATTTTTATGATCATTCGTGCAATCTGTTCGATGGTTTCTGCGGCGTGTTTTTCCATTTTTGCAAATTGTCCATTGTTTTTTGCTACCTCGAACACTTTTAATCTGCAAATACTTGCAAAGGGTTTCTGTATTCGTGATAAAGATATGTTGGTTTGTGAAATTTCTTTGATAAACTCTGTCAAGGAATGTAAGAACATCGATGTTTTGTATATAGGAACAACCTGCCACGTTTCAAAATACTTGATTCATCCGGTTTTCAGATGTAATGTAAAATATATGTCTCCCACACAAACACAAACACATCTTTACACATACAGATACAAAGAGTACTTTCTATAAAATATTCGTTAGGGATTTCAACTCCTGAGGTTAAAAAACGTTGAGAAAAGTAAAAAACCCGGATGACCAAAATTTGACCCATCACCATACTTTTTTTAAGTTATATTTTATAATAGCAGAAAACGTTATAGCTAATAAAAAATGCCTCAACTGACAATGGAATAATAAAGGAGATATGTAACTATAGTATGAAATATTTACTAGTAGAAATATTTTTGTCGCGCAATACGGCATTGAGGCAGGAAAGGATTCCTGTGTCTCTTCTGATTCTAATTTTAATATAAAAGAAAGAAAATAAAATACAGCGTAAAAACATTAAAAATATATTCTTAATGCAATTCTCGTTTGTCGTAAACAGACTTGAGAAAATTACAAGAAGCTCGAATGAAAAGCATTTCAAACAGGAGGAAGCTGGGTTTAGAATCGATCGAGTACAACATAAAATGTTACTTCTTTACATTTCACTGCAAATTGTTCAACGAGTCTATGTTAGTAACAAAAAAACTCGAAGACAAACTTTAATATCCATATCTGCGTTGTTACTTTTAAAAGACCGAATGAAAGCAGCAGTTCAGAATAAGGTGCATAGTATTGAGGTCAGTGTCGTAGCTAGGGGGTGCTGTAGGTGCGGTCCGCACTGGCCCCCTGGAAAGCGATAGGCCCATGGAGGCCCCAAAATCGCAAGAAAAAAGATCCGAAAAATTTTTCACGACAATCAGAACAAAGCAAAATTTGGCATTTGGATGCTCGAGCTGGGGCCTCTATTACACAGGAAATCCAGCAGCTCAACTGTAATCTAGTTATACACTATATAAACCACTACACAAAAATATTTGTCCGTTTACGTAAACAAAACAAAAAAATACCTAACGCATCATTCATCAAACGAAAGAAATTGAACGTCTAAACGCAATGTTTTTAACGGAATAAATAAATTCAAAAACCAAAATTCATAGAAAAAATTACTTATTTTCATTTGGACGTTCACGATTACCATTACCGAAAAAGGACAAGTTTGCCGAAAATTTTTTCTCGGGGTCCACAAACCTGGTTCTGCATCAGGCCGGAGAACCGTAGCTACGCCACTGATTGAGGTTGTGTGTAATGCTTAATAAAGTATTTAGTTTGCTAATAAGCCTTAACGATAATGCAAAAGTTACAGTTCGCGAAATTTTATTTTTCACATTTTTCTCCCATTTCTCCAAGCTGGAATATTTCGATATCATCACGAGTTTGACAATGGCCATAAGTTTTGTTTATTTCTTGCCGGAAAGAGGAAAACGCTTGCAGTCTACACGTTTTAATCGTTTAATGCGCATCCGAAAGCTAAGATACGAGCAACATTTTAATACTGCAAAGAAAAAACATCTGTTTCAGCAGAAGTACATGAAAAAACTACAGTACTAAATACTGGTACAGGCAAGTCTCGAAGAGAAAGTGGAGTCTTCTATAGAAATTTAATAACAAATCACTTTAGTAATTTTTATTAGTCCTTTGAAAGTACACAATGTAAGTTATTTTTCTACGTATACTCTACTCTTTTCAAAACAATTTCTCCAGTAGAAAAAAACAACAATAGCACGTTTCTGAAAAAGTTCTCCACGTAATGATTTGAAAAAGTTCATAACTGCATATTTAACTTCATTAACATGTGAAAAACGTACGTCACCAAAATGTTTTTTAAGACATCTACGAAGGTACAATGTGATTTTGTCATACCATTATAGCTAGCTTAATGTTTATCATGCAGTATGAAAACTTGAATTATCATGCAGCACTGGATGGAGCCGTTCTGTGTATAGTGCAAACATAATACTCTGTGATTTGTATCTTTTTGAGCATCTTAAGAAACATCTCGATGTTTACAATTCTGAGGTAATGGCAGGGTTAAAAATGCAATTAGTTATGTAGGGGCTAAATTTCGACAGGTACAATCCGAAGTGATTTCTTTAGCAGATCGCTCGTGTTTTGCGTTGACTTATTCCGTCGATCCAATCCATTAAAAAAAGGAGTAATATTCATTGGAGAAAAATTTACATTACTTATTTGGCAAAAATTTAACAAATATCCTTGTTGAAGAAAATCAATAATCAAATTGGCAAACCTACAATGAATTTTTGTGAAAGCAACGGATAAAATTTGGAAAAATAGCAGCAATGAATCACGAATACCAAATTACTATTGAAAGCGTTTATGTTCTTTTGTGTATAACATAGATGGGAGTCAGTATTTGCGCAATGCAAAAAGGTCTGTAATTGAAAAATGTTACCGGTGAAATATTGATCAGGAATAAGTCAGGATGGATTTGAAACGTTAAAAAGTGAAGATACAGAAATTGGATAAAGAGAAAAATCTCTAAACATAATTAAAGAAAGTTCTCTTAAAAAAGACCTAACTATTTTTCTCCCATACAAATTCTGCCTTTTATTTAAAATATTCGTATTGCAACACGAAATGAAAAATCACCCACAATTACTTTGCAGACTAAGCTTTTCCGATTGCTGAGAGGAAAATGATTGGGTAGGGAAATTGGAATCGCGTTATTTGATGATAACTAGTTCAATTTATCAATCTTATTATTTAATCAGGATTTTCAAGAATAGCCAAATGTATCGATTATCACGTGTTGCCTTCATTTTCTTATGCTGGTTTAATTCGATTCTAAAAAATTCGAAATTCTTACGAAGCAATCGACTAAAAAATCGAACCGTGTTTATCCTTAGATTTTGTATAAAAATACATAATCTTTTTTAAAGTAATGGTTTAGGAACATTATAATTTCACTTTAAATGATGATTGAACTAAATTAATCTATTTTTCTTCATCGTAGAGAATTGCTTGCAGTGTATATAATCATTTAATATTCTGAAATCTAATTTTGTTAAAAAGTTCTTTTCGACATCATACAAGTGGAATGATTGCAACAATTGCTTAAGAACAATTAAGAACAATTAGTTAAAATTAATATATATTTTATTTCAATTTATAAATTTTATATTTAATACAAAACATTTTTTATATCTATCCATTTTTATAAGAATAACAATAATTATATTTTAAAGATAAATATTTCAATATCTTCAAGCTTATGGATCTTGTTTTGTTCGACATTGTTAAAGAAGGCATGACTATGATCGAATCATTCTTTTTCTACAGGTGAGATCATTTAAGTTTAAATGTTACAAATAAGTACACTTTTCGAAAAATATTTACATCTGTTTAAAATGAATAATGAATAACACTTTTCGCTAGCGGGTTTATGGTAATGTATCTGAGACGAAATTGTGGACGGAACTCTGCGAAGTACTATATCATGTTTTTAGTCAAGCGAGTTATCAGGTAAAATATTTAACTGTCTCTGTCGCTGGTTCGTGTATTATATTTTGTTCGTGTTGCAGATATACACTTCCGATATTCTTCTTTTTGGGCTTCGCAATTCTTCTGCCTCTTCTCGGAGAAGGTCCTCATTGGAATTATATTATTAGTCAGGGAAAACACTTCGAAAACGAATGGTGGAAATATATCACCCATATTCATATTTACTTCGTGCGTGAATCGATGGTAAGTGCATAAAAGTTAAAATTCAGTTTTCGATTTAAGTTTCGGACATTATGAATGATTACGTGAAATTATTAACATTTGCATTCACGCAAGCGGTTTTGAACAAATCAATGTATTAGATATGTACTATTAATCGTTCAGCCACAAATGTTTTTAATGTATTACATGTAAGAAATTTGAAAAGTCTGTGAACTTTCCTTCACTTTAAACTTTGCATAACTATGTTTTCTTTGGGACGTTTTCCATTTGATTATCATAATGTCGATTGTTTGTTAAGAGAAACGCAACTCACTACAAATTTCGCAACTTGAATCGGTGGGAAAAATTCAGTAGACCTATAAATGTGGTTTTTTAGTAATACGAAGAATGTTTAAAATTTCATTTTAATTCGTTTCCTCTAAAATTATCTATTATATTTAAGTTTTAAAAGTTTCTTTATAAATAAAAACCTTTCTTTCAAAATCATTTTAACAAATTAAATATTATTACAATTTTTTGATAATCATTTGTAGTGCAGATCAACACCAGCGTATCCCTAGTGCAGGTTGCTGTTGCTTCTGGCAATAGCTTGTCTTAGTTGCATTTTGGTGAAATACGAACTGTTTATACATTCTAGAAAACAGATGGAATCGTGATACTGTATAAAAAGAAAGCAATGTTATTGAACCATCAAGACCGATGGTTAGTTTATTGGTTAGATAAGGATTTGTCCAGAGCAATTGTCTCGTAATTGCTTTAATCAAGAGATTTATTAGTTTATTAAAAATTATATTAAACTGTAATGTGCAGGAAACTAAATAACATCTGAAATCTGTTTTATCTCGTTATTATTATTTTTTAAGTAAAATGGAAAAGGTTTAAAAGACAAATCTTATTAACGGAAAATTTAGTGGCACACAGTAATTAGTAGGTATGGCTTTAATAAATGGGATTTATAGTATAAAGGTAGATAAACGTAAACATTTGTTATTTCTGCAAGTCTATGAATGCGTTTGTGGCTATTACTTATATTTGTGTGTATGATACATTTATAGATAAATCGAATAAAATATTAGTAGGTATATTAGTTTTTAATTCCTCTACTTTATAAAATTTTTTGAAGGATATCACCATAATATGGTTCATCAGTGCGTTGCTGCAGCTTTCCATCTTAATGTCACTGTTATTATGTATTGTTGACAGGTAAGAATTCGACAATTTATTTCTTACTAATGAAAAATGTGTTTATATTTTATAATTTGGTTCCCTGATATAACGCTAAATCGATTTGATAAACTTCGAAGTGTTTCGACTGTTTTGGGAATGTTTGTTCCAAACGAAATGATCTCTATTGGTCCTTAACGAAAGATCATATATGGCAGTGATACTACAGGTCTCTTACGTTTGTAAAATACATATGTACAGATTTACAAAATGTATTTGTTTACTATTTACAAACACGACAAACCGAAAATTACTCGAGTGAAATAAATAACAGCCGCAGAAATGCGAGTCGGTGTTTAAGAACTACGTTAACCCTGACTATACTACAGTCCACCTTTAGGATCTGATGTATCTTCAGACTTGGCAGGAAATGTGTCTTTCCTCTCTTTTTTTCCCCTCATCTTGTGTTTTGCTCTAGTAGTCCACTTTTTCACATCTGATTTAATTTTCCTCTGTTTCCTCCTGCGCTCTACTGTCTTCCGAAAACACTATCTTCGTGACACGGGTTTACAGGTGTTTTCAAAAAGGGCCAATGATAATCACTGCTAAGGCCGCAATAAATTTCAAAAGCACCACGATTGGCCAGTATTGTTTGTGCTATTGCCGTTTTGTCATCTACTTTGAGTAGCTGGTAAGCCTGGGGAAAAAATGCCGCTCTGCATATAAATATTAATCTGACACTTATAATCGGTAAGAGATAAGAAACTGATCGCATGGCATTATTCAGAATATTTTGTAATCGCCAGAGATCCTAACTGTTTTTTTTCTGTTTAAAATTGGCACGATAGGAAGACCCCACTCCGGATCAGCTATGTGGATCGTGAAGATTTTTGAGCGTTTCATCTATACAACTCGTCAAGAAGCGTCTGGCGAATATCGAAAGGAACATGTTTGGGTACGAATAATAATAATGCTGGTGAATAATTGCAAAAATATTGGTTTCCCTCAAGTGTACCTAACTCTTCCTTTTCAACACGTATGAAATTATCTCATAATTGTCTGAAATGGATTCTCTTCGATGTGGTAGATTTCAGATGTAATTTCCAAAGTCGCTGATATTTTTGAGTTTTCGGTTCTTAATTCGTGTAATTTTAAGTTTTGGTAATACTCAGAAAGTGAAGTTTATCCAATTCGAGTTGCAAAATTTGGCAGCTTCCAAACACACCACCAAACTGTCGGTAAAATGCATCGCAGATAAATTACGCTCGATCATTAAACACATTATTTATCTCCTTTAAGTTTTACGTCTTCAGAATGTAGATATATTGAGCAGTATCTTTTGCGGCGTTACCGCCTCTGTATAGGATGAATGTCTGGCTCGTATAGAATGTTTGTTGCTTGCAGCGCCAAAAGCGCAATAGTGGTAAGTTTTGATACTAATTTTTTTACACAATTGCTTTTAGCTTGTTACGAAATCTCACCAAAGACAGCAGATTTGGTTGCATTTGGAACCTTAAAGATTTGTCAAGATGGCGTTGGATAGGATGCTTTACTCCTTCACTATTTTCAAAAGCTCTTAAATATTATTATTTAACGGATGATTGATATTTTGAGGTCCTTTAATATGTATTGAAATATCATTTTGCAGATGGCCCAGATTTGGAAGACTCGTCCATAATTGTGTTAATGTTAACAGGAATTATCACGTATATCGTTGATGTAGTTTCAAACAGATATTACGTGATGACTGGAAAACCTACGGCTTATGAGTATAAACTTTTAAATTCTTTATGAAAAATGATCAATTAAATTAACTAATTGATATTTTTATTTATTATTTTAGGAAAAGTGAAAAATATAGTGTTTATAATTATTGTAAACCATATTATTCCCATCTTAGTACTTATTTTTTTGGTGCTATACTTGGAGATATATTACGGAAGAAGAAAGAAGTCACATTTGGAAAAGTATACTAATTTTGTTTCATTTTATATTATTTATTATTGTTATTATTATTATTATTATTATATAGACATATATATTTATACGAGTACAGTGATACCTCGGTTTTCGTCGATAATTCGTACGAAAACAATGGACGAAAACCGAAACCGACGAAAACCGAGGTATTACCGTAATTATTTATTGTGACATAGACACAATGCCGACTGCAATTTTATTCATATTTTTAATGTGTGACCGGAGGGTTGGCTTCTCTTCGGGGCCCTGTCAGGAATGACACCACCTTGTCCCGATTGACACGAAAGCCGCGACGGCGATTGGAGTAGAAGTTTGGTCACGCGTGACTAAGCAATCGGATTCGGGATGGAAATCGCGAGTTAGCAAGCAGGAAGTGACGCAGAGACTAGGTTAACTAAACCAAACAATTTATTTGCAAAGGGGGATTTTATGCATGTTATATCGTTAACGAATCGAACTAAAAATATGTCTAGATATTTCCCCGGGTTTGAAGAAAGAGAATCTACATAAGATTCGCGTGGCGAGTAATACCTTATTGAGGATTTTGTATGGGATCTTGATCTGGGGCGCTCTGGTTGAAAGAAAGAATGTTCGGGATGACAGTTCGGGTATCCTATAGATAAAATGTTCATAGGCTCGCTTGAACGTATCCGGAAAGGTGTTCAAAACGACAGTCTCCGATGATATGTTAGAATGATATATGAACGTATAATAAAATAATATATCCAAAGATATCCGAATATTGAGGCACTTGAGACAAAGAACTGGCGACGACTCCTACTATCGAGGGACTCGCAACGACTCCCTCCTTCGGCCGGTCATTTTGATATCAGTACGATATCGCCCGGCTATGAGGTCAGCGGATCATGGGAATGAGTCGCTTTCGCCGTCGAGAAAGTGTAAGTGGAGATTTTCTCAGGTAGCCGAGAACAAAAATTATTGAGCAAGTATGTCGACATCGACGATCGATTTTTGTTAAAATTCGGATTCTCACAAATGTATTTAGATTAAAATATGTATTTTCACCTCAGTGTAGTAGTGGTTTGCCTCCGTACATCGTACTTTTCAGACAGAACAACAGAATTGTTCAGGTTATCTATCTAACTTTTTCGAAGAAATAGTTTTGAAATAAAATCACCTGGCTTCTTGTTTGTGTACGAAGTTCGGATATAGTAAATCTGTGCCTACTTCTCCCAAGGTTTCCACATATGGTATTCTCATTCATCTAACCTACTCCTTACACTCCAGCATTTATTGGTCTACAATTTATTTTCAAATTGCAGCCCAATAACTAAACTTTTTCCAAGTGGATGATTAACGCGTAAAAAGTCTTAACCTGTAATTAAAGAGTTTCGAGTTAACGAGTTTAATATCTAATTTTTTGAAATTATTTCGATTAGATAAGTTACTCCATTCGGTAACATAATTCATCAATAAAAGAATGAGGACAAAAGGCATTATGGGTACTGTCGTGTTCGGCAGAGATCCACAGTGTTTACTTATTTTAATCTGCGTCCAAACCAAATGTCAGTGTATGGCTATAAGGAAAGTTCGCGGACTTATTCAAATGCATAGCGTAAGGGGAAAGAATAGTTTCCAGTTTTCACAATTTACACTTAAGGAGACTGTATTATACGAAAAACTATGTATATTGAACTCCGGACCTATAGACGGCTTTGAATTTCAAAACTTCCACTTATTTTAGCGAAGTTTTACTGTATATTCTGACTCCTTCCTGTTATTTTCTGTCGTACAATAACGCCCGCCGGATATTTTTGTTTCTCGGCTATTTTATATAACAGAGGGGAGGTATGACGATCGGACAAAATCCAAGGCTTATTATACAGTTGGATTTGCACACTCTGAAACGTCAAGAAATGCAAAACAATTTCAGGAGTTTTTCCTGTATTTATAGACGCCAGTGTGTCTGAATGTGTGAGACGAGTTTGTTCAACCTCTTTGAAGCTTAATAACTTCCGTGCTGTCTGTCGAAAATTTCTGAAATTTGGCAAAGGATGTTTCTTTATTATGGAGATTAATGGTGTTAAATTTTGGTGATTAAAAGTTAAAGGGAAATAAATGGTATCGGACCTAATGACGATTTCACTTGTTAACAGAATTTACAATTTTTTTATAAAACCCATTCCTGACCTCCAAATTAAGCTTTTTTTTCAATTTATAATACAGTAGTTTGAAAAATATAATCAGTTTTCTTTAAACATAATATCGTAACAGATAGCGCTACCAAATGTCGTGTGGAAAGTTAAAGAATTCGTCGCTGGATTTTTAAAATTATTATTGAGTTTCTTTTTGTAATTTTAAAATTTTTATTTAAGTATTTATCGAAGACGATGAGGTTGATCTTCCCGAAACGTTACGAAAAAATGAATAATGTTTGTAATTTTTTTAAGATTGGGAACTTTTATAGGAATACGATTACTATATTTAAAATTTTTATAAAATAATTAATAAATATTTCTTATTATTTTTATTAATATTTAATACTATTAATTTTTAATACTATCGGCATCTTACTGGTATATCTGGAAAGATTCCACTTACATAACATACGAAAGCGTAGTCTGAAAAAATCTGGGGTTTTTTGATGCACGAAGGCTCTCAGTTATCCTGTGAAAATTTTCTTACTTTAATGACGTAGTTTCCAGTGTCTTAGAACATATTCTTCAACTATGCTATCTTTCCTTGACTTCCCTAATATTTGTGTCTATACAATACTCACTTTTCTGTCAATGAACAGTTTTTATTGACTTTCCTGGATAAAATGTTCTTATTTTGGAATTCTGAACTCGATTATTTATTGTTATAACATAATTTATCGAATTTTTTTCTAAATTGTAAAGTTCGAGACTAAAATGATGAGTGAAGACAAGCTAAATCTATTTTACGTTAGTTTATCATCTGCAGTCTTAGTAGTTTCATAAACTGAATCGATTTTGTGTTTATCAGCAGTAGAGTGAAGCGGGGATTTACTGTAATTTTGATCAACCCATATCTAAAAAGTTGGCGGCTGATATAGCGTGGGTTCTTTTTTGCTTGCTTCTTGCCTTTTGCGGGATGACTGGGTCGTTAGATACAATGATTATTTTGCCCGTGTTTACGTTTTTCGGAACTGAAAATCCAAGATTGGCTGACGTTGGAAAGAAGGTTCTATGCTGATGTGTAGCGAGAGACACCTTTAACACTTGAAAAGAGTTAGAACATAATAAAAGAATTATTAGACTTTTAATACAAACGCTTTATGCTTGGTAAACTTTTACTATAAGAAAAGTATATTATTTATTATAAGCCAAAGTAAAAACTTATTTGTATAATTCTGTAGTTTCGATTTTGATGATTGAATGGGTTCTTTGCATTAAAACTAATTTAAAGTTAAATTGTACATCATTTGGGAATTTTGTTGATAAAAATTACAGATCTGTTAGTGGTTTTATTAGAATGGGAAGATAGAGGGTTCGACTTCCCTTTATCTTTTCATTCTATCGACGTCCTTTCACCATCATCTGCTTTACATACAAGTTATTCTGCCTAATTTCGTTAGTTAACATTTATTTCATGCTGAGATATTAAAAAAAATTGCCAATACACACGTACCCTTCTGCGCAGCATAAATTCATGGAACTTTCTCTTGTTTTTTGGGAAGGTTCAGAAGACTGAAAACGTATTTTCGCAAACATACACGTATGGTCAAATTCTACACGATTCAAATACAGATTTGTTTTGCACAACACGGCATTTCTACAAACGATTTTGCTCTTACACAGATTGAGAATTTCGGAAATCTTCTGGCAAAATTTCCTAATTTTTATGTCCAAACTCGTTATTCGATATATATATATTTCTTTTTTTTATTGAAGTCAGCATGCATATTTTCTCAAATCTGCCCACGGATTTTAGAAAATTGAAATTTTGAAACTCTTATGTGCCTTTGTTCAGTTTTACTTAACAAAAATTAATAATACAATTATTTATTTTTTTCTTCTTTCCTATCAACCAGGTGTTGTTGTCGTTGCTTTCAATCTTTAGCCGTTAAGTCCCTCAGTGTTTTGAATTTATAGATTCATCTTTGTATTTAGTAAATTTTATTTAAACACTTTTAATGCCTATTCTGAAACTGTGTCTTCTTTTATCTGTTTCCACTGTCACAACTAGGTGCATAGACAGAACTGGCATTTTGACATAATCTTATCGGGAATAATGATTGTTGTTGAATAAAGTTGTGACAGGAACACAAATAAACGTTTTTAGCTAAGTGTCATTAAGCTTTTTTTAAACTGTAGGTAAATAATCGTTCGTGAAAATAAAGAACGAAATACAGCGGTGTCTCGGTACTTGTACTGTTCTAACTCGAACCATTCGGTATTCCAACACAAATGACGGAAAAATCTTTTTTCGGTACTCGACTAAACAAGCTCAAAAGATGACGATACTTTGTAAAAAGAAAAAGCATTGGCATAGCTAAAATTAATATTAATACGTAATACAATTTGTATTTTGTTGAAACCGTGTCTTTTTCCTATTGTTGAATTGTTAAACACTAATTTTATAGTGTATTTTCAAGACACATGGCAAATTTTCATCGTTTATCTTTATTTAGTTGAATGTTTCACGATAAACATTGTTTGATCGTGAAAAATTTAAGTAAATAAAAGCAAACATGATAACACCCCAGGATATCTTCAATTAAATTTGAATTATGACTATTTACAAAAATTATAAAATATTCGAGTCTATCTTACATCCTTTTTTACACCTCAGAGAATCACAGTATAATGGCTTGAATTAACTTCACTAAAACAGATGGTAAGTTATAAAAAACTAACACACAAAGTTAAAATTGATCGGAACGCCGACCTTTTATTTGAGTATTCGGCGGTCAGAACTTGTAATCATTATTTTTAGTGTTAAAGGACACCGAATTCTCAAATAAAAGGTCGGCGTTCCGATCAATTTTAACTTTGTGTTAGTTTTTTTATAACTTACCATCTGTCCTAATGAAGTTAATTCAAGCCATTATACTGTGATTCTCTGAAGTGTAAAAAAGGATGTAAGATAGACACGAATATTTTATAATTTTTGTAAATAGTCATAATTCAAATTTAATCAAGTAAATAAAGATAACCGATGAAAATTTGCCATGTGTCTTCAAAATACAGTATAAAATTAGCATTTAACAAGTCAGCGTAATACAATACTTTCAATTGTAACTGTTAGTTCATTATTGATTAGAAATAAATTATCCATTACTTTAATAAACATATTTCTCTTTGGAACAAAAAGAATTGTATACTTTTACTAGATTTTGGAGCATAACCCTATTTTTTGCACTCTTCCTTAGTTTCGTATAGGTAGGATTCGCATAACACGGATATTTTTCGGAACATAACTACCGTGTTATACGAGGAATACCTGCAAGTTCTTTTCTTTTGTGTATATGACATCTTATTCGCGTAATCAATTCCACACTTACACATTTCCCAAAACGTATAGTAAAATCTTACGAACAAAATTGTGAAGACCCGAATATGGAAGAGATAACAGAGATTTGATTTAAATTTTTTATTTTATTTGCCAACCGATTTTTGAAAGTTAGGGTTAAATCAAACGCAGAAACAAAGAACGGAAAAACACCCGACAAATTTTCTCGTAAAAATTAATCATAAACATTCGTTCCCACGGTAATACTTCCTTGTAGAAGATGAGTTAACTGTTGAAAAATAATTATATCATGTAATTCGCTATTGGTCAAAAAGGACTTCCATCCTTGACGTGCATCGTGAAATCTCGAACCCGAGATCCCGAAATAAAAGGAAAACGAACGATGACGCAAAGGAGAGAAAAAGTTTCGACAACTGTCCAGTGATTGTGTGTGTGCCGTGGACTATCATCTCTCGCCATTGAAGCCGTCCATCCTAATATTCTTCAGTCAATTTGACTCTTATACCTAAGCGAACTCTTGTTCTTCGGACTTTATCAACAAATCTCAAAATTACTAAGGTATTTATCCTACTCGCGATGTTTTGTAAACTCTCTCTCTCCAGTCAATCGAGACGCGGTTTAATAATTTGATTCGATAATATAAATAATACTTCCAAATATGTTAACTGATGTATTTCATATCAAACCCAAAATAAACGGGTATTTTTATTTAACTATAGAAGTGTGTGCGTTTCTTCCTCCATTATCATCCGGCACTCTACGATTCCGAAAATAACGCGTATCTATCCGCGAGAAATTTGAATAGATTGGTGTCAGTTCCTGACGTGAACAGGATCCTACGATCCTCGTCCATAAATAAACATTGACCGCTCGATCCCTAGTCATCCTTCCGACAAAAGAGGTCGGACCTCAAGGTATTGTGCCGTTAAGAGGTAGAGAAAGTAAGAATCATCTTCCATCTCCTACCCTCGGTTAACCTACAAAATTAACCATTGTAAAATAATTCATGGCATATAAGATAGCAGAATAATTCATATTCATTGAATATTTAATATTTAATTAAGTTCAGGCTGCTAACGAGATACATTGCCTGTTGACAGGACTGTTACTCGTGATGTTAGTAAATATCAAAATTTTCATTTAAGACGTTTTCTCTTTAAATCTCTAAACATTTATTTTCAATACACAGAAAGTATTACCAAATAATTTTAAATTAAACGTTTTTAGTAGTCCGTTTATTAAGAATTTTCCGTTTGAATTCTTAGATTACTCTTTTACTTTGTTGGACCGGATGCATTGCCTCAATGACATTATCAATTTTCGGAGTCAGTAGTTACAAGAAAAATATTCTGGCCAACGAAAACATAATCATCGCCTTTCAATGCATTGCTCCATTTGCGTGGACCGTCGGACTCGCTTGGTTGACAGTGGCTTGTGTGACAGGTCACGGAGGTAAAGAAAATTCTCATTATCTAGTGTCTACGGTCGATTTTTTCATCTAAATATAGTAATAAATAAATATATTTTTCGGATTTATTTCTATTTTATTTCTGTCTAATCTATTGTAAATTTCAATAAGCTGCTTTTATAATAATATTAATTACTTTTGTTCACTTGCTAAGTTTAAATCTTTAGCTGAAGTAAAATATCATTTTGTAAATGATACATAGTTTATGTACCATATTTGTGTAAATAAATACGGTAACTAAATTAATTAAAGTTATTTAGGTTAACATTAATTTTCTACGGTAAAGTATTTGTATATTGTAGTCAATGTATGCTATATTACCTGAACAAGTTTACTTACTTTACCACTACGGTTTACCTGACAATTCTACTTAATTAAATTAATAGGAAGTTGTACTTAGTTCGGTTTAATTTTTGAACTGTCCTGATTAAAATAATCCGACTGTATTACTTTACAAGTTTTTATTTACTTGTCACTCGAAAAACATTAAATAATCACTTTACCGTGAACCGTACTTTGTGTACATTTTAGTTGACTTCAATCGTCACGTTATAAAAATTTTAACTTATTTTGTTTATTTTCAGGAACCGTCAATCGTTTGTTATCTCTTCGTATTTTTGTGGTGTTAAACAGTCTGAATGTTTGGATATATCTGCTTCACTTCAAATCATCTTTTATTTTGCTTTCAGTATGAGAAAGGCTATTGGTCTTTTACAGTTTAATATGGTAAAGCTGAAATTTTTCATGTTATAAAATAGACTTACTACTCTGGTCTTTAATAATTTGTAAGGTGACCTATGCACTTCCATTTCCTGGAAAATTTTAATCATTTTAAAGGTAGGACATATAAGGCATAAAAATTTGTATAAGGGTAAAATGTAGGTACACACAGGAAAATATAGATACTTAAAACTTAAAAACTAGACAAATTAATAGTCACTAGTACTGAAAGCAGCTATTGTTTGTTTTATCCGTATTTATCCATAGACTTTTCGGCATTTTGCTTTTTGTTCGCCAACAAAACAGCATTACCTTTGCAATGCTGTTTAATGAGAGAACCTACTCTAAACATTGCACGATGTGATTGGTACATGCTTGAATGCACCGATTCCTCTTGGAAAATATTAATGTTCGGCTGCAGTTGTGCAAGATTTTGATAAAATTTCTGCAATTTGATTTACTGTTACTCAATCTGAATTCGTTTTCATAATTAGCTGCAATTATTCGAGAAGCTGTGGGAAGACTGTTCCTAGTTTCGAACAAAATATCAAGAGTTTTCACCACAGGAGACCTTTGCCTTCCAGTTCAGCAATAAAATTTAAAATATTCTTAAAATTATTTCGCACGTGTGTCGAATGTGCTTTAATGTAGCAGCAACAGATGCAGTTACTGCATGCCAAACTACTGCAGCTTCTTCGCTATCAAATATTTGAATCCTCTGAACATTATCTAAGTAAATCGTCATATAATCATTAGTTAATGAAATGATATCTTCTCATTAAACTTATTTATTGCTTCGATGTGATTCGCATAGTAGAACACAGCTTCCACTCATGTACTTAAACGTTTCAAAACTGGTTTTGATGGCAAGGAAACATTCGGAAAGTCTTTCTAAACGTTTATTCTTCAGAGACATTTCAGAAACACTTCTCTCACACTGATGCTATCTCTGCAATTGATTGCAGGTGAGCAAACTTTCATATCTTCGGCTAATCGATAGACAGACCATAAGGAACACAGATGATGTGGAGCATTTTTGTTTGAATGGCATTAAAATTATCTTCAACCTTCAAAATGTAATGTAGCACTGTTCGTAATGAAAAGACCCAGCAACGAGTTGCATAACATTTCTGGCTGTTATCAGATTTTATTTAGGAAATAACTTCTATAATTTTAATTACAGTATCACTGAACAAATTTGTGTGGCATCATCAGTTAGTGATTTCGTTATAGAGCCTATTTATATTTTTAATTACTGTAAAATGGAAATAAGCTTAATTTTGAGTATAGGTATAAGTTTTATATAAATAAATATAAATGTTAATAACGAGTAACATCGTCATTAAGGCCGACCCAACTGGAGATACACATACTCCCTTTATCTATTCACCCCCTATACATTTAGGAATAGTTAAATTTTCAATGTCGCTTATTTACGAGCCACCATGCAAAATTTCGTTACTTAATTTTCATCTCAACCTGAGATATTAAGCGAAATATGCCAACACACTAACACACACACATTACATTAATTTCGTACCCATAATACTCTGTTTTAAAAATTCTGTCTGAATTCCTGTAATTGTTCTCTTTTTCCTGAAGCGAATGAATTATCTTTCGTATTGGCAACTGAACGAATAGAAATAATTCACGTTAATAATTAACATTAATTAAGGGAAAATAAACGATTTTCAGAAAAAGTCATAAAATAGGCGAACTTTAAAGTGAAATAAGCTAACGTGCAAAATAAGCTATTTTAGGCATACACTGTCTTCGCTTTTGTGAATACTTTTCACGGAGTAAATCCTTCGTAACCATCGAATTCTCGAACTTCGAGTTACGTTATGTATTGTTAAATTGTTATTCGTTCCAAGATATTATACCACTGCTGTTTTACAGAATATTCAGAAAAATGAATCGTTTTATTAAATAAATATACTATGCAATGATAAACAGTGCTGCAATAGCCATTTTATTTAAGCCAAAAGAAAAACCCTACACTACAGTACGCATATACAGTACTCGTAAAAATAAAATTAGTATTTTTTGAATTTTCTTTACATTACGTCCAGCATGATTCTGTTAATGTTCACGGTTGCTTATCTTCTAAAACTTGAAAAGAAAGTGTTGAAGATTTTAACAGAAGATGAATGTCAATGGAATAAGTTAGAAATGATTGTGGCAGTGGTTTCAAAAATTGCTATAGTTTTGTTAATTTATTTTTCGTTCAAAAAATTTCAAGCAGGTTGAATGTGATCTATTAGACAATTTTGAATCTTTCTTGCTGTGAGTCCTTATCACAGATTCACAAAGTGCTTTCATTTGACAGCATGTAGTAGATCAGACGATACCAAAACGAAACGACAATTACCGTAAACAGAACAATAACATAACTTTTGACAGAAGTTTTAGCATCGCGCCTCTCAAACATCCAAATCGCGCAGGCACCATCTCCAATTTATAGTAGTACTGTACATAATCTCCCATTTCCCGAAAGTCGAAATTTTGGTGCATAAATTTCCCAAACGAATGAACAAATTACCGAACACCGATATCCACGAACATTGATAGTGTACTGCGTAAACTCTTAGTCCGCTGGTATGCTTTCGATAGAGAATACTTAAAATTGAACTAAAGGAACAAAATAGGCATTTAGTGCCTGTATATGTCCTAGCTTCACGTACAAGTTATAATATGCATTCCTATGAACGAGAAATTAATCTGTGGGGCGATTTAAATAGTTATGTTCGGAAGAGAAAGAATATGGAAAGAAGAGTTATTGGGAGGTGGAGTGTGGGAGAAAGAAATAAAGAGGGAGAAAGACTAGTCGATCATGCTGTGGCTTTTGACGTTGCGTTAGTTAACACCTACTTTGAGAAGAAAGCGAACCAACTGGTTACATACATGAGTGGAGGTAGATCTAACCAGATCGATTTTTTCTTGTGCCGCAGGAGACATCTGGGAGAAGTGAGAAACAGTAAGGTCGTAATTTCTTTGTCTTATGGTTTTATTTTATTTTTTAATTTCTGAAGACAAATTCTCCCAAATAGGAATCGCCCAAATAGGAAGCAACCATGAACATTAACAGAATCATGCTGGACGTAATGTAAAGAAAATCAAAAAATACTAATTTTATTTTTACGAGTACTGTATATGCGTACTGTAGTGTAGGGTTTTTCTTTTGGCTTAAATAAAATGGCTGTTGCAGCACTGTTAATCATTGCGCAGTTAACTTTTTTAAACATTTTTGGCGGCTAGTATAGCCGAGAAAGGAAGGTCGGTCGCCGGAATTGTATAGTCTAAAACGCAAAAGTAATAAATGGTGATTCATATTCGGGCGAATTTGTCTTCAGAAATTAAAAAAAACAGTAAGGTGTTAAATGGAGAATGTGTTGCTGCACAACATAGAATCTTCCTGGTGGATTGTGACTTTTTTATGGGCCATTGTAAGAATTGTATTAGCCAGAATGAACAAAAGATCAATTGGTGGAGATTGCGAAAAGGTGAAATTAAGGAAAGAGTTCAAGGTAAAAGGGTTAAAAAAATACAGTTTCCGGACGATGGGCAAACATAGCGATTGCTGAATAGTAATTGCATTTCGAATGTTGGAGAAGAGGTTTTGGGAAAATTTCAGGGAAGAGATCGCCAGATGAGAAGGAACTTTGGTGTTGGAATGCCAAGAAAGAAAGATGAAAGTGGCAGAAGTGAGAATGTCGAATGAATGTGTGGAGTAATGAAGGAAGGATAGAATAAGAAATAATTTTAGTAGAGATTCTGTTAAAGTGGGTCCTTTGAGCAAGAATGTAGGTTGAGGTGGTTTGGCCACGTAGAACGAAGAAGCAACAATTATGTTGGAAAAAAAAACAGGAAAAGAGGAAGACCAAAGATGCACTGAAAAGATAAGGTGGAAGAAGACTTGAACCAAAGGGAACTTAACAGAAAAGAAGCCCTTAATAGGGAGAAATAAAAGAAACGTATTAGGGAAGAAAAACGCCGATCCCATATAAACATGGGAAAAGGCGAGGATAAAGAAAACATGTCCTAGCTTTATTCATGTCATACATTCTGTTTTCCTGTATACTCGAGTTTTGTTTTATGAGAACAGTAGGCTTATTGCATGTAAACGTGGCGTCTTATTTATCTTTCTGCCTCCAAAAATCTCGATGTCGTCGTGGGACGTGACATTTTTTTGCCATTGGTGTTTTCATTGTCAACAATCTGGCACTTTCATTAATTTGGCGGCTTTTTGCATAATTGATGCCAAATTGGCCAGAGTCAAATGTAGTACTCTTAAATTAAAACAACCAACTAAAATTTATCTTTAAATTTTTAGTACGTAAAGTACAGAAGTCGAGTGATACATAAATGTAATATACAAATGTATAAACCATATACATTTCTCAAAAGTGAAATCTCAACACCACGAAGGAACGTGCATAGGTACGAATTGCGGAACCGGTAGATTCTCCACAATAAGTTTTGCAATGTGCATGTAGGTTACGCGGTATCGCAATTTCACTTTTGACGAGTTGTTCGTAACTGATTACATTTATTTTTTACAGTGGATGGCATATTCCTTTGTTATGTTCGTGTCATTGATTGCTGCTCTGTTCTTTTTTGTATTTTTCCAATCCCCATTGAGCAGTCTTCTGTCCAACGTGCTAAGAGAGAGAACATCGCAAGAAACAGTAACTTCCAATCAAAACATTACGGAAATGAACACAAGAAAGAATTCAAAAATGCTTGTTGTGTGATGAACATTGCAAATTATATTAACATTATATATTCCAATAATATATGATTATGTTAATTAAATAACTTTAAATATATTTAGTATATGATTTATTATTATGATGTCTTATGTCTCGCAAGCAGCATAAGGTTATGCTCTACCTTTATCGCCGCTTCCATATACTTATACGATTTTATGTTGTAAACGTGGTACATACAACTTAGACATATATAATCTTCTTATAAGTTTCCTGACTGTTATGTTTTGTCAATATACACAGACATTGTAACTATGCAACGGACAAATGCAACCGTATAATATGCTACGTGCAGAAGAGTTAAATAGTTGTTTATCTTGTTAATATATAACAGACAAATAAAGATATGGTGATATTTGCTATAAAACTGTAATAACTATAGTATTTTATCTTTATAATATTTACCGTAATTTACGTGATCCGGCTAACGGATATTTCTGACAAGCAGTGTATGTCTCCTACCATAAAATTTACACTGCTGTAATAATGTGTAGAATATTTATTTACAAGAACAAAAGTCCTTATCAAACTCAAGTGATCTTTATACATAATTTTACTGTCATAGCGTTCATTAAAAATGTCATGAGTTGCAATACTATATTGAAATAAATTATTACAGAGAAGTGCTTGAATTACGAGGAGAGATTACCATACCATATTTAATACTTTATTATGTACAAAGGACCACTTTTACGTAGACCTCCATGGAGGTATACATGGAAGTATACATACATGTTATATACAATACAGAAACTTAAAGTACAGGATATAGTGCATAGTTATATGTATAAAAGAAAATTTATATACATAAATAGAAACATACATATAGAAATATATAATAGAAAGTTACTTAATACAATGTGAAAGTCTACACATTAAAAGTATACATTACGTTTTTATGTACAAACATGCCAAAAACGTTTAGAACTAAACTAAAATGCAGAAATTTACAGAATTGATAATGTGATTATGTACAAAGAAAAGAACCACAAATGCTTAGGTGCCATTATTGTTAGCACTAATAGTCTTGAAACTATTGCTCACCTTGCTGAAGTAATTTTTAATAAAAATACTTAGTGCTGAGAACAGTTTCCGGACCTTCATAAGTTCATGAGGGGGCATGGCCAGTTGATATTGTGCTGATTAACATAACCTTAAGCTTTCTTTTTTAATATAAATGTGAGTGACTCTTTTATTTATAAATTACAATTAAACTTTTATATGCTCTTCCAAATGTTCTCTGATCGCATCCAATGCGTTTGTATAATATTTAAAGTTGCTGAGGGAAAATCAACCAATTTTTGGATTTAAAGTGATAATATACACATCTATAGACCTACTATACAGCAGCGGTTTCCAAAGTTTGTGCCGCGGCTTCCACACAGGGGCACCACAAAATATAAAATGTTCATAATTTTACTTCCACTTTTCAATTCAATGTGATAAGATGCGACATCTAGCAGACCTGGTGCAAATTATTAAGTCAGTAACAAAGGTGCACGATAGTCACATAGAATCGCAAAATGTAAAACGGCTCATACCATCGCACAAAAACTCATTCTACCAGCTACTGAAGTTATGGTAAACATTATGATCATTGCAGCAGTTTACAAAAGTGCCTTTGTCCAATAACGCCATCAGTCGAAGAATACAGCACATAGCGAAGGACTCCAATGTTAAGTTAATCATATAGATGGGATCAAAGTTAGTATATAGGCTACCCAAAAATTGTCTATTGATATTATGTACGAAAACATCGCTAGACCCGATAAATTATAAGCTAGACACCAACCAAATGCCGAAATTCTATCGGGCTAGATATAGCTAATTACTCATAAATTAGGTAACCAATTTGGCACTAGAGGAAGGCACTAGGCGCCATCTCTTCTGAACGTTAATAATTATAATTTTAATTAATTAATTTTAGATAATTTAGAACTGCTGGAAGAAAAAATCGGCCTGGAGCGGAGCTCGAACCCACAACTCCTGCTTACCATGCAGATGAGTTGCCAGTTATACGGACCTCCAGTCTGAGCCCCTCTTTAAACACATATACTATTTTTTTCTTTCAGCGGTTATAAATTATTTTAAAATTAATTAATTAAAATTATAATTATTAAAGTTAATAATAGATGGCGCCTATACGCCTCCTTCTAGTGCCAAATTGGTTACCTAATTTATGTAGTAATTAGTTATATCTAGCCCGATAGGATTTCGGCATTTGGTTGGTGTCTGGCTTATTATGCATGAATTTAATAAATATTTCAACTGTGATTATATTATTAAATGTCAAACACTAAATGATCAATTTATTGGATTGTATTGATATAAATTAAATATGAAAACAGTTTGCGAATATTCAATGTAGAAGAATCTAAAATGAAGATTTTAGAAAATAATTTTCACTGGAAATTAATATCAAAACATTGACAATTATCTGAAAAACTTTATTCATGATTATTCGCACAAAGTTAATTGGTGGAATATTATTTCATATCAAAATTTATCGTTTGAAAGTATTAATACTAAACATTATCAATGTTTCTCTATATTTTAGCAAAAATTTGTGAAAAAATATAACAACTTATTTTTAGTATGTAACTACATGTTACATACTAAAGTTTGATTAGTGTAAAAATTTAAAATAAAAGAAATAAAAAAACTCTTGTAATTTAATAAACTGTTTTATTTTGTTAATATACATCATAATATAAATAATAATATATATTCTTAATATATACAAATTAATAATTAAGTATTAATTATATGTTTATAAGTTGTGTTAAATTTAAAAATACATCTATTATATTTTTCTCTTATATAATAGTGAAATAGGTTTACAATTAAGAATTATCTCTTTAAACATTAAATAATTTATTAAATATGTTCCCGATGAACCTATTTTTCAAAAATTTTATTTCTCATCTAAACTTTAATGGTCATTATCTATTTATGACTTAGAAGAAAAAATTTATAATGCAACAAATACTAAATAAAATTATTGAGTTTATTCGAAATGAGTCAGAATGAGAAATTTTCAACATTATGTATATTGATTTGCAAGTTTAACTTTCAATAAATTTAAAGAAAAAGAAATGTTTATTACAAATGTAATGTAATAATAACTTGTGTTTTGTATATTCAGTTCTAAGTTGTTGATTTCCCAACATTTACAATAAAAATAATTTCTTCTTCGTCTTTTAAGAAATACGAGGGTGGATTAAATATAAAGGGATTTATTTTATGTTTTAAAATTATTTATTAAGAAATAGAAAAAACATTATGATTTATTTTTCTACATAGCTTCCTGCTATAGAAATACATTTTTCCCAGCAAGAAGGACGGTTTCTTATTCCAGTTGCAGTATCGTAGAATGAAGTTGGTTGCGTCAGGAGCCAATTGCGCACGAATTCCTCCACTCTTGCATCATCTTCGAATAACTGCCCTCCTATAGCTTCTTTAAGCGGCCCAAACAAACGAAAATCGCATGGCGATAGGTCCGGGCTGTAGGGAGGATGATCAAGTGCAGTCCAGTGCATTTCGTTAAGTTTTGAGACTGTTAGAGCCGCAGTATGGGGCCTGGCGTTATCGGGGAGGAGAATGACATCTGGATCGCTTGACAGTTTCCATAACTTATTCCGACCTTCTCTGCAATTTCGCAAACTCCGATTCGTCTCTCCTCTTCAATAATGTCTCGAACCGCTAGAATGTTTTCGCTTGTGATGCTGGTCCGACGACGGCGATCGTGTTTTTGATTTTCCACTCGTGTCTATCCTTGAACTTTTTATGCCAGGCTAACACACGAGTCTTTGACCGTGTTTTATCCCCAAACTGTGCAGTCAATTTGCGAAAAATTTCTGTCGCGTTGACTCCTTCACGAGCAAGAAATTGTATGATTATGTATTACGCGACAGAGGGGTGCACCTGTTTCTCCGACATCGTTAGCACTACTGACGAATTGGTTGAAAGTATGAAAACGGTCGGTGTCCCCCACTCCTAATGACCCTACCCAATCAGACTAGACGCGCGGGCCCTGTACTGCCAACCTTACTTGCTCGGGAACAAAAATCCCGTTTATATTTGATTCACCCTCGTATATAAAATATTTAAATATGAATAATGTAAAATTTTTTATGCCGCTTGTTTAAATTCCAAGATTTGAAAACAATAATAATTTATCTTTTAATGTTATGATGACAAAATAATTTTTCTAATTATAATTAGTACAGGTAATTTTTCTAAAAAGATTAATTTATTTTTATATAAATCTCATTACTTTTTAATTAGAAAAATTTAATACATGTTTATGTGATAAACGAAAACTATTAAATTATTTTTGTTCGCTTTGTTTAAGTGGATTCTTTTAATATTTAACTTTAGTCAATCATATAGATTTATGTCAAAATTATAAATATTAATAATATCTCTGCCCTGAAAAGATAATTCAGTAATTCAATTTAATTCTATTAATAAAATAAGGAAAACAGAAACTGTGTGTACATGCTGATTTTGAATGTTCAACTAGAACTATACAATGAATACATTTAAGTAGGGCCTAATACTCAAAGTTTCAGCTTAGCAACACAAATCCGTGTTTCAATACGTTATTTAATGGTAATTGTTGACAACGAAATTAATGCTATACTTCAAAAGTTTTATTGTGGAAAAATGATATTACAGATTTTTATTAAATTAAAATTAAAATATAAAATATTATTTTAATATA
The DNA here is from genome assembly GCF_030686945.1 of Centruroides vittatus. Classification (NCBI taxonomy): domain Eukaryota; kingdom Metazoa; phylum Arthropoda; class Arachnida; order Scorpiones; family Buthidae; genus Centruroides; species Centruroides vittatus. The sequence goes on along the minus strand of NW_027122206.1, from coordinate 954,148 downwards.
TGAAAAGAAATATCCCAATGAAAATAATTTGATGAAAGAAATTTTAAAAGAAGATTAATGTTTCTATATAAAAATATTTTACATTAGAAATTATAGTCGGTGATAATTGACACAAGGTTGGTTTAAGAATCCTTAGACGTTACTTGCCAATATTTGACATTTGCGAAGATGATGTTTTCGAGGCGTTCGTGATGGTTGAAAAAGAAAGTCGAGAAAGTTAAGTGCTCAAAACAAATAACACTAAACTAATTTTTCAGTTTTTCATCCACAGAGTAATTGTAAATGGAAGACACAATGTATTGTAAGCCTATACTACTGTATTTTCCTAACTAGTTTTGTGGTTTTTTTCAACTTCGCTTTAGTCGTCACATCGGATAACTCGACACATTTTCACTTTTCCTTGGGGTGTCGACTTATGCGGAGTCGACTGTAGTTATTAATTCTTAAATTTATCTAAATCTAATTCTATCAAGTTTTGATTTTTCAATCTTTTAATAATTTTTTAAAAAAACAGTAAGATTGATATTTATTAAAACAGAAAGAAATGTTTTATTATAATTATTGTAATGATTGACAAGTATTATACGAAACAAAATTACCTTCAAAAAAATATTTTTTAATGAAGTAACTAATTCTCTTGTAAGTGATGATAAATATGATCGTGCTCAACTAGTTTAAAAAAAATTTAAATGTAAATTTTATACAGATTATTTAAAATTGTATCAGAATTCTGACACTTTATCTTAGAAGCCGTATTTACTGATTTTCGTAATTTCGCAATAAATTATTATTAATTAAATCCAGTTTATTTCATTTCATCTCTTCGCCTGTCATTTCTTGTGAGACTTAAAATGAAAATGTAAAATTAGAATTATTACAAGCTGTTGACGTACTTATTTTGTAAATCATCTATTCGGGGTGGATCAAAACTGTATCTAGCGAAGTGTCCTTTCTTTTGGTATCTAAAACATCGACATCTGTAGACATCGATCTATTTAATAAGGAATCTTTCCTGTCTTTCGTTTTACTTGATGTTTGTTGAAGATTTTTATCGACTCATTCTGTTATTTATCATTGTTTATTATTTGGCTGTTTCTTTCATTTTTATGCCATATTTCTTTGCTTCCGCATTTTTCCTTTTTCATTTCTATCTGTGAACAAGTTGCACTATTTGCTGTAGTTGACTTACTGTTTTAATATTATGCATTGCAATATTTATTGCGTGATGTTTGTTACGTATTGTTGACAATGTAATCTATTTCATCAGTTTCTGTAACTCAAAATGGACAATTTATACTTGGAAATCTTAGCTTTACATAAATGTACTCAGTCAGTGCGTCCAAATTCTTTGTGAATATTCTCCTTCCCCTGTTCTCTTGTTGTACAGTTTCTTCCTGTTGTTTTGTGCTAGTCTTTTGCTGCTGCATGTAAACAATTACATCCACAAATAACATAGCTGGGGTGCAAGATTTTGTTGCTATTTTCATATCCTACTGAATCAATCCATTCATCCACTTTCTTCTTATTTGTTTCACTAAACTCCTGCCTCCATCGACCTTGATAAATCGTATTCTGTTTGCACTTCAACTGTGGTAAATGTCGTCGTTACGGTCTTTCATTACACTTGTTTATTAATCAGTTGCATCGTTGACTGCATTAATTGTAACACCATATCGTTTTGGTTAATTCTTTTTCGATATTCATTCTGTAACGTTTGTTTATGAACGTCACCGTCGACTAGTGTAATCAAATTACTTTGTTCATTTCTAAATTCTCAGTACTTTTTGTTCTGCGAGTCACGTTACTTTTTGACTTCATTTTTCTTCCCTAATGTTTCGTAGTTTAGTTACTTTGTTACCTTCAAGTATTTCTTACTTACATTAGATAAGTAGTACTTCTTGTACCTGTACATTCTATCTGTTTGTTAGTTAATTTACGGCAACGCAACACTTGGTCGATCTGCCTACGGGGGATTTTTCCTGGGAGATCTTTTTAATAATAACTGACTCTTATTCAGGAGTAGCAGACTTGGAAAATCGGGAAACTCCACGTTGCCAGCCTGTCTTGTCCAGGCCCAAATCCGCGACCGAACTCCCAGTGTTTATAAAACGCAACTGCTTAGCCATCGGTGGGCCAATAGATTCTATAACATTCTATCTATCTACAGATTATTTTCTGGCTCGTTCATTTCTTTCCTTCATATCTTCCTTGATTCTTAGGCCGCGACTCCACTAGCCGTAAAAGGGCCGTAAAACCCCTCACCGTAAAAGCTTTTAATCACGTGACCATGATATTTTACGCCTGAGCAAGTCGTAAAACCAACGTAAAAGCGAGTTGAGCAGTGTTCAACTCGCTTTTACGTTGGTTTTACGACCTGCTCGGGCGTAAAAGCTTTTACGGTGAGGGGTTTTACGGCCCTTTTACGGCTAGTGGAGTCGCGACCTTACTGTCGATAGAAGGCACACGCCGTAATTGACTACGCTATCTTTTGTAGTGGTTCTTGTTATTTCTCTACTACTTCTTAAGCCTTAGTCTTTGGCTTTTCTCTTCGTGGCCGTAAAAACTCTCATAAAAATCTCACTACACATACTGATATAAAAAAATGTTTATAAATATTTAACTACGTCTTACGTAAAGGTATGTAAAGTTTGGACGTTTATTCTCATTTATGTAACTGTTAACTAAGGTTATTGTATTATTGTAGCATGTACTGAAGAGGAGATAAAGCCAAAAATGCATTCGCACGAAGAGTGGTAATAAAATTTTGTGTATAAAATGGTTTAGTCCTTGTTTGTCTGTAGATATATGGCTGTTCAGATCGGGTTTTGAAAATAGGTTATTTAGTTCTCTAAATTTAAGACGCACTTCAGGTACGTCTTAAATTTAGTACAAATAAGTCTTAAATAAGTACAAATAATCCCGTGACTAATTTCCATAGAAACTATTGTTTTTAGCAATAATATATCAATGAATAATCTCTACTTTTTGGAAAGCAAAGAGCCATATTTGATTGTCTTCACGATATTTCTCTACTAAACACGAGGACAACCTTATGAATCATATATGGATTTAGATTTAGCAGCGACGAACGAATATAATCGAGATATAAAGGTGACGATTTATACCTATGCTGCAGTAATATAACTAATGCGACTCCATTACAATGTTTAAATACGCTCTGTGAACTGCAAGTTCCTTTCCGAATCTATTGTCCACACAAAACAAAATATGTGAAAAATTAGATTTTGACGACGTAATTAGGGATTTGATTGACGTCGGAGAATAAATTTTATGATTTGTTAGTAATTAATACAGTTTTAAATTTTAAACTGTAAATTGTCTAAACTTTGTAAAATTTTAAATCATATAATCAATGTAATATTATTATTGTACTTTTGTATAAGTAGATGAAAGAGATGTCTTTATTTAAAGGTTATATATTTCTTAACACAATTTTATTCAAAAGAATAATGAATAATTTAATAGTTGAAGAGTCCTCGTTTTCCCGATTGACTGGAACCTCGCCAGGCACAGGCTCTTTTAATCAAAAAATAGAAATAAATGAACACGTTGCTGAAATTGAATAACAGTAGTAGTAGTGGTTTGGGCCATACTGATCACAAAATTAATTTTCTAATTACAAATTTGAATTAAATTGATTTTATTTTAACAATATCAGGAAGATTTGATCACAAAATTAATTTTTAAGAATTATTTTAATATCATTATAAAATTTAGTTGAAGTGATAATTTAATTAAAATTTGTGGAGTAAATTAAATCAAGATTACAAATAATTTTTAAAACAAAAATTTGTCGAATAAATTAAGATTACAAATAAAAATTTGTTGAATAGAATTATTTCAGTCACAAAATTAATTTTTCGAGTAAGATTACAAATTATTATTTAATTTAATTAATAAATTTTTATAATTTAAGTACATTTCGAGTAAATTAAGACTACAAATAATTTGTCGAGTAATAGTTTTATTATCAATACTGAAATTAATCTTCTTGATTGATATTCGTCCACACAAAATAATATAACTTTGAAATTATTTTGAAAAGGTTTTTAGGTTACAGCAGTGGTTTCCAACTTTTTTGTACCTGCGCCCCCCTTAAAAAAATTGTTGCGCCCCCTTAATTTTTCTAACAATCAAATTTCATAAATACTCAACTGATATTATAATTTATTTAATGGGCTACAAAATAATATACAATATTATGTAAAAATATACATAAAAAATAATTATTTATTATAAAAAATAATAATTTTAAATGTAATAAAAACAAATCTTACAAAAATACAAAAAAAAGAATATATAATTAATACAACATTATAAAAATTTAATGCGACGGTTGAGCTTGTTTTTCAGCACAAATTTTCTCAAACCGTGGTATCATTGAAGAAATCGCGGTTCTCAGTTCCTATTCGACCTATTCGACTTTTTTGGTTTGTATTCGAAAATGATATTTTGGAAACAGCTGCATGCCCCCCTTGCAACAGTCGCGCGCCCCCTAGGGGGCGCGCACCACAGATTGGAAACCACTGGGTTACAGTTTATTCAAGTGTTTCCACTGTATTCTTCAGTTTATCTAAAGTAAGACATATTTCTGCATGTAAGTGCGGGAATAAATTTTCACGATGGCTGATGATGATTCTCGATTTAATTTTTGATATTTTAAAACTCGTCAATAAATTGTTGGTCAGGTTTTTGGTAACCAGAAACAAAATTCCAGTTTAAGTAATCTTGTAACTTGCATAAAGTTGTGGTTTTTAATTTTTGGTATTTTAAAACTTCTTTTATATCTAACTTATGTATGAAGAGGATAATAAAATTATCTGAAAGAGGTTGGAATTTGGCGACTTTATTTCAGTCAAATTTTAAGTAAATTAATTTTTCAAGAGAAATCTTAATCACAAAATTAATTTTAGATGTCGATTTAATTAAGATTACAAATAATTTGTTGTGTTTAATTAAATTAAATAAAATTTTATATACCTTACTATGACATTTCCAACTTCCAAAATTATGAATTCTACATGATAAATACATCCCTTGGTAAGGAATTTCCAAATTTAACAGATATTTTATTTCGTGATGATAAATTATCAAAAGTAATGAATTGATTAATAGTAAAATTTCCTGATGGCGAGGGAAGTACATTTATACATTAGTAAAATACAAATTATTGAAAAATTTAACAGAACAATGGTTGTAATGTTTATTTTATAATCAATTTTAGTTTTAAATTGATGTATTTAACAATAAGTTAAATTACAATTCACTTTTTATATTAAAATAATAGTAATACAACGATATATATAATAAGCATTATTTTTTCCAATTTAATTTAATAAAGAAATGTAACGAATTTATTATAAAAATCTATCTACCCAAAATTGTTTGTTGTCTTACTACAAACCCTATTTGTCTACATAAGGTGTTGAATGGAAGATTTTCGTCTCGAATCGTGTTCGCTGATAATTGATACTTTTTAACAGAATCTATATAAATGTTTATTACAGCTTCTATAGGACTGTTTAATGTTTTTATGGCCAACAATCGATAAGTTGAATTGCTTCAAAATCTATCGGCATGTCATTCTGTAATTTTATATAAATAAAAATTAGGATTAATATTATTTTATATTTAATAAGAAAATAACGAAAAAATTTCATACATAAATATTTTTTACTAACCATACAGAATGTTCATTGATATACCAAATTGTTAATGTGAAATCTATAAAAATATAATTTTTAAAATTTATATTATAACTGAATTGAAATGAAACTTGTTTTTAAAATTTACAAAATTTATTTTCTGTAATGAAATGAAAGTAAAAGATATATTACAAGAATTTTACTCAAATTGTACAGTAGCAATAGTGATAATAATATTACAAAATGGTCTTTCTTCAAATCAAATTTATACTGTGTGATTCAACCTATTTAACTTTGAATTACTATACGGTTTATACTAAACCATAATTTCTTTGAAATAATATTTATCTAACTGACAAACTCTAATTAAAGATATTAAATTTATAAAATGAAACTCTGATTATATACATTTTTTTTTTTTTTATATTACTATAAACTCATTTCACCTCAACGAACTTTAAGAATAAATTTTACAACAATAAGTTAATTTATTTTAAAAACAACTCATTTAATTAAGCTAACTAAAAACATTATAAAATCGTAACACTATTTGTATTAGTTATATATTATAGTACAGTACATACAATTAGATTGATTTTAAATATATTTAAAAAATTTATATATAATATAATTACATTTATTTATTTAATATCAACTTATTATCAATAATATTATTATTTTGATTAATTTCTATACATTTAAATTTATATTACTGAGTATTTATTTAAATATAATTAAAAAAGAGTATAAAGAATATTAAACTCCAAGAAAATGAACCTCTGATTGTAACTCCTAAAAATTTGTTTTTCACATGATAGATATAAACCCTACAAATAATTGCCGGATTCTTATGTCTAACTGTTAACTTTTTAAAAATAATGGATTCGTTATAAAAATGAATTTTGGTAAACTTTTCAGTATATCTAAAACTTTTCAGTATATCAAAAATTTTTGCTGACTTTATGTAAATTAATTACTTCAGTTACTTGCAGAAATATGTCATATATTACTACAAGTAAGTGAACTTATTAATTTACATAAAGTCAGCAAAAATTTTTCGTATTTCAGAAATAAGTTATATGGTACTTTTAAACTCTATCACTTTGCACCTACTTTCTAAATTTTGTTTTCCTATATGATAGATATGAACTAGGCAAATATTCTACAGATGAAAAGAATGAATTATATGTCATTTGAACAGTTTATAATAAATTTTATTTTAACAATAAGTTTAATATATTGTGTTTAGCTATCAAATTTATCCTAATGTTAGAGTAAATTAAAACACGACAATTTCAAATAATATAACACCGAAATTTCTTTAGCTATACTAATCATAAATCTTATTGTTAAAATAAAATTATTTTAATTAAAGCAAAGTTTAATATATTTAGTTTAATTATGGAATTAAATTGTGCTGATTTGCAATAATAATAATAATTTTTACAACAACAATTTAAAATAATATAACATTAAAGTTTTGTTGATTGTAACAAAAAATTACAGCTCTATTTATACTTAAATTCAAAGGATATTGACAGGTTTTTACTACAATAGTTATAGAATGAAGCTGATAAAATTTATAAAGCAAAATTTCAAAAATTGTTCGTGGAATAACATGGTTCATTAGAGTTTTATATTTTATAAACTCGTTTATATAGTTTAAAATTCTACCACCTTCATAAATTGATGTTAAACTTGTGAATTTTCGAAAGATTTACTTTTAGCTAGAAAAATGCCTAAGCCAAACTTTTGCTTTTTCAACTCGTGATTTTCTGTATTTTAGGTTTGTCGTTGTTTTTACCGAAAATTGTAAACGAAAATAATGCCTACATCAAAAACTATATTATAATACGCCGTATTAATTTTAATGCGGGTCATTCGAAAATTTTTGAGAGTTGAAATCTAATTTATAATAAATTATTTGAATTAAATATAGTCATACATAGAAAAACGATATTTATTATAAATTACTTTAATACTTACTACAGGAGAATTTTATAGTACAAAAATATATTTTGTCTAACTGTTTAATTTTAAAAAATAATAGACTCATTATAAAAATTGGTTTTCTCGAACTGTACAATATCTTGTTTCAAATGGTTCGAAAGCGTTTGTGAGGAGCTGTTTTTCGTTTTTATTTGAGTTTCACACCGGTAACAGGTTTGTGGATGTAGTTAACTTTACCCCGTGTTGGTTATTGCAATTATTTAAGATGTTTTTTCATTCCTGCATCCTTTTAACTAAAATTAATATTAGAAAAATTTACCTTTTTTATAGCATCAATAGACATTTCAAAAACTTGGACAAATTTTGTCTTAATTCTTTTTCATGTTCCAACTCCTCTTTTAATGTTTCTAATTCATTCTTGAGAACACAATAATCATTATATGAAACAACTGTTATTTCTTTCTCCTCTTCATTGTCAGAACTTTCATTATTACTTATTAAATTAACTTCAGATGTCATTGTTTTATTATTTTTTTATGTATTCTCTGTACTTCATTTACTCTTTATATTTTAATGCTTTTTGAAAAAATGCGAAAAGAAAATACTGTAAAAACAGAGATGAGTAAAAAATACTTGCCTTCAAAACTTATTAAAAAGAGAATTCTGTATCACATAAAACTAATTCAGTAATATTTCAAAATAAAAAGTTATGCATATATTAAAATAATAAGTCAATGAACTTTACTAAACCTCTAAAAGACGTATTTTAAACATTTACACAATTGTCTAAATGGTCGTACATTGCATTAAATTTTACCACCTTAAATTGATTCTCTTATATTTCTTGGTGTTAAACTTGTGAATTTTTCGAAGATTTACTTTTATCTAGAGTTAGGTCTAAGTCAAAGGCAAACTTTTAAATAAAAATACTTACTTTCTAAAGAGGATGATCTTGTATAAGAGGTTCTTGCAAAAGAAGTTCTCGGCGAGGTATTGAACCAGTCTCTTATAACCAGTATTTATACCATCTCTTAATGCAAAAACAGCGGGAAAAAGATATATCAAAATTAGCAACTTTGAAAAACAAGGTATATACATATATATATATATATATATATACTAATATTTTTAGACCATACCTTGAAAAACAGGAAATATAAATAATGAATCAAAAACAGTTAATTTCCAATAATAATTTAAAAATAAAACAATTTCATTTTTGTATTAATATATATATAACTTTCGTTTTTCAAAGTTGCTAATTTTGATATACCTTTTTTCCGCTGTTTTTGCATTAAGAGATGGTATAAGTACTGGTTATAAGAGACTGGTTCAATACCTCGCCGAGAAACTTCTTTTGCAAGAACCTCTTATACAAGACCATCCTCTTTAGAAAGTAAGTATTTTTATTTAAAAGTTTGCCTTTGACTTAGACCTAACTCTAGATAAAAGTAAATCTTCGAAAAATTCACAAGTTTAACACCAAGAAATATAAGAGAATCAATTTAAGGTGGTAAAATTTAATGCAATGTACGACCATTTAGACAATTGTGTAAATGTTTAAAATACGTCTTTTAGAGGTTTAGTAAAGTTCATTGACTTATTATTTTAATATATGCATAACTTTTTATTTTGAAATATTACTGAATTAGTTTCATGTGATATTGAATTCTGTTTTAATAAATTTTAAAGGTAAGTATTTATTACTATTATTATTATTTAATATGTGTGATTATTGATTTTGAGACATTTGCGCTTCACAATGAAAATCTCTGTTAACACATAGTTCTGGCAGTTTAGGTTTGTAACAAAATAGTCTAGAGTTCGGGAAAACTGATTTTTATAATGAGTCTATTATTTTTTTAAATTTAACAGTTAGACCTAAAAAATCGGTAAGATTTCACAATTATTTGCATGGTTTATATCTATCATATGAAAAACAAAATTTTAGAGAGTTATAGAGTTTTCGAGATGCTATATAATTTATTTTCTGAATTACGAATAATTTACTTAAAGTCAGCAAAAGTTTATTGCTTCACTTACTTGCAGAAATTCATTTTTATAACGAATCTATTATTTTTAAAAAGTTAACAGTTAGACATAAGAATCCAGCAATTATTTGTAGGGTTTATATCTATCATGTAAAAAACAAATTTTTAGGAATTACAATCAGAGGTTCATTTTCTTGGAGTTTAATATTCTTTAAACTCTTTCTTAATTATATTTAAATAAATACTCAGTAATATAAATTTAAATGTATAGAAATTAATTAAAGTGATAATATTATTGATAATAAGTTAATATTAAATAAATAAATGTAATCATATTATAGATAAATTGTTTAAATATATTTAAAACTAATCTAATTTTACGTACTATAATATATAAGTAATACAGATAGTGTTACGATTTTATAATGTTTTTAGTTAGCTTAATTAAATGAGTTGTTTTTAAAATAAATTAACTTATCGTTGTAAAATTTATTCTTAAAGTTCGTTGATATATAATAATTTTCATTGAAGTGAAATGAGTTTATAATAAATATTAAAAAAATGTATATAATCACAGTTTCATTTTATAAATTTAATATTTTTAATTAGAGTTAGTGAATTAAATAAATATTATTTCAAAGAAATTATGGTTTAGTATAAACCGTATAGTAATACAAAGTTAAATAGGTTGAATCACACAGTATAAATTTGATTTGAAGAAAGACCATTTTGTAATATTATTATTATTATTATTGCTACTGTACAATTTGAGTAAAATTCTTGTAATATATCTTTTACTTTCATTTCATTATAGTAACTAAATTTTGTAAATTTTAAAAACAAGTTTCATTTCAATTCAATTACAATATAAATTTTAAAAATTATATTTTTATAGATTTCACATTAACAATTTGATAAAATGGATGAAATAATTGAATATAATCGCGATATAATATCAAAAATAGAAAGACGAGACAACATTTAGTACATCAATGAACATGCTATATGGTCGGTAAGAAATGTTTATGTATGAAATCTTTTCGTTATTTTCTTATTAAATATAAAATAATAGTAATTCTAATTTTTATTTATACAAAATTACAGAATGCGATGTTAATAGATTTTCAAGCATTTCAACTTATCGACTGTTGGCCATAAAAACATTTGACACTCCTATAGAAGCTGTAATAGACTTTTATATGGATTCCGTTAAAAAGTATCAATTATCAGCGAAAGATCAATGGCAAGTTAATTTTACTACCAAAAAAAAACATTTATGGACTAATAGTTTCTGATATAAGAGTTATCCATGTCTTCGAAGCTTTCACGATCCGAGACGAAAATCTTCCATTCAACATCTTATGTAGACAAATTGGGTTTGAAGCAAGACATACAAACAATTTTTGGAAGATGGATTTTTATAATCAATTCATTACTTTCGATAATTTATCACCACGAGATAATAAAAAAAATCTGTTAAATTTGGAAATTTCTTTACATGAGCTGTATTTATCATATAAAAAACATAATTTTGGATGTTAGGAATTCATAGTAAGGTATATGAAATTTTATTTAATTTATATAAAAAAGTACGATATAATTTATTACAAGGGAGGACAAATTGAATTTAATTTTTTAAACTTAACCGAAGCAATATATAACATAAAAATTCTATCATTTCACATCGAAAAGTTGGGAGTACCTAAATCCTCAAAAATTGGACAGATAGAAATTTTTATTTTATTAATGGAACTACAATTATTTAGACATCGAACTTCTTGGGTGTTTAAGATTGGATAATATTAAAAAGAAAGTGTTCTTTTTGCGATATGCTATCTTACCAACAGTTCTTAAACAAAAACCAGATATTTTCAAAATGAATACACTGTATAGGTATTTAATAAATAAGTAAGAAACATAATTTAAATAATTATTATATTGAACTATTTCCGTATTTTACTTTGTCTTATTGTTAAAATATTATTTTAAGTTGTCGTGTTTTAATTTACTTAGATATTAGAACAAATTGTAAATATTATTATTGCAAATCAATTTAATAATTTAATAATTAAAAAAAATTATTAAACTTTGCCTGATTGTTAAAGTATTATTTTAAGTTGTCGTGTTTTAATTTATCCTTTATATTAGTATAAATTGTATGGATTGAGAAGTATTCTAAAAATTAAAATTATTTATAATTGTAATTTACTCGATAAATTTCTGATCTGAAAATAATTTATAACCTGAAAAATTAATTTGAAAATTAAACACAACAAATTATTTGTAATCTTAATTTACTCGACAAATGTTTGATCTGAAAATAATTTCATTAAAAAAATATTTATATCCTGAAAAATTATTTGTAACCTTAACTTGATTTACTCGACAAACTTTTATAATTTTAAATTATAATTTATTAATTAAATTAAATAATAATTTGTAATCTTAGTCGAAAATTTAATTTTGTGATCTGAAATGATAACATTCGACAAATTTTTATTTTAAAAATGATCAGGGCGACTTAATTTTATAATAATAAAATATTATCTCAAATTGTAATATTTTAAATTTAATTGACAAATTTCAATTAATTAATTACTGCAACTTAATTTTATATTAAAAAAATTTTAAAAATTAATTTTGTGATCAAAGCTTCCCAATATTGTTAAAATAAATTTAATTTAATTCAAATTTGTAATTAGAAAATTAATTTTGTGATCAGTGTGGCCCAAACCTATACTACTTATATTTTTCAATTTCATGGGTCAATTTAATATATGTATTAATCTTAATTGCTTCTTCCAGTATTTGATCAAGTGATGTTATCTTACTATTATATATGATAATTCTATCGTCGACATACCTTGCAAAAAATTCTATTTTTGTTAGACTTGATAATGTTTTGTCCATATCTATCATAAATATTTCCGCTAGTTATGAGCCGATAACAGATCCCATAGAAATACCATCATTTTGACGATAATATTTTTCATTAGCTGTCAAATAATTTTTATTCAACGTGAAATCAATAAGGTCTATTAAATAGTTAGAAACTTTCTACTTACGTAAACTCTGCACTATCATTTCTTTATTAATACATTGGCCCTAATTTAAGTGTTACTCACGAGTAGAAAACACGGAGAACTCTACTTGGCCAGTCCGTTGGCCATGCCCAAATCCACGACCGATTAACGGTGTTCGAGGTTTTGTCCACTCGGTTACTAAAGTATACTTATTGAACTGCGAATTGAAGGAAAACTGTGGAGCTATAAATTCGCGGTCGTTTGTCTGTCACTCTCCTTCCTTAATCCCAAAAGCGGAATTAGATAGATGAAAGTCGAGACCAGACATGGAAATCGTAACAGAAAAAAAGAACAGATTATCTATACAATAACTTCCAATTTGCACCGCGATTCATGTTATTTCAATACAGAAAATTTCCCCAAACGATGTTGGATACATAACCAGCACGGCTCTATTGCTAACAGAAAAAGCATGATTTACGGGGGCCAAACACTAATACGTTGCACGCAGGCCACTTGTATGTACTACGTGTCGCAGTAATGGCGTATTGTCGCATCTATTTAGTGCTAAATTATTATCGCAGTAATTTGGTAAATATAATATATATTTTATAGAATTATGTCTTTTCTTGTAAGAATTATATGTAGTTAACTATTTTTGTTAAATATTTATCAATGAATGGCGCTACGAGTAATCTAGAAAATCGAATGTAAAGAAAAATTAATTGATTTATTGAAATTCAATCGATATTTCCAGGTGGAATGTACGACATAATGTACGTTAGAAAGAATTTAAAAGTAAGTAACGAGTTTCGGAGAAATTGATCGTACGGCCTAGGAGTGTGTAGCCAACAAACGAACATACATTTTCATTTATAATCGCACACGTCTCTCTTTGTAGTTACCCACCAAGAATAACCCAAAATAAAATTTATTGAAATGCGTAATTACAACGCGATGCAATTATCATTTCGCAACCAGGTTTTTCATTGTTGCAATAACAATAAATTTTAACAATAGTTTTTCGGCCATTGTCGAAGTGCTTTGTCGAAGTGTTCGGTGCGAAAATATTGAATGCGTGTTTTAGAAAATAAAATGAATTCTCTAAGTAAGTGAAATTCTTTTTCATTGTATAATTATATTATCTCTTTAACAACGTGTTGTCAAAGAAAATAAATACATGCAATTCATAGTAATTTTCTACGGGATGTTTTAAAAATCCCAATAAAAATGTTATACGGTGGAACGATATTTAACTTTGCAATTATTTTTTGCTAGAAACAATTATAGCATTAAACGTATTTTCTGCAAATCAATAACAATTTATTAGTTTGTTACTGAATCATTTCTAATATTTAAATATTCGGTTCTATTAACATCAATAAAAAGTAGCAAACAAAAGTTACAACATTCTTACAATAAGATAAGGTATCAAAAACAAGATTGGAATATCTTGTTAATTTAAAATGATCTTATAAAACGTTGTCACAGCTGTAAACTAAAGGCTAATGTACTAGAGTTTAATGTACACTTACGACTTGATTTTGAGTAAATGTCAGGCTTTGGTTATTGAACGATGCTATATTTTATATTAACAAAATATTTCAATCTATTACATTATTTATCGATATTGCTGAATACAGATACAGGAAATAAATCGATCTTCGCAGCTAAATAAATGCAAACAATGCTCATTTATACAAAAAAACTTGTAACGAAAGAGTAACAAATGTGGCAATTATTTTTAATTGGTTAAAATTATCCATTGAACTTCCTTTATTTTTTATTGCGGTTTTTCGAGTATAAAGATATAAATCAACATTTGATTATTTACATTTTTGAAGTTAATCCACAAACTGAATATTTAAAACACATTATACGCAGACTTTTTATTAAATTGTATCAATGAAAATAAAGTAAGCTTCTGAGTATATGTTAATAAATATCCGTTCATTTACTTGACTGAGAATAACTTTTCAGCAATATTACATTTTCAGTTGACTTTATGATTGAAATAATTTCCACATTCCACACAATTAATAATGTCAAATCACAATGCAATATTTATGCTTTTATATCATATTTGAATTAAGAAATTTCTAAATACAAATCAATTGATTTACTTTTTAATTTATATTTTATGTTTTTTTGAATTTGCAATAGAATAAAGTTCCAAAATATCTTTTTCGAATAACAATTTCATCTGTTTATTTGGTGTAAACTGTTTGTGATTTGCTTTGCTTCTATTCCTCAAATTCCTATATAATTCTTGAATTCAGACGAAGAAAGTTTTACGAATTTTTGTGTTTATTGTGTTTACTTTTATTGTCTAGGTGCGGATAATAAAATAAAAGTTGATAGCAGAAATGAACAGCTAACATCTAATCGGACAGAAGAGGATTTAGAAGAATCCGTTATGAAGATCGTACATGCCATCATGGAACTGAGAGCTCTGCGGGATCGGGAACGTGAAAAAATTGCCCAGAACCCGAAGAAAACAAAATCGTCATCTTCTGTAAGTTACAATTCAATTGAAATAATTGAAACTAATTTAATAATTCTTATTATTCAGAGGTTTAAAACTGAAAATCCCATTACAACAATGCACAATCTTATAAATGTTATTATTTAAAATGACTGCAAATTGTTTATTTATTATTAATTAGAATTTTTCACTTTTTACAGCATTGCGATAAAAAATTGGACAAGGACAATATTGAGCAAGGTTCAGTGGCAATAAGTGAAGAAATAAAAGCTATAGATGAAGGTGAGGTCGCAAAACGATTAAAAAAATTTTCCGATTTAAATAATAATTTGAAAAAATTATTAAAAAATGATTTAATGTTAAATTCATTGTGTTAAAATCTGTTTAAATCAAGTAACTTTATATTAATTATCTATCCGCAGTCTTACAGGTGTGTTGGATGTGAGGGTTTATTATATTCGAAACGATTGAAAATATAGCATTAATTACAAAATGTTTATTTTCACAAAGATTTCATTTAGTTCGTCAAAAATACATTAGACAATTATTTTTGTTTCTTAAACAGCAATGTGTGCCTGTGTTTATGTCTATTTCGTTTATTATCTCAAAATACGCTAACATTAATAGAAACAGTTTGCACGATACATCGACACTATTCAATTTTGGTAACTAAAAGTCGAGAGGTAGAAAGATTAGACGTAGTACGTGCATAATATTTTCAGAGGGGTCGGACTTAATAAAGATTTTACAAGAAAATATGTGCAAATGTGAAATAAACTCTTGTAGAACTCGACAATTAAAATCGAATTGTTGGGTTTTCTGAAAATTTTTATTGCCTTAAAAACCGCCCTAGTAAGTGTACACGAACTTTCGGTCTCGACCGGAAATCGTGTGATTTCAATTAAAATATTCTCCTCCCAACGCAATGACGTATATTACCGGCACGATTCTGTCGTTATTAAAAACAGTGTTATGTACAGGGGCAAGACACTACTAATTTGAGATGAAAAACGCATATTTTTAATTAAATACGTAAAGAATAGAATAAAAAATTGCAGACTGGCATTGTGGCATGACAATATCTTTGCTGTTTACAACAAAACTTGTTTAATATTTCAGAAGTAAAATTAACTTATAATAATTAATTTCCATGCAGCTGTTTGGTTTTTTACTTTTCATAAAGATTCGTAAGTGTTTTCGATTACTGGAAACAAGAAACTATGCCTTTCTATTATCGACGCAAATTTCCATTTTTGAATGTTTACCTCTGAGTTCGTCGCGACGTCAGACGAAAAGTCAATTTAATTACGTGTATATAAACTGAACGGGCTTATTATGAATAACATCCGATATGTAAGCACTAAACGAAACAATGAAATTAAGGATAAAAGAAGAGATAATCCGTGAAACACAAACAGAAAAACACTGCACTTTACTCTTAATATTTCCTGTATTATATGTCTGAGATTTTGATTCATTCGGAACGGGAAAAATCTGAGCTTATAAATATATTCATAGCGATTATATTTTGTTAACTTACTGTTTATACATGTGTACTGCGTTGTCATTCTTTTATAGTTTAAACATTTTGTGTAAATATATTTATAAACGCCTCATTTAAGCTTAATTTGTCACAATAAATAAATATTTGAATACCTACAAATATATCACATTAACACGGACCTTTTACAAAGTTACATTTGTATTTTTTTTCGTGAACTTATTTATAGTAATAGCAAAACTATGATATTAAATTACAAAAAGATTGAAATGTAAACTATAAAATTATTTTCTTTTAGATGATAGTATGAAAGAAATACAAGAAATGTCGGAAGCATTTGAAATGTCCAGAGAAATAAGGAATTATGACGAAAATAAAACTGGTGCCGTTGGATTTTCACTTGAATCCACGACAGAAGATGACTATGCTGATAAAGTAAGATAATATTTTCTAGTTTTCCTTAGTTTACACTTCTAAACCCATTCTCGTTCTTCGCTAAACTTTCAATAGTATTTTGGTATTTCAAGGTTTTCGTGTCTAAAATAATTTTATACATTTTAAATGATTGGTTAGAAGTTATGTTCAAACTTTAAAAAAAAATAATGTGAATAATCAATTTGAAAATGCGCAAAATTACGAAAAAACTAATTGAAATATTTAATTTTTTAAAAATTAATTGTTACAGCAGAATGATGGCATTCGATTAGGAAAATTACAAAATAACAGGTTATTGGCCAGCACAAAATATCTTTTAAATGGTTTTCTAGAGTGCGAGTTTAATAAATATTTGTTGTATTTTTGGCGAAATTTGATTGGTCGGCAAATTACTGTTTGATGAATGAGACAGTTTGTCAGAAGAAACATCTTAAAAATTTAAGATATGTTTTCAATTGGTGTCTACTTCACCAATGAAATTGTGCCATTTCGTATTGTCCGAGTATCGCTATAAACGTAATAATGACGGCCGGATGGCCGAGCGGTGAAGGTGGCAGCCTACCGCTCTGGGGACCCGAGATCGAATCCGAACGGGTCGAATAATCCCCAGGAATTTTTCGGGGGGTGGTCCGTTCGGATATGTCGGGCCCCGTCCCTCACCACCCGGTCGCCCCATTGTGGGCCTGGCCGAACCCATAATGGGCCTACTAAAAGAGGCCGTCTTAGTGCCCACAGGGCGAAAAGAGTTAAAAAAAAAAACGTAATAATAATAGACTAAAATAATTATTCCTTGTATGGTTATTACATTATAGTATTTGATTTATATAATTACGTAAAGATTTACCACACCGAGTGACCAATTTAACACATTCTAAAAATTTTTTATTTTTTTACTCTACACAATTTCAAGAATTTTAAAAATGTGTCAGATTGGTCAGTCCGTGTGATAAACCCTTTGTAACTATAAATCAAATACCATGATATAATATAATAGATAAGTTAGAAGAACGAAACAATGTAATAATCTTAATCTTTGTTGTTGTCATCTGCTAGTTTACCAATATCTTTATACTCTTTGCAGGAGACAACAAAGTGTTCAGACGTTTTCGTCTATATATTTTGCAAACTTCCATCAGTAATCTTTTCTTGTTGGAAAAGAAAGTAAAATGCTTAATGCGAAAAAGGTACGTGAAAGATTATGTAAATTTTAATTATAACACGACTCTTATTTAATAAAAGTAAATTGCTATAAGATTTGGCATGCTTATGTTAATTATCGAAATGAGAAATTAAGGTTATGATAAAGGTGCAAAAATAAAAATTAAATTTACTTTAACACCACGTCATTCTACTAGTGAATAATTTACTCGGAATATAATTCCATGACGTCATATCTAAAACATCAAAAGAAAGAAATGATTTTGTTACAGAAATAATGCAAAAATAGCCCAGTCATAGGTGTGAAAAATAAAATCAAACATTGAAAAGAGGCCGTTAATTTCAATTCTATCATTTTGTATTATTTGTCTTACAATCCAAGAGCACGACTTTAAATGCGATCATCGCTTTAGTGTCAGTCTACATCGTGACATCACTGGAATAAAGCCTCGTTTCTCGGCGCATCTACAGCTTCATTGTGAATCGCAATTGATTCTGTTGTTTGTCGGTTTGAATATCAGTTACGTCTAAAAGAATTTCTTTATCTTGCTATCACTGTACTTTCATGGGGTATGAAGTACCTGTGACAGTAGAACGCACTGCTTTTACTCCTAATGTCCAAGTTAATAAAAGACAAGTTAATAAAAACATTAATGCGAAAACAGAATATTTTAGCCTTCACTTATAACTGGCTTTATTCTCTTGATTATAAAAACACTTTATGCTATAACCATAACTGTATTTACTTTGTGTTTGTTTGTCACTAGTTTTTTGCATGAGTTTTGCGTTTTATTTCTTAATTGAATTAATAATAATATTAAAAAATATAACACCCTCTCGACAAAAGTATAACATAATCTGCGTTGAGCAAAATTTAGAGCAGTGGTTTACAAACACTGAGTTTAAGAAATTTGCTAAAATCACCACAACGACTTGATTTATCTACAATTAAACACAAATTCCATGTTTTAATTTGTGATCTTTGCCAACTTTTGTTCTTGTTTAGCCCTAAAATTCAGACGACGGTTCCCTCTGTTGCCCGACTTGTATGTTTTTTATATATTTACATATCTGCATGTCTGTACATACAAGTGTGTAAACTAAGTTTGTAAAAAGAAAGTTTAAAGTTTTGCATAAAAGACTGCTTCATAAAATATATTTCAGAAAGAAACTGATATCATCACATTAAAAACAACTTCGATTCCTAAGAAATTAAGGAACACAACTTTAGTAAATAAGTTGGTTAACTGATCTAAATTATGTATGTGTTTTGGTTCTCTTCTGATACTAAATTCTGTATGGTTGTAATCTTGCGACAATGCGAAAAGCAACAGCATAAATGGATGTATAGAAAGATTATTTCGTAACTTTATGTGATAAGAATATGATTTAACATTAATATAATTGGATACATGATAAATCACACGTCGCAATATTGCACAATTGCTCAGAGTCAATGCCTGTCTACATTTTCGGTGTCCTGCAGCTTGAACTGTTATGGGACCATTCTGAAACCAACAACGAAGGTATAACAGTTCGAGCTGCATAATTCCGAAAATGTAGTTGCTTCGTGGCCATCCGGGATTAGTAACCCTAAAGCATAAGCTTCGTTAGTTTCATAGTAAATCTACAGTTTGTAAGGCAATTTCGTTTAAGTCATACACATCTGTATTTTAAAAAAATATAAAGATGTTGAATAAAAATTATTGAAATATTTCAATATTTTAGATGAAAATCTTAATTATTTTTATTTTATTTTACAGAATACGAAAGGATTTCACAAATTTTCGTCTCTTTTACATCGTGATATTGTTGTGAATTAGATAGTGTTCATTAATTCTTAATTTTTAATTTTATTCTTCTTTACGTTTTACATATTTATTCTTAATTTTGTTTAAGAATATTAAAAAGATAAAAAACAATTAAATTCTATTAATAACAAAGAAAATTTAAAATTTTAAACTTAAAACAAAAGTCTAAAATTCAAAACTTAAAGAAAAGTTTAAAATTAAAAACTTAAAAAGAAGTTTGAAATTTAAACCTTGAAAAAAAGTTTATAATTTAAAAGTTTAAAAAAAAAGTTAAAATTAAAACTTTAAAAAAAGTTTAAAATTTAAAATTTAAAAAAAAGTTTAAAATTAAAAACTTTAAAAAAAGTTTAAAATTTAAAACTTAAAAAATGTTTATTTGTCATTTGTTGCTTTTTCATTTGTATTTTAGAAAAATGGTTATTTAAAAAAAAGTTTAAAATTAAAAACTTTAAAAAAAGTTTAAAATTTAAAATTTAAAAAAAAGTTTAAAATTAAAAACTTTAAAAAAAGTTTAAAATTTAAAATTTAAAAAAAAGTTTAAAATTAAAAACTTTAAAAAAAGTTTAAAATTTAAAACTTAAAAAATGTTTATTTGTCATTTGTTGCTTTTTCATTTGTATTTTAGAAAAATGGTTATTTTCGGTTTAAAAAAAGTTTAAAATTAAAAACTTTAAAAAAAGTTTAAAATTTAAAATTTAAAAAAAAGTTTAAAATTAAAAACTTTAAAAAAAGTTTAAAATTTAAAATTTAAAAAAAAGTTTAAAATTAAAAACTTTAAAAAAAGTTTAAAATTTAAAACTTAAAAAATGTTTATTTGTCATTTGTTGCTTTTTCATTTGTATTTTAGAAAAATGGTTATTAAATTAAAAACTTTAAAAAAAGTTTAAAATTTAAAACTTTAAAAAAAAGTTTAAAATTTAAAATTTAAAAAAAGTTTAAATTAAAAACTTTAAAAAAAAGTTTAAAATTTAAAAATGTTAAAAAAAGTTTAAAATTAAAAAAACTTTAAAAAAAAGTTTAAAATTTAAAATTTAAAAAAAAGTTTAAAATTAAAAACTTTAAAAAAAAGTTTAAAATTTAAAACTTAAAAAATGTTTATTTGTCATTTGTTGCTTTTTCATTTGTATTTAAGAAAAATGGTTATTTTCGGTTTATTTATTGTTTTTTTTATATTTAAGATAAGGTTATCCTTTGTTTATTCATAGTTTATTTGAATTTATAAAAAGAATTATTTTTTGTTTTTGTATTCTTTTTCTGTATTTAGAAAAGTGTTATTTTTTGTTTATTCATTTTTCGTTAGTGTTCAAAGAAATGTTTATATGCTGTGTAATCGTTGTTCATTCTTGTTTGAAAAATGTTTATTTGCTGTGTATTCATTGTTCATTAGTGTTTGAAGAAAAGTTTATTTGCTGTTTATTTATTGTATTTTTTTAAAATATTTATTTCCTGTTTATTTATTGTTTGTTCATTGTATTTTTAAAAGATTTTTATTTGCTGTTCATTCACTGTTTATTCATTGTATTATTTTAAAAAATATTTATTAGCTGTTTATTTATTGTCTATTCATTGTATTTTTAAAAGATTTATTTGCTGTATATTCATTTTTTATTCATTGTGTTTTTAAAAAAATATTAATATTTCATTTATTTATTGTTTATTTATTGTTTCTTTAAAAAATATATATTTTTTGTTCATTTATTGTATTTTAAAAAAAATTATTATCTGCTGTTCATTTATTCTCTACTCATTGTATTTTTTAAAAATATTTATTTGATATATATTCATTTTTTATTCATTGTATTTTTTATATAATATTAATTTTTCATTTATTTATTATTTATTCAATGTATCTTTAAAAAATATTTATTTTTTGTTCATTTATTGTATTTTTAAAAAAATTATTATTTGCTGTTCATTTATTCTCTACTCATTGTATTTTTTAAAAATATTTATTTGATATATATTCATTTTTTATTCATTGTATTTGTAAAAACTATTAATTTTTTATTTATTTATTGTTTATTCATTGTATCTTTATAAAATATTTATTTTTTGTTCACTTATTGTATTTTAAAAAAAATTATATTTGCTGTTTATTTATTCTTTACTCATTGTATTTTTAAAAAATATTAATTTGTTGTATATTCATTTTTTATTCATTGTATTTTTAAAAAATATTAATTTGTTGTATATTCATTTTTTATTCATTGTATTTTTAAAAAATATTTATTTGTTGTATATTCATTTTTTATTCATTGTATTTTTAAAAAATATTAATTTGTTGTATATTCATTTTTTATTCATTGTATTTTAAAAAAATATTAATTTGTTGTATATTCATTTTTTATTCATTGTATTTTTAAAAAATATTTATTTGATGTATATTCATTTTTTATTCATTGTATTTTTAAAATAATATTAATTTTTCATTTATTTATTATTTATTCAATGTATCTTTAAAAAATATTTATTTTTTGTTCATTTATTGTATTTTTAAACAAATTTTTTATTTGCTGTTTATTTATTCTCTACTCATTGTATTTTTTAAAAATATTTATTTGATATATATTCATTTTTTATTCATTGTATTTGTAAAAAAATATTAATTTTTTATTTATTCATTGTTTATTTATTGTATCTTTATAAAATATTTATTTTTTGTTCACTTATTGTATTTAAAAAAAATTATATTTGCTGTTTATTTATTCTCTATTCATTGTATTTTTAAAAAATATTAATTTGTTGTATATTCATTTTTTATTCATTGTATTTTTAAAAAACATTTATTTGATGTATATTCATTTTTTATTCATTGTATTTGTAAAAAAATATTAATTTTTTATTTATTCATTGTTTATTCATTGTATCTTTATAAAATATTTATTTTTTTGTTTATTTATTGTTTATTTGTATTTAAAAAACTTTTCAACTAAATGATAAATATGTAATAGTTTAAAGTTTAAAAAATGTATTTAATAAATTAAGTGTTTTTAATGAAAGTTTCTGAATGAATTATTGAATTGGCTTGTTTTAAAAAATTATTTTAAGTCTGTGAATAAGACTGTTATAGTTTGAAATGGTGTTAAAAATTATTATAAAATAAATTAAATTTCATTTATAGAGCATCATAAAATATAATTTATACATACAAGCTTTAAATATATATATGTCATTTAAATATATATATATATATCATATATTCTTTCATATTTCCTGCATTGCAATATATACACCCATGCATCTCAAGTTTCCATATATACAAAGGTAAAATGTAATTTTATTCAGAAGGCATTAAAATATCAGCATTATGATTTTTTCAGTGGATTTATGGAATAAGGCAACGGAACACATCGGCAATCTGCCAATGGAATAACTTTTGTAGGACTTCCTATGTAAAAACTGGATATTGTTTTGTTTTAGACACATGAAGAAAACCCAGATCACTGCATGGTGGCCAGTCCATTAATCAGCCAGGAAGCAGTGACCAACTACTAATGTTTAATGGTTTTATTTATTTGGCCACTAGTGGGCTTGATTCGTGTCACTGTATGAAGACTTTAGCGACACCCTGTATATATACATTAATATATACTAGAAATTTCGTTGTTAAGCATGGTGGAATACTTTTTATGATAGAGATTATAAATTGTGAAGAGTAGGGGTTTGAAGAAATTGAAAAATAGTAGCTAAAATTTTTTAAATAAAGTTGTTTATACCATCTGTTGTGGAATAAAGAGCAAGAATACAATTTTTCACCTCGAGTGGCTAAAAATAGTAAGAGTTTTAGCGATTTCACTTACATACATGTAAAGAGATGCTGGCATTTATATTAAAACTAGCATATGAGCCTGGCGTTGCTCGGGCAGAAAGTAACGATAGCGAGGATTAACTTTAGTAGATTACAGCCGATCTTACCTGATTCTAACAGTTGAAAGAATTAAGTTCACCCTCTTCCGAAAATAATTAAAAACTTTTTAGATGAGCCTCCAATTATCTGTTGTTTATAATCCCTTAGTTTAAATTAACTATTATTTTATTCTTTCAAGTTCATGTCAAATTCCAGAAAATGAAAAACTTGTTCACAGGTATGGTATATTGTTCTCTGTCTTACTCTTATAAACGGCTGAGCCGGAGTACAATGCTCTAAGACATAGTAACTTGGTTGCAAGCGATTCTTACCAAATAAGGAAAATCATTTTCCAGATACTGGGAACACGTTGATCGATTATTATTTGTCTAATTACTTGGTAC
This sequence comes from Centruroides vittatus, assembly GCF_030686945.1. Classification (NCBI taxonomy): domain Eukaryota; kingdom Metazoa; phylum Arthropoda; class Arachnida; order Scorpiones; family Buthidae; genus Centruroides; species Centruroides vittatus. The sequence continues at coordinate 929,877 of NW_027122206.1, read as the reverse complement.
AGAATTTGCTTGCAGATTTCCATATTGACCAGTATAGCGTCTTTCGTCTTGCGCTGAAATTGCGCTGTCATAACCAGTTGAATATTTTCTAGTAAATTAAGAGTTTGTAAATAAATTATCTAATGAGAGAAATAAATATTAGATGGACAGTTAATGCATCGATATATATGTGCTGTCTGTCAAGGAAAAAATGTGTACACGAAGGTCTTATATGAAAAACCAGTCTTTATTTAGTCGTTAGTCACGTGAATAAAAAATCCTGGAAAACATTATGCAGCCAGCCCATTATTTATGCTTACAATACAATGTTCAGTGATTATATACATTTGGCCGTGAGTGATTATATATACTTCACGTGACTGATGTTATTGGAAGGCATTGTTCTCTGCTACAAAGTCTATATTTGTCATTTTGCTCCACTACAGGTAAGAGCCTGCATTTCTTAAATTATTAAGACGACAAATGAGAAAAAACTCATTGCAAATAACTGAAACTTTTAAAAGTAATTGGCACAGCTGTGACACCAAAGGGACTTTCGTACATCTTAGAATTTCTTCAATAACAAATAAATTTAGAAAAAAATATACAAATTGCTAATTTACATCTTTATGTACAAAGAAATTTTAGAAATTGGCTATATCTAACAAATTTGTTTTTTTTCCCATCTGAAAAAATGGAAACTGAGAATTCTTCTGGCTGTCCCTTTTCGTCAAGACTTTATCTCTGTGTATAGTTTCAACTAATGATGCAGACATCATTAGCTTGCCACCATTTTTATGTTTGTTGATTATACATTTTTACAGTCGTTATGTTTACAACTATGACGCCTGGCAGCTTTTCCACCAGACTGAAATGTGGGTAAAGATCGTCTCGTATTCTACATTATGTAGAAATGGCGTAATCATTGTAAATAAAAGAAAATTTCAGTATATCTTTTATTTAATTTTAAAGTTCGTTTTTCAAATTTAAACCCAAATATTAAAGCGGTTTAAAATATTAGCATTTGGTAAATAAACTATTTATTTACATTAATTATACATAAATTAAATTGTAAGAAACAACAAAACAATAAGAAAATGTAGAAATACTTTTTATATTCATCTTTACATTAATTACATATGTCATCGTCATTGACCGATATTTAATATTGAAAACAATGTTCATCATTGGCATGCATCAGAAAAAAACGCTTAACTTTCCTAAAACACACTTCACTGAAACAGTCCACTACTCTCAAAAATCCAACAGTTTTATGTCAGCAATGGAATGTGTGAGCTTCTTTCTCTAACATAGTAAAACAAAGTAAGTTACTGTACAACGATACACATAAACACTAACTATAATAATTAAAACAAATTGTTTAAGTTTTTCTAAAATTCTTTAATCTGTCTTTGACATAGTTCTATGTTTTAGCACTAAATTTGTAGACATGTCTAAATAACACGAATATAAACACTAAAAACCATAAATGTTTCGAAACTAGAACTAGATAATTATATGCACAAATAAATTAGTAGTCCAATAATACATACTTTCGCTTATATACAAGCATTATGTCCAAAGATCAGTTCTCGCTAATTGTCAAAAATAAATTATTTTTCAATTTTTCTTTCTTTAAAATAGATATTCTAAAAGTTGTTTTAAATTGACAGTAAAATTTCCAGTTTTGTCCATTAGAAACAACACAAAATGTATGGATCCACGTAATAAAAATTTATCGCAGTGAACTTCGAAAAAACAAGAAACACCAAACCGCACTCTAGAAAAATCTGCTACAAACTGATTTATATAGGATGCTCCTGTAAGAAATTTCATCACATGACAAAAAGTTTTTGAATAAACGCTAAAAGTTTTAAAAAATTCTTTCATGAAACCCGATTCATTTAATTAACAAACAGTAACTAAATCTGTTTAATAAAGATTAATAATTTACCATTATAATTATGCAAAATAGATATAAAATAGATCACTGAGCAAAATCTCCTGCTAAGCGTAATATGATTATAACGTCATGTGACATTGAAGCTTTCCCACTAAACACTAAAAATTTTATTAAATTATTTTACTAATCCAATCAAATTTAAATAATATAAATTGTTTAGATCTGTTTAATAAAGATTAGTAATGTATTATTAAAAATATGCAAATTAGATATGAGATAGATCACTGTGGAAAACTTCTGCCAAGTTGATAAAAATAGCTTTCAGTCATGTGATTGTCCCTGTCACCATGAAACATGAAAAATATGTTTAAAATTTAATGTTTCTGTACAAATTAGTGAATTGTAACAAATTTTATCAAAAACAGAATAATTTTCAGCTATCGTAAACTGTACAATAAATGATTATTTCTTCGAAAGAAGTCGATATACACGAATAAATAATAATTATTTCATAATGCTTTTATATATATTAGATGGATATTGTTAAAATTAAGCCATTTAATTGATGTGGCTTTTATAATTTAGACTTTTCAAGTATTTTACTGTGAAATTCAATTTAGTAAACAGAAACTAAGATAAGCTATTAAATACAAACAGCACAATACAATAATTTTTACGTAAATTGAGTGTAAATACAGAGAAAAACGAATTATATACAGTACAGTTTTGTGTTTAATATATTTTTCGTAAGTGATCAGTTATCCGCACAACCCCAGTCTCGAATCGTTTCGGATAATCGATGCTCTACTATAATTGATTTTTTTAAAGAATGCCGGTCAGAAAAAACCTGCTGATGAGGGGCCAAAAGGTCCGAAACACAAAGATATCGTGTATGTGTTCAGGTGATAAATAAAAGACTGTATTTGTTTGTTTTTTCTGATTTGATTTTTTAACTTGCAGAACCAGTTATCCAGTATAGTACGTCCTAGTAATAAACTAAGTCCTAGTTGATAATTTAAGCATAAATATATAGATACGTTTAATCGTGTATGCGAGTGTGTTGGAATGTTATTTCGTTGGAGAACAGATAAAAAACCAAACTTTGATATAATAACTTGTACAAAGTGATGATAATTAAACCGATCTAATTTAAATCCACATAGACCTTGTTATGCTTATCGGATTTTGATGAATCTTGGTATATACGTTACATAAACCACGGATGGTAGATTTCTGCAATAAAAATTGTTCAAAATTCGACTGGCACGTGAATCTGTTGCGCCTAAATAAGGACGGAAGCAAGAGAATCATTGAGCATTATTCAGTCACAAAACGTGTTTAAGGTGTGCTCCATTAATATTAATTACATGATAAAGGCGTATTACATCGTATTCAATCGTATAGGAAAGAAATTTTACAGGAATTTCAGCCACACAACTTGAAATTCATGAAGGGTCTTAATACTTTTTCTACAACCACGAATTTTCACAAATCTCCATAACCAAAAATCACAAGGATTCAAGTCTGATAAACGAAGACGCCAGGTATTCTGAAGAATTCTGAATATTACGATTCTCGCCAATGTTATCACGAAGCAAGGAATTGAGACTATTTCCATATCGAAAACAACAATTTTTCCAAAGGTCGATTATTTAATTTTCTGCTTTTCTGATAATAATCGTAGTTTTTGTCTCAGGTACAATAAAAGCATATCCGAGCTATTAAAAAATAAAAAAATATAAAGGTTAAAATATTTTTTTTTTTACAAATACAAATTCAGTCAAGTATTACGCGATATTTTAAAATTTTTGTTAAATAATAGCAAAAACCTACCGAGCTCGGTGTATGTTACGAAAAAGTTACAGTTCTCTAGCAATGTGAATACATTAGTTTAAATTAATTAATATGTTTGGTGTTTTTGATAACGGCAATCCCACACACGGACATTGTGCCAAGGTAATTACCTCCTGGGATGACTTTGATGGAAAACTGGTCCTTACGTAGATGTTACTAACGTGAAAAAAAAACACGAAAAGTCCACATGGATTGACAAGACCATGACCAACCACCAGTGTTCGGTGGTTTTATCCATTCGGTCACTGGTAGACCTTAAATTAATAAAAGCTAAATCTAAAAGTATAGAGCTTGTCGCAAGAGATATGAATAATATTTCGCTGTGAAATGGCCTTTACAGGTAAATGTAATTTTAATATGTATATGGAAAATTTGTAAAGTACCCTCTATATAAGTATAAATTTTCAGCAGAATTACACAGGATTACGTGATTGTTCTAAAATATAGTTTATGTAATACATAACCATTAATTAAAGGTTCATACTCGTTCAAATTGTGAAATAGTTCCATCATATTGAAAATGAAATTTATTTCTATTCTCAATATTATGATATATACCATTTAATAGCAATATTAATAATATAAAAAATTTAAAATTAAATATTACAGATGACGCTAAACATAATTTTAAAACGTTTGCCTGAAAAGTTATGAAACTTGTTGAAGAATCGTTTATTTCTGTTCTAGTCACATATATCTCTTTTTAATGTATTCTTTCTCCACGCGTATTCAATTATTTGTATAAAATTAATTATTATTTTAATTATTTAATTTACTTTAACTTTTTTAATAATTCATTTAAAAAAAGATTTAATCACGAACATGTAATCAGTTTTTTCAAGACATACTAGTGACATACTGGTGTTCACAGTCATATAATTAGCTGAGTGAAATATAATTACATCTCGATATCCCTCATTTTATTACGTATTCCCATCGTCAGAAATCGAGAAAAAAGTGTGACGGCATTTTGTCACACTTTTTTTCTCGGTGTCTGACGATGAAAATCACAACTATAGTACAGGTAACAGAAATTTCCTGCAAAAACATGAAATAATTTTTAAGTCGATTTCTGTACAGAAAGATTTTTCTATACAATATTACTTTAAAACGAGTCACTGTCTGGATACAGTTGTTACTAGAAAAGAACATCAACAGTTGTAAGTTGAAATTTATTTTAGTGATTTTTCTTACTGAAACTTATAGCTAATGCATTTTTTCTGAAAAACATAGAACTTTATCTGCAGTTTCTCAAGATTCATCTGCTAGAAATGGAAGAACGCGACCCTCAGAATGAATACAAAAGGATTACTAGCGACCCGGCAGAAAAATTACTTTTTTTTCCATATATTCAACATGAAGAAGAAAGTGATGTTCAGAAAAGTATTAGTTTTTGCTTAATCCGTAAGTTTCTTTTATTCATAAATTACAAATTTTTTTGAAATGAGTGTCGAATACCCTGGCGTAGATAGAAAACATGGATACAGCACTTGTACAGTAGATATGAAGTCTCAGCTCTGTATATTTAAAGGGGAAAAGAAACATGCTGATGTTAGTTTAAACAATTGTAAACTATTCAAAAAAACAAAAAATTATTCTCTAAACTTATTTGACAGACTGCTAAAGTTAGAAGATAAAACAAGAAAAACTAATATAGTTTTCTTTCACATAATATAAGTGGTGAAGATGCTGTAAATATGGTACAAAATTTGTTTAAAGATAGTGCAAATTTGTGTAAAACATTTTAAAGTAAATATTAAAAAGACTTATAGGGGTCGAAAACTATGACAGTTACCATAAAGATTAGTTCTAGGAGAGCTGATGAATTCGGAAAATAAGATAAAAGTTTATATGAACGCAAAGAATTTAATAGCTACTAATCTATGTATATAATGGAAATGTTTGTATTTATGTTCGCTATACACTCCTAAACTGTTTGACGAATTGCTCTGGATCCCGGCAGTTACATTTACGAACTGCTGAACAAGATAATGTCGTACATTTTTCCCTAAAACATTTATTGGGTTAATGTAAATCAATTAATTTCTTTTTACATTCGATTTGCTAATTTACACCTAGCGCTACCTGTTGGCAAAATAATAAATTAAATAAAATTATTACAAAGAAAAATATAATTTTAAAAATATATGTCATATTTACTTAATAGCTGCTACAATGATATAGCGATATATAACAACATAAACGCGCTATCTCATTTCTGAGACAGGTAGCATATAGCACTCGCATGCGTGAAATAGAGAGTGTTACCCCGTGAAAAGTCTATAAGTATTTAATTTTCCACTTTAAACAACTCAGGTATTTTATTTCTTAACAGTAATTTCTTAATTTCGGTAACTCCTCTTCTGTTACTGAATGGATAAAACCACCGAACTCTGATAGTTAGTTAGTCATGGGTGCGGGTATTGGGCATTGCCAACGAGATGACCGTGTGAAATTTACAGGATTATCTTCACGTTAGTAACACCGAAATAGGGTCCTGCTTCCCATAAAAGTCTTCTCGAGACGCATCTTCCTCGGCCGATTGCTAACTTGTAGCATTATCCTAATCAAATAAATCCAAACGGATTCTAACGAGCGATTATAATTATTTATTGATACATGGTCACAATGCCGAGCTGCAGTTTTTTTCATTAAAATATTCTGATTCTTTTTAGATGTGTTTTGGCCCGGTACATCATACTGTTTCTGCAAGAAACACAGACGTATTTGTTATTTATCTAAGTCTGTTTCAAAGTAATATTTGAATTGAAGTAACGTGACTTCCGGTTTGTACCAGATGTTAGTTTATAGTTAATCTGGCCTCCTGGCCCAAACCGTTCTATAACCAGTATTCACTACTATCAATCTGATTCCTACTTCGAGATTAAGTGAGGACAGACGAAGAAAGGCAGATGACAGTCAGAATTTGTGTCTACAATTTTTTCAAATTGCAGCCCAAGAATTTTTCTATAAACGCGATATTTACGAAAACATAATTTCCATGTACTTTATGCAGTCTATTGCCAAGATTTACACATTTTATTCTCAACTAGAAGCAATAGTTTTGGAATTTTTAAAGATTATTTTATTTAAACAAGTCATATAAAGTCATTCGGAAGTTAAATTAACGTTAGCAACTTCTATCACATGCGGAGCCATCACAACATGTCTAATGTGGATCACTAATCAAATATTAATAGCAGACTGTATTAATTATTAGTCGTTGTCTCATTCTCCCAAATGCAGGTCGAATTAACTTCAACCCGCTTCGGCAGCAGTACTTTCTTCCTATTGCACCCACCTGTATGGTGGAAATCGAATAGGAAAATTACATAATACGATGTTACCAGCGTGCACAAGACATGTTTTCAGTGGTTTTCGAGAGTGTTAAGGTAAACATTTGATCTATTTTTTTGCAAAAAATTTGATTCGTTGGCAGATCACCATTCGATAATCGTCTGTGAATGAAACAGTTTCCTAGTGCGAAGATTAGAAAAAAATAAAATATCTTAAATTTCTTAAGATATCGTTTGTTAATTGTTGTCTACTTAACCAATGAAACTGGTATTCCGTACCGTCCTAGTTTCGTGGTAAACATGAAAATTAAAGTTTCTAATTTTCTAGTCGTTTGCTTGTCCGGAAATTTCGGAAAAGGTAAGCAGTTTCCCGAGTTCTCGAAAAATCCCGGAATATAATTAATTAATTTTAAAATATAAAAAATATCTCGAAATCAAACGTTATAATTATTTTTCATTTTTTAAAGTAATTTAATAACCTCCAAAATAATAATAATGCGTGAACTATGTTTAAAAAATTACCTTTGAATTACGTAGAAATTTTCACAAATCGAAAAAATTTACTAAAGTTCGTCGGAAACTGCTTACTACAAAAATTCCTTTCAATTAAGTCGAAAAGATGAACACAACAAATTTATCTTTGATCAAACTTCTAACTTGAAAGCTAATTTTCGTCATTTATATAAAACATACATTAATATTTTTGCTTTGTTTTTAGAATAAGATTTTCAAAAGCAGAGATGACCGGAAACATTGATCACTCGACCGGGTTCTACTTTTAGTAATAAAAACACCTGCTATCGAGAGTGCCCTTTCCGATTCAACTGATGCGTGCGGAAACATCTTTCACACATTTAAGAGAAGACAGATGTTTTGTGTTTTTTCATCTGCAGCCTGGGAGATTTGTATTTCGTTTGCCAGATTCGTTGCAGTGCTTCTTTTGCCGTCTAGTTTTGTTGATTTGTCGACTGCTTTAATAGTGGCATAAAGCTTATAGTTTGAGAATTCGGCAGTTCGTTTGGTTTTTGTTAATAATCACGTTAATACTAAAATACTTTATATTCGTTTACACAAGTTGAACAAGAATGCAATCTGACATAATGCAGTTATTAAAGCTTCTAGGCGTGATTGAACATTAAGACGATATCAGCAAGAATTATTCCAGATATTACAGGTTCTGACAAATAAAGAAATTTTTATGTCCTGCCGCAAATAGCCTTCATATTGATGACTGACAATCTGAGAAATGGCATGACAAGCAAAAATTTCAAAAATTAAAAAGCAGGCTTAAAATTACTAAATACAAATAAATTCTGATGGTTTATGAGTTAATTATACTTCCCACTTGCAAAATTTCCTCATCATTAACACTAAATAACAAAAAATTGAACTTTATAAAAAATTTGCGGGATTTCCCGGGATATATACGTGTTCAAAACAGCCGGAATTTCGGGAAACCGGTAGTTTTTTTAGTTCCGGAATCGCGAAATAGAAACCCTGGTGACAATGGTAGGCTGAAATAACTAAACTGTACATAATTTTCGTTTTATTGTTTCTTATATTACGGTATTTGATTTATACATAAATACAAGAGTTATCTTACTTAGTTTCATCACACCAAGTGCTTAATCTAACACATTTAAAAGTTCTTTATATTTCTACTGCACACACACAAAAAAAAACTTTGAATGAATTTGGTCGGGAATTTGGTGCGAGACGGATAACCTCTGTAAATATAATAAAATACTATAATATAAGTACGAAATAATTTAATGTTGTCAATTTTTGCTGTTGTTATTTTTTTGCCGGAGACAACGCCGGGCTCATCTGCTGGTATGTTTATAAATGATGACTGTTTTCTTGCTTTAAGAACAATTAGAAAAAATCAAGATTATGCGCTAAGAAATTCCGTTTAAAAGGCGCTACACAAATTAAATCACGTTATAATAGTTTGCTAGTAAATGATATAATTTCTGCATCTATATATAATAATAATAATAATAATAATAATAATAACTCCCCGTGATAATCAGTGCAGAGCTCAAACGGTTAGGAGTTAAAAGTTGAAATTTGGTACTCAGTTAGGGTACGTCACGAGAACGCACAGTAAGAAGGGATTTTTCGAAATTCCTCTCCACGGGGGAAAAGGACTGGATTAAGTCTTAACACTTCCATCAACAATGGAAGTGTTACGTAACAATGAAAATGTCAACAATGAAGGTGTTACGTAACAATCAAATTGTTAAGAGAAAGCGACGTGTAAGACGCAGCTGCAGTTTTTTTTTTTTTTTCGTTTTTGTGGATAATCAAACATAATTTTAGACGAATCTAAAAATTCTCTAATCAGTCTGAAAACAGAGGGACTCAATTCTTGCATTCTGTAAAAACAGATAAGGTAAATATTCATAATTTTCATTATCGTTATTTTTGCCAGAGCAACGCCGGGCCCACCCGCTAGTATCATTATATATTTTGACCCGTAATACTGCGCATCAGATGTAATGAGTAACAAACAAACCCGAGTAACATTTAATATTGTGCTTTATTAATAATTATTAACACCAATAATATTAATATGTGAATACATCAAATTTGATATACATAGTAAATTCGAGCAAAGCATAATCGAAATGTTCATGATAACAATAACAACAAAAGTTATAATTCTTAAAAACGCAATAAAGTGTTACAGTTTTTATTAAACTTTTACATTTTATCTATTTATTTTTACGGTTTTCGTGTACAATAGATAGTGCTAGTATTTGTCCCAATGTCACAAAGTTGCAATAATCAAGAGTCAGGTAAGCGTAATTTACATTCCAGCTTGACAGCAATTACTTCCAAAATGAATCTGTCCAACACCGGAATTCTACTGATGCCAGGTAATTCTTACTTAAAGTTTCCTGACACAGGATATTGCAAGCGTTCAGATTTCTTTTGTTTTGTAGCGCTCATAAGCGACATTAGCAGATCTTATGAGTAAATAACAGAGAAGCTCAATTAGCAATCGTATAGAATATTTTTAACTTTTATTTGTATTTCGTATTATAAATACTGTATTACTATTCTTGAATTGCAGATTACGTACAAACTAATAACGACAAATTATTACAACTTAAAATTTTTTCCCAGCAAACCGCCAAATTGTGGGTTTACATACACATAAAAATACTTAGATTCGGTTTTGTGTTGCAGTAAATCGATTGTCGTTTACTAGTAATGTACGGAAAGTTTTTTCCTTAGAATGACCTGATTGAATTCCATTTTATGCCATTTATTTCGGAAAATAACAAGAAACGGAGTGAACGATTAACACAACAAATCTCTTGTGGAAGTTCCGAATAAAATTTTGTAACACAGTATTGCGATATCGATTACATTACCGGAAAGGTCACAATGTTTAACTGAAACATAAAGGTACAAAAAACACTTTTTCATTGAGAATAATTGCAGTGTTTTATAAATAGTTTAAAATCACCTACAAAAGTTAAACAGATTAACCGTGTAACAAAGTGCTATATTTATATACATACACATTACAAATGTAAAAATATATATATGTGTTGTCAATGTTTTCACAGAGAATCACTATGTGATATGAATGATCTAGAAATACTATCAACGGGATCATTCAGCATGAATTTTTTCTTCCCTGACCAAGATAAAATATAACGGTCTATAGAAAGCCTTACCGTTTGTAAATTATTCTTGTTTTTATTATTGAATACAAAATTTTAATGCCGCTTTTATCTATTACAGAAACATTCTACGTATTTCATTTCTTCCAAATAAATTAGTGTTTTTCAACCCTTTTCATTGAGTGGCACTTCTGATTGAAAAATAAAAAATCGCGGCAACCTTGACCGGCGGCGGATCTAGAATTTAAAAAAAAAAGGAATTTAATGGAGGCCAGATGAATCTGTTGCGAAAACGAATATTATGCGCAACGAAAATGGGGTCCGGAGAGGGGGCTATTTCCCCGGGAAAAAAAATTTTGAAAAATTGACATTTTAAGTAACATTTTAATGCAAAAATAGTGTTTCTACGTGTTCAAAATCAAAATTTAAGTCCATTGAATTTTGTCGAAATACAGTCAATGAGTTATCTTAAACAACACTTAAGTTAATTTCCAAAAAATGCCTAAAGGTCGTAAACTTTGCGCATTCCAATCGTGGACACGTGGCACCCTAAAATGCCGCGGCACCCCGGTTGTAAAACACTGAAATAAATGGTCAAAGTGCCCGCATTACGTTCGCTCTACATAAAAGCTCTCGACAATTGTAAATATACAAGTGGGTTAATTATATATAAATGCGGTGTATTATAAACAAAAGGTCGTTTTATTTCGTGCTATTATGATGTAATAATTTACAAAGAAGTGACAAAACAAAAAAATTCACCTCTCACATTACTACCTACAACGTATTTCAACAATTTGCATATTGGAAGTATCTTACAACTAATATCGAACCATGTGACTGCGATTGCAATTTATAAACAACAACACATTTTCTCTTGAATATCGACTATACTAACGAGTAATTGAATATTTAAACATTTCGGTCAGTGATAATAAATTTAGCTTCTCTCCTTATCTCACTGTCTGAAATTCAATTCGCTTATTACGGGCATTGAAATAATTTTACGCCCTGCTGTATTCTGAACAAAGTAAATTATACAAATTATAAATAGTTAATAATGATAAAAAAAAAATCTCCAAAAAAGTAATGTGTACGTGGATCCTCACGATCAATAAAAAGTAAACTAAAATCAATTATATTAGTAACGAAATCGCCAATAAACAAAATTATGGTTGTAAAAATTAATATTAATTAATAAATCGAATATCATCTAATGGAATTTCAAACTACTCTCATAAATAATTTAGATGATCTTTAAAATATACCACTGTGATTCAGTTTATAGATAAAAAGTTATATTCTGTAAGAAAATTTTATCACGATAGTTCAGAGAATATAAAATTACAAAACAAGAAAATGTAATGTTCTTACTCAATAATAAAAAAAATTATAGAGTATTTAAAACGAAAGAAAATTTTCGATAAATCAGACATTCGCTTATACGAAAGACACAAAAATAAATGTAAGTTTAATAGAAAAAAATTAATTGTAAAGTTAATATGAACCTTGTGTAATCTACACATAATTGTTCTCAGTGTAAAAATAATGATTGTTTAAAAATTTTCGAATTAAACCTTTTGGAGTAGAAAGTGAAAATTATAGATTAATAAAAAATATATTTAACACAAAACAAAACATTTCGATCGACAACATTAAGGAATATAATTGCGTGAAATTTAAATTTGGACTTATCTGATCTTTTTTCCAACTATCAATTCGACAAGAAAGCAAGTAAACGACAGAAGGTAACCGATAACGAGAATTGCAAATGCCCCATAAAAATTGCTTAAAACCAACGGATCAACATCAGAACTAATTTCTTGACTCATTTGAGCATTCTTCTTAATTTTCCTCCAAATTGGGTTGTACTTCATCGCGTCAACTTCTCTATGATGATTTTGAACGCCACTTTCGAATATATTGTAGAGACTGAAACAAATATAAAGCGTAATTACGAATTTTTTACTGTAAGAATTCGTAGACTTAAAATACAAACTTACATTTTGTTGAAATATTCTTTATGGGGAAATCCTTTTCTCATAACGAATGCCACCGGCATAGAAAGTAATACATCGTCAGACACGGTCACACCCACGGCTGTTTCGAAATCGGATATTTTATAAGAACCCATGTTATAAATGTATGCAACACGACTGTAATCGAAGGATTCGTTGTCACCGTGCATAACCAAATCGTATTCATATATGATATGATTGCTCAAAATTTCATTATATAAAATTTTCATATAGCTTTGTTTGGAATTCTGAAAGTAAAGGTTATTCAGAATCAATATAAATTGTTTCATACAGTCAGGAAACTATAGATCTAACGAATAATGCTATTTAAAAAGTTAATTTTATGAAAGAAGTTAAAAGCTTTTTTCTACCTCTGGAGAATTGATTAGGTGTTCCTCACCGAGTTAGGCCAGGAACACACATGCGTAAAATTGCGGCAGAAAACTGAATCAAAAATCAGATTTCAGTTCAGTTTCGGTTTTACGCTTTTATTCCAGAACACACATAAGTAAAAATTCTGGCCGAATAGGAAACATTATTGCTACTAACAGTGCTAATTTTATTAATTTTTTCTTCACATTTAATATCTCTTTCTACCTTCCATTTTTTCTTCGTTTCTTCTGCCATAATATTGAAAATTTAAATTAACACACTTGTATTCCGAATTTAAATAAAGAACGTGTGATCGAAATACTAGGCCTATATATCTATTAGACCTACCTGTTATTTGAAATTTTGCACCTACAGCCATCCACAAACATTGTTTAAATACGGTGTCTTTATACATGACACTGATGTGGTCGAACGGATTCGATAAACTCCTCTATTTAATTTATTTTTCGTTTTTTCGAGTCTGTCACAATTATAGGGTTAACCTTCATTGCCGCCATTATTAGAATAAAAACCACGTGTCTACTTTGACGTCACAGAAGAGACTTCTCTTTATTGGAGGAATTTTGTCGTAAAAATTCTACGGCATAAAAAGTAGAAACATGCTCTACTCTTTTTTCAGTTGTTTCAGCCAAAATTTCAGAAAAATTTTTACGTTTTCTGATTTATGCTAGATTTTAGCCCGAATTTTTCGCATGTGTGTTCCTGGCCTTAGTTGAGGAAGAACAGTGAGAACGCATGTGACTTTTATGTTTCAAAAGTTGGATGCGACCCTCTTTCTTCTTCGAGATTTTTCATACTGCCTTCCATTAAATAATGTCGATAAGCCGTGCTTGATGGACATATCTTCTGATTAATTTTTCGGTCATTCAAGGAAAATCGACGAAAATACACCGAGGATCAACATATTTTACAATAAATGTTTTTTTTTTTTGTTCTGGGTTTAGTTTTTTATCTCAACGCCATCAACACAGTCCTATTTCTGACGTTAAAAATATCCGTTTGACATTGTTTATAAATATATTTTTTATACTTCCTTTTCTGACACCTTTTCTCCACGCCAATTGCTCAAATTTAAATTCCAGAAAATGTCCAATTCTCAAAATGCCGAATGGGTTGAGATTTATTTTATCTAAACAAAATTCTGAGATACTTCCGCGAATCGATCTCAATCATGTAGAAGTCTTTCAGCATTAACCTCTTAACAGTGAGGGACGAGAATAGTCGTCCAAGGCGATCGAGTGGCAGTGGTGAGGGACGACTATAGTCGTTAAAAAATTCTTATAAAATACCTGGACCATTTCGTGAAGTCGTAGAATTTTCACGAGTAGTTGGGTTCTCCAACTTTGTTTTGGAATATCCTTTAGTTCTCGAGAAATTACAATAAAAGAGAGAAAATTAAAATAAATATGAAATTTTAGACGGCCATCTATCGACATAAATCGAATTTAAATCTCCCGCCGTCATCCGATTGGTTAAAAAAATTAATATTCCTAATTGGCTCGCGTCAGAAAAAAGTAGGTGTGACTTCTGTAAATGACGCTATCGGGAGTGCACCGATGCAACCGGAAAAAGTAAACAGCCTACGTCATTAGTCTAACGGTCCTTGTCTGACCTACTTTTCGTAGAATCAACATTGGAGTAAGCTGTAGTAAAACGTAGTAGTTTATAGTAAAACGGTCTTCTCTAATATTCATAGTAATTTGTAAAGCTCGGATTTCAATTTAATAAGTATTATTTAGTTCAGAAACATTATAAATACATCATTAAGTAGGAGAATAACGAAAAACTTTATTTTTTAGTATAATACAATTTACAAAATCGAAAGTTCGTATATCGTAATATTATAAAAAACTACATCGAAACATACAAAGTCACCTAATTTACTTAAATTCAGTTCATTATACAACTGTAGATACTCTTGCCTTCCTCAGTTTCCTCAAAACAAAATTCGAAAACTTCAATTAATTCTATAAATATTTAAGCGCCATTACTATTCGAATTAACTGTAATTACAAATATAACTGAAAAATATTTTCGACATAAACCCTAGGCAATAATTATCAAAACAAAATTCTTCAAGTATAAATTTTTCTGATCGAGTAATATGTAATAATAGTTTTATCTATTACTCTTGCCATATTCAACTTTCTATGTTCACATCCATTTAGTTTCATCTAATTACACTTTAAATGTAAAAAAATCTACCAACAAATAAGTTTTCTAATAAAGATACTACTTGCTAATTAAAGTTTGTATTCTTCTTTGACGTAGTTCTACGTTTTAGCACTAAATTGGTAGACATGTCTAAATAACACGCTTATAAACACTAAATGCCATAAATGTTTCGAAATTAGAACTAGATAATTATATGCACAAATAAATTTACATGCCTTCATTTACATCCAAACAAAGATCAGTTCTCCCAAATTGTCGAAAAATAAATTATTTTCAACTTTTCTTTCTGAATTTAGAACTAATTCACAGTAAACTTTATGCCTTAAAATATCCATTGCAATCAACGCAAAATGTATGAATCCACGTAATAAAAAATTATCGCAGTGAACTTCGAAAAAACGAGAAACACAGAATTATTAAACCGCACTTTACGAAATCTGGCGCGAACTGTCGTATACAATAAACAAAACGAAAATGCTCTTGTCCAATGTCATCAGGTGACAAAAAGTTTCTAAATAAACGCTAAAAGTTTTAAAGAATTCTTTCACAAAAACCGATGAATTTAATTAATACACAATAACTAAATCTGTTTAATAAAGGTTAATAATTTTCCATTATAATTATGCAAATTAGATATAAAAAAGATCATCGCGCAAATTCTCCCGCGAACCATGGATGACTCTTACGTCATCTGGATTGAAGTTTCCTGCAAAATAGTGAAAATTTTTATATAATTATTTTACTAATCCAGTCAAATTTAAATAATATAAAATGTCTAGATCTGTTTAATAAAGATTATCACAAATATTATTACAAATATGCAAATTAGATATGAGATAGATCACTAGGAAATCTCCCGCCAAGATAAAAATAGCTTTCGGTCACGTGTTCACCAAGAAATATGTTTAAAATTTAATTTTTCAGCTTACATAAACCGTACAATAAATGAGTATTTCTTCGAAAGAAGTCGATATACACGAATAAATAATAATTATTTAATAATGCTTTTATCCATTTTAAATTGATATTGTAAAAATTAAGCCATTTAATCTGTGTGGCTTTTATAATTTAGAGTTTCCGAGTATTTTACTGTGAAATTCAATTTAGTAAACAGAAACAAAGTTAGGTTATTAAGTATAAACAGCACAATACAATAATTTATACGTAAGTTGAGTGTAAATACAGAAAAAAATCGAATTATATCAAAGATGGGAGAAACAAGCTTACATCCCCAGAACAGAGCTTATAATTCGTTGTTATTTTCAGCCTGTTTCTACTTCGACTGTTTTTTGTTGGTAAAAAGTTAATGTTTTAAGATGTTCTTAGTGAAGAAACATAAAAGTATCGAAATATAATATTCACACACACAAAAATATTCATGTATGTCGACATTAGAAATTTGAAATCAATTATAGAATGTCCTGGATAGAGATATCGTGTGATTGTCTGTTTCTTCTGTCTTATTTTGTTTTTCTACGTGAAAATAAGATATCTTTTATAACTATTGATAATATAAACATTTTGTTTCTTTATATATTACCTTCAATTACAGCTGCAAACTTTAACACATGGAGCATGTGAGAAAGTATTATTGTATAGATTATTACATTTTTATGAATACACCTGAGACTCGTGACAATATAGGCCTATATTAACCTACTTTAAGTGTCAATATTTTATTTAGAATCATTTTAAACGTTATTATTACATCAAATTATGAAATGGAATGTTCCAAGTATAGGAGTAAGAGGGAGGGGAAAGAAGCCATGCGTGGGGAAAAAATGAGTTTTTATCTAAATTATAATAAAATTTACTTATATTTACGAGAAATATCGATAATTTTCTTCTGGAGAAATGTATCTTGATAAAATTAATTATCTATATGAATGAAACTTTCAATAATACATTAGATACAATGACTGACGTTCCTTTCTTACCCTTTCTGTAGTATGTCTTATTATTAAACATAGTTTCCTAGATTATAGCATAATAATGTGTAAAAAAAAGAAATGGA
The DNA here is from genome assembly GCF_030686945.1 of Centruroides vittatus. Lineage (NCBI taxonomy): Eukaryota > Metazoa > Arthropoda > Arachnida > Scorpiones > Buthidae > Centruroides > Centruroides vittatus. The sequence goes on along the minus strand of NW_027122206.1, from coordinate 912,607 downwards.
AAATTCTGTTAATTTGTAAACGCAGATTCTATCACATAACAAGCATACTGTATCCTCTGTATATTTAAAGTCAGTTATTCGCGATTGAATTTTTCTAGATAAGCCTGTTTAATCCGTAATTTATTTGACAGAAAGAAATTGTTTATGGCCGTATTTCATTTATATAATGTTTTTCTCGTGATATTATTTCTAATATCGGAAAAAAATATACATTTCTAATATGGACATACATCAATATTTTTAATTCTGAATATTATATTTCGATACTTTTATCTTTCTTCACTAACAACAAAGTACTTTTATTTTAAAAAAATAAGTTTTTACCAACAGAAAACAGTCAAAGTAGGAACAGGCTGAAATTGACAACAAATTATAAGCTCTGTTCTAGGGATGTAAGCTTGTTTGTCCCCATCTTTGATATAATTCGTTTTTTTCTGTATTTTCACTCAATTTACGTAAAAATTATTCTATTGTCCTGTTTATAACTAATAGCTTGTCTTTGTTTCTGTTTACTAAATGGAATTTCACAGTAAAATATTCGGAAACTAAATTATAAAAGCCAAACAAATTAAATAGCTTAATTTTTACAATATCCACTTAAAATGGATAAAAGCATTATTGTATATTTATTATTTATTCGTGCATATCGACGTCTTTCGAAGAAATAATCATTTATTGTAGAGTTTTTATAAGCTGAAAATTATTCTGTTGTCTTTGATGAAATTTGTTACAATTTACTAATTTTTACAGAAACATTAAATTTTAAACGATGACATTAGTTAAAATGTATTAATTTGTACACAAACATTAAATTTAAGGCGTATTTCTTGGTGATCACGTGACCGAAAGCTATTTTTATCTTGGCGGGAATTTTCCCACAGTGATCTTTGTCATATCTAATTTGCATATTAATGATAGTACATTACTAATCTTTATTAAACAGATCTAGACATTTTATATTATTTAAATTTGACTGGATTAGTAAAATAATTATATAAAAATTTTCACTATTTTGCAGGAAACTTCAATCCAGATGACGTAAGAGTCATCCATGGTTCGCGGGAGAATTTGCGCGATGATCTTTTTTATATCTAATTTGCATAATTATAATGGAAAATTATTAATCTTTATTAAACAGATTTAGTTATTGTGTATTAATTAAATTCATCGGTTTTTGTGAAAGAATTCTTTAAAACTTTTAGCGTTTATTTAGAAACTTTTTGTCACCTGATGACATTGGACAAGAGCATTTTCGTTTTGTTTATTGTATACGACAGTTCGCGCCAGATTTCGTAAAGTGCGGTTTAATAATTCTGTGTTTCTCGTTTTTTCGAAGTTCACTGCGATAATTTTTTATTACGTGGATCCATACATTTTGCGTTGTTTTTAACGGATAAAAGGTGGAAATTTTACGCTGAATATAAAACTTGTTTTTCAGAATATGCTACTTTACAAAAAGAAAAGTTGAAAATAATTTATTTTTCGACAATTTGGGAGAACTGACTTTTGGATATAACATATGGATATAAATGAAAGTATGTATTATTGAGCTACTAATTTATTTGTGTTTATGTGTATTGTTGTACTGCAACTTACTTTGTTTTACTACGTTAGAGAAAGTATGTCACACATTGGATTTCTGACATAAAACTGTCGGCTTTTTCAGAGTGAAGCGGACCCTCTCAGTGAAGTGTATTTTAGGAAAGTTATGCACTTTTTTTTCTGATGCATGCCAATTGTGAAAATTGTTTTTAAAATTAAATATCGGTCAATGACGATAACATATGTTCTAAATGTGAAGATGAATATAAAAATATTTCTACATTTTTTTATTGTTTTGTTGTTTCTTAAAGATTAATTGATTTAAATTTATTATATGTCAAGTAAGTTTATTTACAAAATGCTAATATTTTAATTTGCTTTAATATTTCGGTGTAAATTTGAACAAGGAATTTTAAAATTTTAAATAAACGATATACTGAAATTTTCTTTTATTTACAATGATTACGTCACTTCTACAGAAAGTAGAACACGAGACGACCTTCACCCACATTTCAGTCTGGGGGGAAAGGCCGCCAGTTGTAGTCATAACAACCTTTACGTCTTCTATTGTTGTGGATGAAATTCGTTAACTGTCAATTACATTTTCTTGAATTTGATTCGCAGGTTGGAAAAAATCGTCATTACTTAAATGCCTAAAACTTTAAAAAATTATATAAAATTGAAAATAAATTAAAAACTTTTGAAAAAATCGTATCGGATAGAAAATCAAAAAAGAATTTAATATAAATTTGAAAAAAAAATTTTTAGCAAAAAATTACCGCGAAAAAAATTCATATATAAAAAAATTATGTGACAATAAAGAACGATTTTTTCTTTACAAGACGTAACTGTTTAAAAATTTTTTTTCCTAAACGGAAACGAGAAAAACGCGTGGGAAAATTCTTAAAAAAATTCCCACGGTTTATCTCCACAACTAACTGGTAGAGCCGAGTCCGACTGTTCCACTGTTAAGAGGTTAAGGTGTATTATTTAATAATAAGTACTCTCGGTTTATAAAATATATTTCAGATGGTGAAATGGATTTACGCCAAATTTCATTTTATATATTACATCGAGCTTTTATATTTATATACGAAGCTTTCTGATGTAAACAGTATAATCATTTTATTGTGAATGAGTTTCTTCAAATGTTTAATAATTTTAAAATTATTTGTGAATTATAAACAAAAAATGTAATTTCCAAACTTATTTATAAAAGATAGCAAACAGAATTTCGTTATTTGTCTAAGATTAGTTTCGAAAATCTATCGTTAGTTCGATCGACTGTTGAAGAAAATTCTGAAGAATCCTTTTCCATTTTTCAATCATTTCAGTATTCGGGTCAATCGTGTTATTATATTGTTTTTCTGTCCCTGTACTGACCTGATAAGAAATATTTAGCTATTTTTCATAGAGATGAAGCCTAGTACTCCAACTGACCGATTCCTGAATTGAACCCACTTGGGACGAACCATTTTAGATAATCTTGACAATATGACTGGACTGCCATACATGACCCCCACTGCCATACATGACCCCCACTCTTCCAGTCTTTATACAAAGAAAGTCGACGCGTTTCTAGCTGGTAAATGTGTTCTTTAGAATTTTGCATTTTTCAGTAAAGGCAATAATCGTTTACACTCCAAGTCTTAAAGGCTAACGCAATTGAAACCATTACGGAACTCGCTCCCATTTTTCGCTTAAAAAGATTTTTTTATCTTTGTTAATACGTTGCGATTGTATTCTCAACAATTTGACTCAACCAACATTTATTCACTGACTACGGCGCTTCCTGCAATAACTTCCCGGGTCACGTGATTTCACAATAGAAAAAACTGATGAACTTAACTAGCTCATACCCTCTATAGAGTAAAGCTTCGGATCTTCTTGTTGAATTTTGTGTTGCTACAAATTTAAACAGATTACCAATTGTCGTTGTAAAAGCGAATGCGAGAATTTGAACAAATATTTGCAACAGCATGCTTAGCAAAACTGTTGCATTTTCAGTGAAAAATTGTTTATTCAATTGGATATTTAACTTGTTAAACCGATACACTTCTGGAAAAACAAATAAAAATAGCAAAATAAATGTTGGAAAAAGAAAATTAATGAAAACAAGTAATATAAGAAAAAAATTTTTTATGTCAATTCCTACTTAGGTTAACAAAGAAAAATATTATGTTAGTTACTTTTTATTACATAATTACAATCAATATAAATATGTATATACATATGACAGAATGGCAATATTAAGTGGCAAAATAGCAAGAGAAATCGGAATTGAACCCAAAGCATAAAATTTCTTCAAATATATTTTTTGAGAAAAATCCTTCATTTTAACCACTAACTTACTATTACTAACTCAATCTCGAAAATCATTTGGATAAAAGGTCCACTTAAAGCAAAAATTTATCAAAAAATTATTTATTTTCGCAAGAATTGAACTCGCATTCTTCACCTACGCGTGAAAAACACTGAAATCCTTGCATTTTACTGCCTGTTGATTTCAATTTTCATATCAAACTGGTAAAACTCAATTTGAAGTATTAATAATTAAGTTAATGTTACACGTAATATCGAAGACCGCGACAGGGAAATTTATTCATTTGCATAATGAGACAAATAGTACGGATACGCCCCCTAACGTTTAGATCACTCGGTATTCTACTTCGAGATTATTCATTGTTAATCTGCTTCCAGATTATCACTCGATAATCTGATTCGCGATTACCGGAAACGTGGCCATCTCGAAAGTTGGGGAAAAATTTTCACGTCGCCGTCTAGAAGCTAGGAAAAAATTCCTAATCGCAATCTTCAATATCACAGGTAATATTAACGTTTGAGAGAGACGTTCGAATGTGAGACTGATAGGTTTGCTGTCATTGTGCTCTTCATATTTTTGGTCGTTTTGTGCGTAATATCGTTGTGAATACGTTAAATTTATGTACATTTCTTTTCCGGGAAATCATGGAAACAAAATAGTGTCAAGCCGGACCACTTTTTTTAAAACTTTTTGAATTAGAAGCTAAAATTCTCTATATTCGCTTATCCGGAATTCCCGCTGCCGGTAAATCGATTTTCGCGAAGACACCTTTTGCGTACAGTAATAGCAAGTACTACCCTCAAAATTGGTAAATTTTAGTGCATTTTTCAGCGATTTATCGTTATTTTTTGGTGTCATTTCCGGTCGGTTATCGAACTCCGTTTTCTCGCTTCTCGGTTAATTATTTCAAAACATTTTTTGGTGTCACTATCTAAACCATTGATGAAACATTATCGCAAATTTTCATCAATTTCTGTTCATTAGATTTTAAATTATGGAAATTCTTAAAATGTATTCTATTTCCATGTTTTTAGTTTCCGTGACAACAGTCATTGACCTTCCGTGTGAAAACTTCGAGTAATAAACTAGAAGCTGCTTTCATTCCTTGCCTATTTCTCTGAAGTATTGCATGTTATATATTTTTAGAATCAGGACAATCTGCTGATTTCAATTATTGTACTTCATTCCTAGTAAATTGCTTTTGCCATATAGCTACAATATGAATGCGTCTAATGATTCACCTTTTTCAGCAGCCCGTATGGCTGCCAATGGAGTAATTTCTGAGCTTAAGGGGTACATAGATATAAATACTAAATGCAAACTCTCCACTTCCGGTCATACCGATTTCATTTTCGATTGTATAAATCGCATAATAAAAATATATGAAGATAACATAATCCTCACTATGTTAACTGAGATAAAAGATAAAGTTGAAAAAATCGATGACAAAACTGATAATATCAAGAAAAATGAAATTATCACCTCTACATATAGTTCGGTGTTACAATCTGGAAAGGCTATCCACCCTGTTTCTTTGCATATCCCAGTAAAACCCTGCAAAGACATTCTTTTAATTTACAATAAAAAAGAAAATAAAACAGTAAAGAAACACGAAAGATCTTTCAACAACATATTAACCCATCTTAATTAGGCATTGGAGTCGACAGAGTTCGTCGTATTGCGGGGGAGGTGTTGCAATACATTTACCCAACAAAGTCGATCTTAACAAGCTGGAAAATTGAATACAGGAAACAATTCCGGAACTGGTTGCTAAGAGACCAAAAAGAAGGAATCCTCACATCGTAAACTACTCCATACCAGCACATCTATCACGTGAGGAACTCTTAACCCATATATACGAACAAAATTATATATTAAATGAAAATTACTCTAAAAAAGAATTTTTTGACCAATTCAAAATTAAATTTAACATGGGACGGAAAGACGCTTCGTATATAAACTGGGCGGTGGAAGTTTCACCACAGTTAAGAAGATATTTACTTATGGAGGATAAAATTAATCTGCAATGGTCTCGCTGTCGTGTAATGGACTTCTGTCCAGTATTACAATGTTTTCGTTGTTGCAAATACGGACACTCGACTAAATATTGTGAGCAAGAAACAATTACTGCAGCCGATGTGCTGGTGAACACTCGTATAAAGAATGTCCCAATAGATTCACGAAACCAAGATGTATTAAGTGTCACAACAATAAATACTGCGATATAAACCGTAATGCTCGAGACAGCTCCTGTCCAGTTTATCAACGAATAAAAAATACAATAATCGAATTTACTGAATGTGGCTTTTTAACAACTGCAATTACTTACGTTTTCTACAAATAAATTTGGGGAGAGGAATTTCCTCAACATCTCAACTGGCATCCATCTGTCACAAATACGATATTATATTTATACAGGAGCCATATTGTATACGAAACTATCCGGCTTGTTTACCCACTCGCTATCCGATTCTAAAAGGTACTGATCTATACCCTTGGGCTATAAATGTCATTGTCAATACTAACCTCTCTATTCTACATCGCATGAATGTATCAAATGAACACCTTGTATGGACGAATTATATTTTAATAACAACACCTACATTATTATCAATATTTATTCTCCACAGCATGAGGACATGAATTTAATGACTAATAACATACAGAATATTATTAATAAATTTCAACACGCAAAATTCATCATTGTAGGAGATATCAACGCACACTCTCCTACATGGGGAGGAGACCAGCAAGAAAACCGTGGAGAAATTTTTGTGGAATTTCTTGCTTCTAACGATCTACAACTTTTAAACAATCCACTGGTGGAAGATCTCGTGCAGTATTGGGAAAACGTAGAAACGAAATACTCGAAAAAATATATCAATGCGGAAAACAATACAAATTAAACTTTAATCCGAATAAGACTATAGGAATCGTATTCAACAAGCCACGACAACCCAACTTATACCTTCGCAAACCTTCAATAAAAATGAATAATATGTTGTTTAAAATTGAAAAAAGCATTAAATATCTCGGCGTATGGTTATATTTCAGACTTGGCTGAAAAGATTATGTCAAATGTATTGCTAAGAGAACAATCTTAATCTATCATGCTTTCTCACAAATTGCTAGGAAAAACTGGGGACTCACATCAGACGCTATAAATATTATTGATGATCAAATTTGCATTCCCATTATTACTTACGGTTGCTGTAGTTGGGGTAACGCCATTCATAAAGTTCATCTACATCGAAAATTAATATCTTCACAGAGGAAAGCACTGATTTTAATAACGAGAGCATATAGAACAACTCCTACTTTTAGCTTACAGGTACTAGCTCGAAAACCTCCAATTACAGAGATTATCCAACTCGAATACAATCTACACCAACTGAAAATAGGAACCAATATTTACATTTTTACCGGTGAAATTAGATCGAAAAACCTATGAAAATCATAGTCCAACTGCTGAAAGTCTACCTCCATACATTAACAACCTATTTCGTATTGATCCTCCCACACAACCTGACTTTGAAATTTATGCTGATGGTTCTGGAATCGACAAATCCATCGGTTGTGCTTTTGTAGTCTACGAACAGAACATGAAAATACACAATGTAAAAGGCAAGTTACATAAAGCAAGTATGGTATTCCAGGCGAAATTGCTAGCTACATACATGGCTACCTACTGGATGGAACTTTACCAAGAATATAAGAATGTCCATATAATTAGTGATTCATATTTTGCTATTCAACTTCTTCGTAGTAGAAAACCGCACCCTATTGCCACTCGCATTCGTTACTTATTCTACAATTCTATTAATGAATATAGCATCACTTGGACAAGAGGACATCAGGGATTAATAGGAGACGAACGTGCGAATCAATTAGCTAAGGATGCCACCAGGGATATGACTACTTGCACTATATATAATAAGATCTGCCGAAGAAGTGTCAAAAATTATTATACGATGATATACTTCATATTTGGCAAAATAACTGGACTCAATAACATAATAACATTACTTTCAAATTCGTACCAGATGTTAAAAATTTCTATGATACATACGAATGGGTTAAATAAGTTCTCCTCTCACCCAATTTCTTAATAAACACGGTAAATTTTCCAATTACCTTCAGCGTTTACGAACAAAAGAAATACCTTATGTGCTATCTGTAATCTTCAAAATAACATTGACCATTATATATTCGAATGCATTTCTCTAGAAACAAAACGTCTCAATCTAAAAATCACTGTAAACAGCTACTATCTTGATTGATCACGACGTCTTCATTAAAAACAAGAAAATCTTCAATGCTTTCTACAAACTCATTAAAAGACACGAGACCATTGCCACACTTGCCACTAGGGACTGACCTACATCGCTTCCAGTCCGTGCAGTGGTTTTCTCCCAATTACTACACTACGCAGTTACTTACCAACCATGGTAAATTCGCAGCCTACCTGCACCGTTTCACCAACAGGGACTCACAAGTCTGCCCGACTTGCCAAGTGGAAGATGGCTCCGATCATTACCTCTTTGACTGCTGTACTCTTGAACACCAACACATGAATATTATACACCTCATGGATGAACTTAATATTAGTTGGCCATGCAACCACTCTGACATTTGGGCCAGCAAGCAAATCTTTCTTGTATTTGAAAGGTTAGCGAGAAGCTTCAGCAACCACTCATTGAGGCTCATCAACAACTAGATTTAGCTGCCGCCATCGGACTCTTCCTCCGCAGCTGGCAGCCTACTCATCACGCGATCTCATTGTACTACCCGTGGCTACGGTCTGTCTCCTGCTTGCCTGTTGCGTTGCATTTGTTATATTACCATCAGTAATACTGTTCAGCATGTAAATTTTTTTACATATTTGTTAATAGGCTTTCTTCTCTCACCACATTGTAATACTTTCCTTTTTTGTTTGTGTATCTTATATACATTCTGCAATACTGTTTAACTTGTATATAATTGTACATACTAGTTATTAAGTTTTTACTTTTGCCGCCTCATTGTGGCAACTCTTCTTTATTATTGTTATGTTGGGTTAAGTGAGATATACTCGGTTAGGACCGGTAGCTATGTACTATGCCGGACCAAAGGCAAGGCATAGTAACCAAAACAGAAATTAAAGAAGTATATCAGTGTGTGTGTCTGTATTCAAAAATTTTTACACAATATGACAAGTATTCAATATAGTGGCCTTCTGTAGTGTGATGTATGTGTTTGTATTCAATTGTAATGTGCCCAGGCTTTGTGCAGTGTGTGTGGTACAGTGGCGTGCTGTGACATTTGATGATAGGGAAGCTGTGTTTCTGTAAGAAGCCGACTTTCAGGGGCAATCAGTTAATTTGCGCGTCAGTGATAGTCTAGGGTCCATTCGTAACTGCGAATGACAAAAATAAACAATTTATGTACTTTAATTTTAAAATACAAATAATACATACATAATACAATTATAGAAAAACTTGTTTCTTTTTTTTAATTTCTATAAATTAACTCTATTCGGCGATGTTTTCCCGAAAAGTCGTTAATTACTTTATCATAAAAGTCACTCATCGTTGATTCCATCAACGTATTTAAAAGTTCTTTTTCTATAGAAAGCAACGCTAGTGACGACAATCTTTCCTCCGACCGAGTGTTCCTGGCGAATGTATGAATTCGCTTCATTGTTGAAAAACTACGCTCAACAGACGCACTGGTAGATGGTATTGTAAAAATTAATGATATTAAACCATATAATTCTATTAGTACGTCTTTGTTTAGGTCATCATTAATTATAATATTTTTTATGTCTAAGAGTGACTTGCCAATATAGTCCGGACACGAATATAAATATTGCAATTCACTACGTAATTTACATAAATTAAAAAATTCTCCATAAAATTTACGTAAAGCATTAAAACTCTCTTCGGGAAATTGTTTTTCATAATATTTAAAATTATTAAAATCTAAAAGTGATAAAAATTCTAGAGATTTTATGTCGGCAAATCTGTCAATACAATTTTGTATCAATGTATCCATTATTTCATAAAACAGACGTCTATATAAATCCTTTTTAGACTCAATATCAGTATGTCTCATTCCTCTTTTTGGTTGAATTTCTAAAAAAGTTTCATCTTTTTTCAAAGCGTCCCAAATCAAATCAAAATCATTTCTTTTCTGTCGTAAAAAATCAATAAAGTGATTTATTCTAGTAATACAATATGCTATATTAAAATTTTTTTTGTAATATATCAAAAAGGATATCTGAATGTGCAAATATTTGATGAAAAACTAGTAATAAAAAGTGAAAATCAAAATCTATTAAATAATGATATAATCCTCTTGCGGCAATTGTAGTATCAGAATCCCATTGTTCTGGACTTTCGACCATATTCAACAACAAAAGTTTTAATTCTTCTTTATACTCCATAACGCAGTTTACAATCCTGCTATTGTAATTCCATCTAATAGGTGTGGCTGAAGGAAAACGCTTATTGACTTCTAGGTCTAAGGCGTGAGATCTTTTAGAAGATTTAGAAAAGAATGAAGAAAATCCTGTCATAGTTTGAAAAAATATTTTACATTCTTTTATATATCCAACAGATTGAGAGAAAACTAGGTTCAATCTGTGAGCATAACAGTGTACGAAAATAGCATGTTTGGATATTTCTTTAATTTTAGCTCGGACACCATTATGTTGTCCGGCCATTACGGCAGCACCGTCGTATGTTTGTGCCACTAATTTTTTAGTGCATCGAAATTCGTCTAAGTAACTCTTAATGTGAGTGAATAACGAATTTGCGTCTCTGTTCTCACTCACATCAGTAAAGCCCACAAATCTTTCTTCGACGTTACCGTTTTCTTTCACGTAACGAAATACAGTCGACATCTGGGCTCTGTGGCTAATGTCCGTTGTTTCGTCTACAATTATAGCAACAAATTTTGCGTTTTCAATTTCTTTTTTAATTTCTTGCAATAAAACGTTTCCTAACGAATTAACGAGCTCATTTTGAATTTTGTTCGACAAGCCAGTAAAAACTGTAGACTTCTCTAAATGCATTTTTAATTGATTATCTGACGTACTTAATAAAGAAACGAGTTCAATATAATTACCTCTGTTATTAGATTCAATACATTCCCTATGCCCTCTAAATGCCAATTCTTGCTTTGCTAAAAAGCATGTAATATCTATTAATTTAGATACAATATATCTATTAGCCGTAACTATCTTGTTATAATTTTCAATATTAATTTTATATTGTTTACTAATGTTAAATTCTATTCTATTTTGATTTCCAAATTGCTTCAATTTTACGAAAGAATCGATGTGACATTTACGATTTTCGTGTCTTTTTCTAGCTTTACTCAAGTTATTTAAATCGTCAAAGCCATTCTTATTCCACACACTAATTTCATTTGAAAATAATAGGCAAGGCCAACAAAACAGTTTTTGCATTTTTATGGATCCACAAAGCCATTTTACGTCTTGATAAATTTTATCGTGAAAATGTCGAACAAATTTTTTTGTCGAAGTACTTATATTTCATTTAGGCGTTGGTCTTTCTCTTTTAATAATGTTTTCTTTTTCATTATATGGTCTTGAGCCAAAACTTTTTTAAGTAAATTTTCAATATCACAATTACAGTTTAAATCGCTAGCCATGATATAAGGGCTAAAATTAAAAATAAAATTATTAAAACTTACTTAGTAAAATAAAATTTGTGATGGATATACAATTATACATACCTGGTACAAAATATTCAATTGTATGAATATACTTTTGCGAAGAAACGTATATAAAAATAACATAAAATATTGTTTATTTTTAAATATTTAAACAATCCACTGAGTTAAAATTGCTCCCTGCGAGTGGCTCACGAATGGAAACAGAGACGATTTTGGTAGGTGTACAGTGAATGCATGCGTGACAAATCCCGAGGGTGCCGATACCGGTCAATGTCAAATGCCTCTTTTGTCGCGTCACTAGTATATCTCAAAGGACGCGACAGGGCCGTTGTAAATTTTAAACGTTTCTCACCATAGATGTAAATATGTTAAACTTAATAGTCATTTGTTTTCTAACTACTGCAATTCGTTTTAGTACCAGGTGTACACGGAAATCAGTTCCCCACTGTACTGAGCTAGTAATTGCTTCGGTTAAGCTTTTGTTTAAGTCAGCAGGGTTTTACTTATGTCACCATTCCCTAATCTCTTAATTATTTAACTACTTCTTAGTAGAAATAACTCGAAACCAGTTACTTTGTACTCGAATATCTGTAGTCTTGGGAAAAAAGTGGAAAGAAATTTTTATGACAACCAATACTTAGATCGTACATTTAAGGAAAATAAATTCTAGAGCTTTTTTGTACCATTGTACGTCTCATTCATTAAATTTGGTTGTAAATAATGATGCCAAAGTAACAGTTAATATTTTAACATTATACAAGAATTGTAAACGTTTTTTCTGCATTCCCTTACAGATGGGACATACTATAATCGTAATATCACCGGTTTAACATTGAAACCCGTAAGTAATATAAGGCCGCGACTCCACTGGCCGTAAAAGGGCCGTAAAAGGGCCGTAAAACCCTCACCGTAAAAGCTTTTAATCACGTGACCATGATATTTTACGACCTGGTCAGGCGTAAAATATCATGGTCACGAGATTAAAAGCTTTTACGGTGAGGGGTTTTACGGCCCTTTTACGGCTAGTGGAGTCGCGGCCTAAGATGGGAGAGCGGAATAAATATATCAAATATTTTAATGGATTTTTTAAAACTCTCGTCAACTATACAGAACTATCATAAAAACATGCCAGTAAACTCCTATCGGTTGGGTTAAGTTATAAATCTAGTCCAAGGCGGGCAACCTTTTTTATAACACGGGCCAGAATAAATTTTACGTTTTTCCGCGGGCCGTAGTAGTTAATTGACGCCTTTTTGTGACTCGTAATTTTTTTAGTCTTCAAATATGAAATAATTAAATAAAAAGTTTATACTACATTTATTTCTCTTATCGTTTTCGAAAATTACAAAGAATTGGAAAATTAACTATTAATTAGTTATTTTTCCAATTTAATAATCTATTAAAGATCTCGCGGGCCGGATAGAAACTTTTCGCGAGCCGTAGCTGGCCCGCGGGCCGGGGTTGCCCGCTGTTGATCTAGTCTACTCGTGATTCACGTAATCGGGCGAGAGCGGCCGAATATCTAGCAGGCAGGCGGCTAAACAGCCCACAACCGGTCCGGGATATAAAGTTAGAAGCTTTATGTGTGAAGCATCCACCAGCTAAACCGGGTGACGTTGGTGCTCTGTAAAGCGCATGCGCCAATGCCTATAATCTGGCTGCTTGGAAGTTGACAGGCAGGTGGCTAACATCCCACAACCGCTCCGGGATATAAAGCTGTACTCTTTACGAGTGTGTCGCTTACCCGTTAGCCGGGTGAGCTAAACCGGGTGAGGTTGGTGCACTGTAAACCGCATGTGCTAATGCCTATATAATCTGGCTGATTGGAGACTGACCCGGTTTCGACATTCCTTCCGCCACTGATTTATTCGAATATACAATAGCAATCTTATCGTTTTTTTTCACATGTAGTATAGAAATTTGTAAAAGATACATAATGCAGTTATAATAAAATATTAATTTTAATTAATTCAAAGTACGTTAAAATATGAAAATTTATATTTTATAAAATACAAGGGAAAGTCATTGGAAGGTGGAATCGGTGCTTCCATCGCTTCCAATGACGGCACGCCACTGGTGTGGTATGACACCTGTAGAAAAAAGAACAACAGGTACAATAAGCACCCTATCCATCCTCCACAGATGCCTTATTTCCTGGGCGAGTTCTGTGTACTTTATTATTATTATTATTATTATTTCATATTTTATTTTTCACATTTATTTGTAACTTTATGTATATCTGTAATTCCAATTTATGTATTTGGTATTGAACCCTGGTAGTGCCAATTGCAGAGCCTGGATGTACTGTACATTAATTTGTACCTTTTAATAAAACTGAATAACTGAGGTAATATTAACCATAATTAAATTTAATTAATGAATTAATATTTGAAAAAACTATTAACACTAAGTGTCATCCACTTGATGTTAATACAGTTTTAAAAAATGTATTTAAACTTGAGTGGTTGAATAAAAAGTATTTTATTAACTATTGAAAATTTGAACAAGATATATAAATATATATAGGGAAAGTGTGAACAAATAGTAGGAATTTAAAAAGTCTCATTTGAAGCATAAAAATTATAAAGTTTTTCGTTTTATTTCAGACAATCTTTTTGAAATGAAATGTTACCTTCAAATCAAACAGTAAAAAATAAATCGTTTATATTAAAAAAACTTCAAATTTCCGATTCTTTATTGAAGCAATTCACGCAGTTTTAAAAGAAAATTTTGGAGAACCCACGAATTCGATACGCTACGCCTAAATATCTGTCTATACACTTGACAGATTTCACTGAATTTATAAAGACTTTCAAAATATTTTACGTAAGATACATCTTTATATATTTAAGAACAGCAACTTACCTTAAAAAAGCTCATCAAAACTGGATGATCAGGTGCAGTACAAGTAAATTTCCCTTTCTGGACAGCTGATGCTAATTCTTCAAACGTTTTCGGCACTGACTGTGTTTTCTTGGTAATCATAAATGAAGTTAACGTCCCACTGTAAGCCCAACATATGATCAAAACCGGAAGCAACCAGAAGACCAAGGCCACTCTGGAGGAAGAGCGCTTTACTTTCAAATCAACTCCTGAAATAAAAACGAAAGAAATAATGTGCACAAAATACAGTTTTAAATAAAAATATTGTTTTGCGTTACAAAGATTCTCACCTTGATTGAGAAAACTTCCGAACAGAAACCAAACGAAACCTTTTTTACTCCAACCTTTGTTGTTGTCTTCTGCTGACTTGTCGTAAGTGACTATTCTAAATATGAGTACACCAGCAACCAGAGTACTGAAGAAAATGGCCAGCCACACCTTTATATGAGAGATTTTTCTGAGTTTGGGATAATATTTAAAATTTTGTATCAATGAATTTATTAGGCGTTACTTACCCAAAAAGAAAAAGGGGAAATTATTGATTTCCAGGAAATGTCTAAATACGAGTTTTTAATGACGAAGTGAAAAGGTGTAAATGTGTTAATTGGAGTTATTTCCACGCTATCGAAGACACGAAGACTTATTAACTCTGGGTAAGCGGCGATGTCGGCGTCCTGTTAAAACGAAATATTGATAGTTTTCGAAGTGATAATAATTATGTTTCTGCTAACGCATTCGTAAAGAGCAACTAAAAATACGTTAGATTTGACGAGAAAATGTAAATTTTGACATCGGAGCAATGCGGAAATGCAACTTTTAATCATACATTGTAATTTATTAAATGTGAAATATACGGTTTTTACTTTGAAATAAGTAAAGTGTATAGTTACTGTAAAGTGTCCGCTAGCAATCGAGTCGTTCCTGTCATTTAGTAAACTTTTTTCAGAAGACATTATTCAACTAAAATAACGTGACTTCTGATTCTTGTCAGCTGTTTCTATAGCGAGACCTGTGGCAGTTTCGCTTTGCGTGTCTGTTCTCGACATTCGTGTCATTAACATCGTTCTCGAGATTGAAAAAGGACATGCTGACAGACATTCAACAGACAGTTCGAGTTTATAGATCTACAATTTTTTTCCAATTCCACTGTAATTAGTTAAATAAATTATAATTATAGAATGACTTGTACTGAAATTTACCGTGTAGAAGTACTGCCAGTTTGCTGTAGAGGATATTGAGTTACTTACAGATGGTTAGATAAAACTTATCTTTCTTTTCATAATTATTATTTCGCTTTGCTTTATTGAACACGAATAAATTATTGAATTCAGAAAATGAAAGCAAACGACAATAATGTCACTTTTTTATTTTCATAATATAGTTTTGATACTGTAATTTTATGTAAGATATGAGGGGAGATATGCAAAACTCATGCTCTCCCCTTTTTATGACTTTTAGAAGAACGCAAAAAAAATATTTATTGTCGACACACATGTTACATTATAACGATTGTTTGATGATATCTTTGTTGGCATAGAAACTACTTGCACAAAGCGTCAAACGCTTTGTAAAAGAGAATAAGATAAGGATAGCGTGAGTTTTTCAGCGAATTCTGGTTAAATGTGAGTTTTGAATCAAACTTATATGGAAAATGTTAGTTCTGAACCAAATCAGTTACCATAATAGAAAACAGAAAGAACAAAATAATAAGTCTTACTATTATCTTATTGGACGAATAATAAAAAAAAATCAAACTGACGAAAACTGTGAGTAGGCAGCAGACAATTATTACAACAGGAGCAACATCAGCAGAACTGGAGCACAAAATTCCATTATGCTTTGTGTGCGCCAGAGGCTTTCTGATTGGTTGAATTGAAAACTGTGAATTCTGCTGTAAAACGGCTGTTGGATAATGTGAAGTATGCTGGAAAACGCGATTTTCAGCAATTTTTTCAGCATAAAAATTTGAGAGTTGATCAACAGGATTATTGCAGCCTTAATCGCCTTTTCCTAGACAAACAGGGATCAAGCCAATCTAAATACCGCAAAAATTGAATAATGTGACTTTTGCATTTATTCCTTTCATATTAAGAATAAATTGAAATGAAATTATCGCTTTGATAATTATCCGCTAATTTAATTACAGATTAAATGATACAACAAATAATATTTTTTGCATGACCAATGATTCACACTGGAAAAATAATAAACTTCCTCACACAAACTGTGACAGATTTGAGAGTTTGTGAAAAAATTTATGAAATAATTGATATATGTGATATTGTTTCAAAATAGAGAGTAAATGCTTTGACGAATTGCTTTGCAAACGACGATACTGCATGCTTTCGTTAAAAATTATTCAACTTCTGTATACGGTAAAATTTCAATTTATTGAAGAAAGTTATAAAGGTCGAAACAAAAAAATGAAATCACAACGTTTTGCTCAGTGAAAACAGGAAGCATTACTTCTGTTCTTATAAACACTGCTGTATACAAGGTATTAGCTACTACATAGAAATTTGAAGAAGCTGCCCACGTTACGTCTAGTACGCTTATAACGAATTAGGAGAGTTAAATATGTTACATATGTGCATGTGTTCGAGTAAACAAGTTGTATGGAAACAGCTTTCGAAGACATAAAAAACCTACCAATAGCATTAATATGCTGGGAGAAGGAATTGAGGAAGATTTCTTTCTTAACTATTTTTTGTAATATTTTGGACTCCTAACTTTGATTTCATTGTTGTAATGTTTTTTCGATCAGAATAAAATTATCTTAAAATAAATCAATTACGAATGACACAAGTAGGAGCACACTATTTTATTATGTATCATTATTTGATGGTTTTATTTAGTTGTGAACAATTATCGCACTCAGCTGGAAAGCATGCTAACGAGTTTAATTAATTTAACAAAATGTTCATTAATTTCAGGAAAATAATTTAACACGATTAATGAATTATCTCGATCTGAATGTATAAATCATTACAAAAAATGTGTAAAGAATTAAATTTAGTTTCTTTCGCACAATACAAAGGTTAATATTAAGTCTCCCTCGTGTCTAAAAGTGAAAACATGACATTATTTAATAATAAACTGACGATAATTTATCATTATTTTTTTTATATTTCGATACAGTTAATAAATTTTAATTAAATTTGTTTAGTAGCTGTATGTATGTTTAATAGGTGGTTGTCTCTTTAATCCGAAAACATTCGGTAGACTAACTTACAGCTAAACAGGCTTAAAACTTTTTTATTGGTTCTTCATCAAATGCATTTCGGACCAGTTTTAAAACTGGTCCGAAATGCATTTGATGAAGAACCAATAAAAAAGTTTTAAGCCTGTTTAGCTGTAAGTTAGTCTACCGAATGTTTTCGGATTAAAGAGACAACCACCTATTAAACAGTTAATAAATTTATTTAGACTAAAAGATACAAATTATAGAATATATTAAACTTTCGGTTAATGTTACCCTAGGTTCCGAGATGGCGGCGGGGAAAATTTTTCCCTACGTTGGAGACTGCGACGGGGAAAAAATTTTTCTCTCGATTCAAGATGGCCGCGTGAAAATCTTAAATTTTTCTGCAGACTCCGCGGACGTTAACCGAAATAACCAAAAAAAAAAAAAGAAAAAAAAAAGAATTTTTTTACTCACTTTTCGATGGTGGTTGCCTACTTCTTCCTACTTTTTTTTCCTTTTCGATCCATTCTTTTTTCGGTTTTGGCAGCTTGGATACTTTCCTTTTCTCTTGGTGCGGCTCTTTTCTTCCCTGTTCTTTTCGATTCGGCTGCTCTTTTATTGGTCGATTGGTGTTTCCCTCTGTTCGATTTATTACTACTTGGCCATATAAACGACAGAATGCAACCCCAAGAAATGTGGCCAAATTTACTTTTAAATGTTCCATCAAAGGCAGAAGTCTTCGTTCCGCACTTACTACATCACAAGAAACAGCTTTCTCTATTACTCCGATGATATAATTTGCATTTAGAATCGCACGGAATGCAAACGGACTCGGTCGGCTGTATGCCTAATTTTACAGCAAATTTCGGAAAGTTCAATGCGTTATCGATACGGGGAGGCAAACCAAGCTCCAAAAACTCGTCTTCCATTAACTTGTAGAAATCACGAGTGGTGCAACTCGACCGAAATTCGTCGTTGAAACTCAAATCGGCAAAACTACTCATTATCGAATAATTGGCAATAAACTAAACGCGGGGAGGTGGTGAGGAAAAAAATGAAATATCGTAACAAGAAAAATAAACAGCAATTATTCCAATACGCAATTCGTCGCAACACTGCAGTAAACGATTCCAACTAGAAATTAGTCGATTTGCATAAAATTGCATTGAAATGAACGAAAATCACGTCACAGATCGAGCATTTGCATATTCGTTCGTAACACAACTACGAATTTTCCGCCGATATTACTCTCGCACGACGTCACGAAAAGGCTTTCTCTACCGTCGCAAATTTACACACGACCGTCGCCGTTTCGAGGTTACAGGATACTCGGCAACGTCGAACTCAGGGTTCAAACCGAACGGGGAAAAATTCTCAACGGCGTCGACGTCACGACTCTAGGGAAAAAATTTTTCCCCGCCGCAGTCGCCAAGATAGGGAAAAATTCCCACCGCCGCCATCTCGGAACCTAAGGTAACATTAACCAAACTTTCTTTGAATATAAATTTTTTAACATACCCCACTTTTTACTTGGTCCAAGGGATAAACCAATTTAGTAGTATTCAGTTGGGCAAATTCGCATCTAAATTAAAATATGAAAATTAGTTTAATATACAAGAGTAACTTTTTATGAATGCCAGAAATACCTACATGGATCTAAACAACGATAAATTAATTTAAAAAACAAGGCTAAAAAGTGGAATTCCTGTTTATTGTCGTTACTTCCAACGCCAATTTTTTTTATTTATATATTTTTTCGAATAACGTTTCAATCCGTTAAAATGTCACGTAAGATTATTATTGATATCAAACGATTTAGGGAACTTACGTAAAAGATTGATAGTTTTGTTTACAATAATTTTAATATATTGGTTATACAAAAGTGATACTTTAAATTAAAAATCGAGAGATAAAACAATTCATTTTACTAAAAGAACTGAAGTCACGACTTTATAGGAAAGATGGAAATGCATAGCAGTTCAAAACGCGATGATATAACAGTAAATTTCGTGATACTCGTGATACTTTAATGTTTTTATAGAAAAATAACACGAATAGCTATTACACCAGGTTGGAAAAAATCTCACGAATCTATTGATATAACGAACAAATAAACGTGGTTCGATCAAACAATTATTGTTTAAAAACGCTTGCTATCTCTTCTAATTTGTCACTTATATAACACTACCTTAGACTCTTCGGAAACGTTACTATAATTAATATAAGGCGATCCTCTACGACGAGTGTGTTAAAAAAAAATTCTAATGACGTTCTTTTTTTTCGAGTTAAATATATGTCGAAAAATACTCTGTGTGTAAGCGAAAACAAACGATTATATTCTGCACTAAACATTTCTAATTGGTTTAATTTTTGAATTTATTTAAGGCGACGAATATAGTAATATATACTGACATGTAATATTTGATAATATTTATAATATTAAAACATGTATATTTGATAATAATAATTTATGTTCTGATAATTGTGATTAAATATAGCTTTAATGTATTACTTAATTAATTAATATTATACTAGTTGATTACATTAACACATTGTATATTATGACGAGTTTTTTTTAATTTCTTACCTGATTTTCTTGTACTTACAAAGCGTGGAAAATGGAAATTCTACATGTTTATGTATTTCCTCACGCAAAGTAATCGCGTTTAGTCTTTTCCCATACTAAAAATATAAGAATTTATTAAAATTTATAAATAATTATTAATAAATGATAACAATTATACGAACAATAGGAAAGGGAAACTTTATCACATCTTCCTTGGATGGTTCTGAAAAAATAAAACGTATAGTAAAGATTACATACTAGAGTTGTATCAATGTAAAACAGAAGTTTCTTAAATATGAATTTAATTAACCACAACTGGAACAATACAGAGTATACAGAAAATTATCACTAGAAAACTGACGTGGAGAAACTAAATTGTTTATAGGTGAAAAGTTATAATAGTATTACGTCACGAATGAAAGTAATTTATTGTTGAGAAAAAACAAAATTCACGAAGAGTACAGATAAAAAGAAATGTTCAATAAAAAAGTTAAATTAATGCGAACTAAACTAAAGTAAAAAGTAAAATGAAATCTGTTGGCATTTAAACGGGAAATATGTTGGATATATTAGAGTCGTTCGTTAAAATCATCCGCAATTGAGATTTTCTCCAGTCTAAACTGAAGGAGTTTTCTCTCAAACATTACGTCCGAGACTCGCTCGACTCGGTTAAAAAACATATTTGAATTAGTTACATAAAAGTTGAAAATTTGCAATGGAATGTGAGAATGGAGTTGATAGTAACTGCAGATATGTGGATGTAACGAAACGATAAATTATTCAAATCGGTAGAAAACCCGGGCTGGCAGTGACAGAAGAAGCAATGAAAGAGCTAGGTAACGTGGTGCCACGTATTGGGGATTGTAGACGGGAATCTGGTTGCTTTTTCTTCGAACTCCTATAACTTTCCCACAGTTCAACCGAAATTCTCCAAACTCTGTGAAATTATGAAGAACCGGACTGGTTCTGTATTCTAAAAAACGGTTTACATGTTCAACTGATAAAAAGAAGCACCTAATTATATAAATGAACTTATAATAAATATGTTGAAATAAAGTGTGAAATTCGAGATTTTATCTAGTTATTACAAATTAATTATTCTTACGGTCTTGAACGCGAACAACAGAGTTCGTGAAAAATTTTATAATTCTTCCTATTAAGGCAACCGGTCGCACGCTGTAACATCATAAAATTTACACTTAACATTTGAATTCATCATTTTGTCCCTTCCTCGACAACAATTTCGTCACTAAGTTCTCACGGCGAATCTATAAAAACCGCGTCTTTCCCCACCCTCAGGAGAGTCCCTTTCGATCTGTCAGTCAAGCGTGCTTCTGGACGATCCGCGAAATAATTGTTCATCGCAGTCGCGAATAATTGAACTAGTTCCTTTCAGATTTCAAGCTCCTTATTCCGGAATCACGTCGAAAGTTCCCTCCAAAATTCAAAGACGTATGATCACTGATTATTGCATCTCTCTCTCGACTTTCTACGCGTAATTGAAGAGTTAGAATTGTAGCTTAGAGAACTTAAAATTGTAATTAAAATCTTTTGTTGATTTTAATAAATATTGTTTCGTTGTTAAAATGGTGTCATCACTCGCCTTCGCCTACACCTTATCGTCGGCTCCAGTGACCTCCTACACTCGCGTAACGCGTAACGAAACGTAACCGCCATCCTTTACAAGTAAGTTAACGACCTGATGCCGGAAAGAGCAGTCCGACTTTCTCCGTCTTTCCGCGGCTTACAAAAGTGTATGCAATTAAAACACTCTTATAGCGATTTTAATTAGAATATAGCAATATATTACGACTTCGTCACAATGGTCTAAATTTTAGTGGTGTTTTTCCTCTGTACATTATTCTTTTTTTCTTAGAGTCATGCCATTCGCCTAACTTTTTTCCGGGAATAAATTTTCTGGAGTAGACAGAAAGCTTCTATACAGTTAATGGCAGTTTACTAGAATAACAATTTAATATCTAATCTCGGCATTCATCTATCTATCGCCGTTCTCGACATAAAAAAACCGTCAGTAAGAATTCACTAATTTGCAATGTTTTCAAATTACAGACTAATGCCGTTAATTTTGCAAACACAAATTTTTGTGTATATCCTATTAATACTTTGTTTGAAGTCCTCCTATTTACAGCCAGAGTCTGTAGAAAGAGGTTAAAGGCTCTAAGTTGAAGTCTGATTGTACTGTATTATAAAACTGAGTTTAATACGACTAGAAGAAAATATTGTCAACTTTCAGATAAAATTATGTACAGTAAATTATATCAAATTTGAAGATATTTATAAACCTGGTGATATGTGAGTTTTTAAAAGACACTTTAATTTTATACATTCATCGAAATTTTCTGAAATTTTGCAAGGAAAAATGTTCGTAAGGGGTTTGATACTATTTATTTTTTCTGGCTGAAGGTCGACAGGGGTGGAGCAATAAAGGAAATCTTGTGTCATATTATACAGTATATTTTAGTACTCATAATATTCTTTTGCTTCTTTTATAGTTATAAAAACTTATAAAGTCATTTATTAAATTATTAATTTATAATATTAATAAGTAAACAACGCATCAAGAGTCGTTTCGATTTTTCTCAATCTTCGAATACAGAAAATACAGGCTCATACTTTTAGCATGTCCGTCAAGTGTATGCAGCAATCTGTACAAAACTAACAGTATCGAAACAATTTCGCTTTATATAATATAAATGTTAAAAAACAAAATATTTTGTTTCGTACAAAAATCGAAATTCAATTTTGCATAATAAAGTTAAACAATATGTATATTAATGTAGCTGAATGCTTATAAGTACAATCATCTACATAACTTTTTAACATATGTTTCTTGTCTTGAATTTTTATTTACAAATATTATTTAGAAACAAGCTACTGTAAATAATAATAATAACCATGGAAAAATTTTGTAATTTATGAAAAATAAACTAAAATATTTTATGTACAAATTATTTTTTATGAAGATCGTTTCTATTCAGAATTTAAAATTGTCATAAAGAAAACAGGTATTTACTATGAAGATCCACGTACAGTAAAACTTATCAAAAACGGCACCTGAATACAACGGATAAAATACTTCGAAACAAATTGATTTCCTGTGTTAAAAAAACCTGTTTAAAACGGAGACCTTACAAAATCGAATAAAATATTTACTACCGAGCGATACCTGTTTTCAAATATTATAACTGTATGAGCTTTTTTTGTAGTAAATATATCTTTTATTTATTAATAATTTATTAATGATAAGTAAACGTTATAAAAAAAATAAAATAAAATTATCACCTTCCAGTTAGTCTATCCCTTACTTGTTTGTAAGTATAGAATCAAAAATAAATCGACGATTGATTTAACCTGATTAAGCAGAAGACATCTACAGATGTTAAAATTAAATAATGATAAATAGTACTCAAAACCACAAATCTAAAATTCATTTTTGATACCGCCTAACTCTTGCGATCAAAAATAGATGTTGATAAAACTAAACGGTAATAATTCAGAAGTTATTTTACTATTTTAACGTAATAATTTAATCAACGTCTTACTTACTCGCTTCTGTCACCAAGAATTTCACCGAGATCAATAAGATAAGTAAATTTGCGTATTTCATTTTCGTTTTCATCGAATAGCCGCATTCACTTAAATGTTTCGATTTAAAATGTAGCGAATAATAGAAACAAATATCATTGTGTGCGCAATATCGATCATTGCGCAAAGAGGTAAAGCGATTGCGTGATAATTGTTAAAGTTTAAAATATCAATTAATTATTTTCTGTCTGCCTGCAATACTAATTTTATAATTATTAAAAGAATATACATAATGTAAGTTAATTTTCTAATATAAAACTATAAAATAAAAATATTTCTTTACTTTTATATTAACTTCAAGTGTGATTGACACAAGCAAGGAATTACTCTCACATAAATTGCAGTATAATTAGAAACCAACAGCTATGAAACTTTGGCGGTAAACATTCCGACGACAATTATTATAACATGCAAATTGGAAGTTGAAATTATGTGAAAGATAATCATACCGATTAAGCAAAAACGTATTTAGAAAAAACAATTTGACGAAAAGTTAAAAAAATTCGAAACTCTGTCAGAAAAAGTCGTATAAAGTGACATCGAATAGAGAACTTTTTATTTCATTAAGACAATTATACTTTTTTCATCTATTTCTGTAATTTAGCTTATTAGATTTAATCACATGCTCTAAGGTCAGGTATATGTGGATAGCGTTATTCGGCTACAAACGCATAAGAACACATTTTCACTCTGCGAAAATCCGCGAAAAACTAGAAAAAAAGTATTCATATGGAGACGTTCTGCTGGATTTCCAAATAAAACTGCTTGAAGTCAAAAAGGGTCCAAAAGAAAAACAATGCATAGCTCACTTATTCAGTGAGCAGATCATTGTCTCTTCTTTGGAAAATGTTCGAATAGATAAATGTTTACCACATTAATGTATCTAGCCTTAACGAGAATGTGACCGCGAAGTGTCTTCTGATAAAAATTTGATTGTAAAAACGTAGCCAATATGACGAGATAACGTAAGCTCACGAATTGTAGATGTATCGATCTGCTTACAGATGATAATATGTAAATTGAACTATTGATTAGTGAGAAAGTATACTATATGCTTCTTTTTACTAATTAATTATTGAATATATTTAGCTGAGAACATTTATTTTAAGGGTTATAAAAATACCTATGAAAGAGGTAAAAACTACAATATTAAACTGTAAAATATTGCGTTGATTTATTTGCTTTATATTATTACACAAATGCAACTAATTTCACTTATCCAGTGTGGGTATGACTTACTTTCATTTTGCCATTCTCGTTTCTATTGTATTAAAACCTTCATTTCCTTACACATGACGTATTACAAATAAAACAGTTTTCGTTTTAGTTTTCGGAAGATCAAAAACGTAATTTGTAATGTTGCATTTATACTTTCAAAACTGCCCAGGGTACTTCTTTTGATCGTTACACTAGCAATTCCTCTATCGCCGCAATCGTTTAATTTATCATTTTACTAAAATAATATGTAGTCTTTGTTTTGTTCAATAAATGAACTCTTTTGTTATTGTTGTTCATTAAAAAAGTCCCAATTATTTATCGCTAACATGAGTTTTTTCAGAATTGTTAATTTTTGAATGTAGTATCGGCGACTTTTTGTTCGCCTATCAGAGCTGCAATTTCTCTTTATGAACGTCGTAATTTACGGCATCGTTCAGCATTTACAAAACTTATGCAATTACGATTAGTTTTTGTTAAAAAATTTGCAATCCTTAATGTAGGTTAACTACACTGACAGTCTTTTACTGTTTTTTGCACTCACGCCTTTGTATCATTTTTATAAAGTATTTTCGTATTTATCCTGCAATTATATATTAGATAAATAATTATTTTAATTTTTGGGTATTTATAAACAAACTTTGATATTAAACAGATTTTATTTTCTTTTTCCAGTGGCGAATATCTCTTTTGTGTTAATCGTATTTACAGTTTCTTTCTGCATTTGTGTACAGTTTTGTATCAAAAAGTTATATTAATTTTCCAAACAATTTATGTGACATAACTTATAATTATGCCTTTCGATATTCATTAATTCATTTGTTTATCTTACTTTTATATTTGTGGATGTGCGATACAATATACGGCATTAAAAAGTTATTTAATTATTACGTTCCCACTGAAGCCAAGTGATAACAAACCAGCCAATCTTTATTCTGACATTATCACAATGCCGGGATGCAATTTTTAATCATATTGGAATATACTTCATTTAAAATATGCTTTTCTTTTCAAATTAAAAGTTCTCTGTTAAAACAGATGCAGGTCATCTATCTAACTCTTTCCGAAATAAATTTTTATTGATATAACGTATTTTTGGTCTATATCGGACATTTTACATACTTAATTGGAGCATCTTGTGTCTATGCTGTTTGCCCGTGTCCTCTGCGATTATCAACGTAACTTCGTTTCCCTGATTAAGCGAAGACAGACGGTGAACCAAACGGACGTAGGAAGGATGACAGAGTGAATTTATAAGTTTACAATTTTTGTAAATTGCAGACTAAATATTTTGTCGTATATTGTGACAGAGAAATGTTATTATAAAAATAACTTAAAATTGGCAACAACTTATTTAAATGACCCGTGATTATCATATAAGTATAATTTTTTCCTATACAGACATCAATTAGTTAAGAAAAATTATCTTCGAAATTGATTCTACGTAAAACGTCCGAAACGTTTCAATTGTTTATTGTTTAAAGAATTTGAATATATTGTTTTGTTAATTTTGTACATTTGAACACTTATGTTTTGTATTGTTTTTTAGTAAAATTAATATAGAAACATCAACGAAATTTATCAGCTTTGATGAAAATCATACTTCTTGAATTATTTGTTCACCAGACTGTAACGCGTCAAAAAAGTTAACTAAATTCTCAATTAACGAAACGGTAATTAAGCTGAAAGGATGAGATAAAGATTTACTGTTTGTAGTTTCGTTTTACTTTTAAAACTTTAGTTTACATTTATAATTTTGTTGAGTATCCATAATTCATTAATCCATTAAAAACAACGGTAATATCTGTCAAAATTGAAATGACATACGAGAGAAGTGCATTTAGATGGAATTTCGACCATTTCTGCATCGAAGACAAAAATTTTTCCATTATGTCGATAACAAAAATGCTCGTAAAGATCAATTATTTAATTTGCTGTTTCTGGAGATAAAAATTTATAGTCTTGTTTCATATATAGTAAAAGCGTATTCGAACTAGTACTGAGTTGAAAGCCAACGCAGGTTATTAGAAATATGTCGATTAAATTGAAGTTGACTGAAAATTCGTTGTTCTGTAAAGTCATTGAAGGCGAAAAAACGGGAGTCAATTTGTTTGAGATTGTAGATCGTTTTATGACTGATAACAAAATTTACTAAACAAAATATGTTAATGTTTGCACGGGTGGAAATTAAGCTACTGTAGAAGCTACCAAAAGCTTCAAGCTTGTATTCGAGCCAAAGTAACTCGTGCAGTTTAAACCCATTATATAATAAACTTATTATATAATTATACCGATTATATATTTATCATATAACTTATTATATAACATACTTATAAGCTTTGGCAACAGAAATATTCAGTTCAGAATTGTATACAGTAGAGCATCGATTATCCGAATTAATTGGGGACTGGGGTTGGTCGGATAACTGAAAAGTCGGATAACCGAAAAGTATTAAAAAAATACATTATTAGTATAGTGTATTAGGCCTAGTTTAAATACTAGCTTTCCTTTCATGGTCGAGCCAGTGCTGTCAGCTAAAACATGCAAAAATTTAACAAAAATAATATTAAAGTTGCCGAGACAACCAAATATTGTAGCGCCACATCACTAACGGACATTTGAATTTGCCGACTAGAACGCAGTCGGTTAATCAAGGGTCGGACAACGATGATCTAATGTATTTATATTTTGTAGTCAGTAGCCGACACTATCATCTTAACTAAAACGAGACACAACGAAACAAAAAAAGCACAATTCTCTGATAAAATGTTTGGTAATGTGGGTGCTAAACACTCGTGCCGTTTGTTTTACGGTAGTGTTCGTTGGATGTCTGTGGGCTGTATATTACTAGAAGTTTTTTAATTCAGAAACAAAATATATTACTACCAAAATAACAAAACTCATTTTCTTGCTAAGAGTTTTATTATAAAGATATTTTAATTCAGCTGGCCTTTTTAACTTATATATTTCAAAAGCTAAATATTCTTGATAAGTCACTAAAAGGTCGTGAAACGAATATTTTCCAGCTTTCAAACAAGGATAAACGCATGAATAATAATGATCGTGTGGAAACACAATATTGTAAAAGAAGATTGTACTAGGTTTTGTTTTTTGAATCAACTTTTACAAGATAAAAGACTAAAAAAAGCTGACAACTGTTATAATGAAGTACTTGTCAATATTACAGCTGTATATGGATAAATACGTCTCTATAGATGAAATCAAGAAATTATAGGAGTAGGTTAGCATGTATTTTCAAAACATATTTATGACATCCGTGTCCACTGTTATACATTAGTTGAATGAAACATGTTTCATTTCGCGATATGCTTTAATTTTTATCTGTTATTATACTTATGAAATGAAAGAAGGTCGAGATAAGAATAATTTAAGGAAGATTTCTTACAAATGCAGACTAGAAAAATTCTCTTTCAAGATACAAAATAGAGTACTTTTTCGAAGAATACTTTTATAAATAATCAATTAATTCTTATTTGAGTATGAACGTTTAAATTGGAACAAAAACGATATTTTTCGTCGTTTAATGTCAGTTTTGAATCTTATTATAGGTTATGATTATAAATGAAAACTTGAAAGTTGAAAATTGCTCATTCGTTTTATTTTACAATAAAACAAATACGACAGAAAAAAGTAAAATATTTGACATTTTTTCGAGTCTTCAACATTCCAGAAAGAAATTTCCTTTTAAAATATCTGAAATACTGATGATTCCGTGCAAATGGATTTAACTCGAATTTCAATTTTGTTTGACAGACGTTATTCGTGTTTAATCGAAAGAATTGCCATTTGTCACGGAATTTTTTTTTTTTTTTAGATAATACAAGTTTTCATTTTTGAACTTTGTAATTTTTATTTGTTTCAGTTACGAATTTTAACACTACTAAGTTTCGTTTATATTAAGATTTACAAATAATTTTATACAAAGTTATAAAATATATTTGACGAAACTTATACTGTATATTATATTTAATATTGCGAAAATAACAGACAAATATCTGTAGAAAAAATGACGTCGATCGATGTTTCTTGCTAAATATTTATGTATTCACCCAAATGCAAAAACAGTTCGTTGCATTTCGTTCACATGTTTGTAGCCTGTATCTGGATATACATAACGCCATAACGCCTTCTGGACGTTAGCTGATGCAACCGCGATAATGGGTGGTACGTCCCACAGTGGTTTGTAACTTTAAAATATGGTTTTAGCCTCGAAACATTTTTCTTTACAATTTTTATGCTGGTAATAATGCGACATTGTTTAATATTCATTTTCCTGTCTTGGTTTGAAATTCGTTAATTTAATAGCTCGGATATGCTTTCATTGTACATGAAACAAAAACTACAAATTATTATCACGAAAACAGAAGATAAAATAATTGACCTTTGGAAAATTTGCTGTGTTCGATATAGAAACGGTCGAAATTTCATCTAAATGAACTTTTTTCGTGTCATTTCGATTTCGACTGATATTACCGTTGCTTTTACTGAATTAATGAATTATGGATATTCAACAAAATTAAAATAAAAGCTAATGATCTCGTTGATGTGTTCATGTTACCTTCACCAAAGAAGAAATACAAAACTTAAGTGTTTAGATGTAAAAATTAACTTAAAAATGTTGTCAAATTTATGGCAGAATAAACAATTGAAACGTTTCGGGCGTTTTATGTATTAATTAATTTCGATTGTATATTGTCTTAAATTATTGACTTTCGCGTAAGAATAAATTCTGGCTGTATAATAATCAGGAGTCATTGAAACTGAATGTCCCCAATTTTAGATCCTTTTTGTGTCAACTTTTTTACACCTCTGTCACGATGCTTGACGAAATTTTTTGTCTGCAAGTTAGAAAAACTATAGATGTATAAATTCCCACTGTCCTCTGTTTGGTGTCCGTCCGTTCTCATTTCAATTTAAAAATTTTATTCCAAAAAAACTGGCATAATACTACTATAACAGGAAACTACGAATTTCAGATATAAAGCATATATTTTAAGGGATGACAGAATTGTGTACAAATGCAGTTATACTTTCGTAGACTGTAAATGGACACGCTTAACCCCTTTTCAAGACTAAGCGAAGTCCGAGGGAGTATATGTATGTATATTCGTAAACAATTCTGCCATCCTTGAACTAAAGACCCAAAAATAAATCAACCCGGGGGCCAACCCTAATTGCAAGGACTATCTGGTAATTTAACCCGACTTCACTGGACACTTCATATACAGCTGTAAAGTTTTACCAACGCTTTGTATCGTCGCATTCACTTTTTTGGTTTTTTGCAAATTTTACTATTTATGTACTGTGGTTTATCCGAATTATAAAAAAAAGTATGTAAAATATTTGAAATTATACAGAAATATAATCTTTAATGTGGAATTTCGAATTTTAAATATCCAATGTAAAATTTCTGTGTAATAATAATGTTACTATTAATTTCCAAAATTGAAATTTAAAATGTTCAAACTTGAAAATTAATAATATTTTAAACACAATTCAGACTTAGAACTGGACAGTAATAAATACAAAAGCCACTTATGAGAACGTTCAACTTCGCATTACTTTCGATGCTGGACTGACTTTGAGGTTCGCACGTGGTTTCGTACAATAAAAGCTCGATGACATATACAGTAATACCTCGATTTCGAATTTCACCGATTGTTTTCTGGATTATCGACGAAAACCGAAGTATCACTTTGTCTGATATGTTTCACTTGTATCAATTCCAGTATACCTATGTTAATTTATGAATAAATATTTGTGATTTACCCGTATTGTTTTTTCTTATGTGCGGCCTATTTCACTTCGAAAGTTTCAAATGTGGCCTTTAGAAAAAAGTTGCCCTTCCCTGGTCTAATCCAAAAACAGTAAGAGTCGCGCTCCGAATTCTTTCTCATAACGGTTTAAATTGCTACGAACTGCTAATTACAATTATTATATTTATTTGATGTACATAGAAAATGTTTTTGATAATTATTTTATTTATATTACAAATGTTTTAATTAAAAATAGTCTATTTTATAGGTTCAGACAACTAGAATTTTACAAATTTAATAAAAAATTTTTAAAAAGTTATTTTTACCTTTCAGGTTAGTAAAAATTAGGTAATAGGTTATAACGTGACAAAATATATTTGGTATATAAATGGATTGGTTTGATCCCTTATAATTTTTAATTTGCAGAATAAAACTACGGCGCGAGGGAAAAAAGGAAAAGGGAATTTGAGAAAAGTTGAGACTAACAAGTAATATAAAAAAAAATTCAAAGTCAATTCCTACTTAGGTCAACAAAAAAAAATTTTATTTTAGTTACCTTTTATTAAATAATTACAATTAATATAAATATGTATATACATAAATATCTTATATAAGAGAATTTTTTTTTATATTACTTGTTACTTTTAGTTTTTCCTGTGATTTATGCATCTCCTTCGTTTCTCAAGGAAATAATAATAATAATAATGAATCCGAAGTGTTGTAGTATTAAATCTTATGGAGTAGTTATGATTTGTGTGTTGGATCCCTCAGAGCTTTTAGAAATAAAATTAAACAAAAAGTTTTATAAATAAATAAAGTGTTTTTCACAAGTATATACAGTAATATACAATACAATATGTTTACTACCCGACATCGATCTAAGGTCGGAGGTTGCTTGCGCTGATCGCACTTTCTAACATCGGAAAAGTGTATGAGTAGTTCGAGTTCGCTTTTTTCTCCTCGCGCCCTCTATCGGTCGGAATCGGCATATTGCTGACGGGCGCTACAGTTTAAATTTAATTAATTAATGAATTAATATTTGAAAAAACTGTATTAACATCAAGTGTCATCCGCTACAAGTTTAAAAAAATGTATTTGAACTTGAGTGGATGAATAAAAATTATTTTATTAACGATTGAAGGTTTAAACAAGAGATGAATATATAAATATATATATATATATATATATGTAGAGAGAGAGAGTGAAGTAATAGTAGAAAATAAAAAAGAAAACGTGATTTGGAGTTAGTAGCTGAACAGTGCTACAGTATACAACAAATGTTTAACAAAACTTAAAATGCCAGTCTGAAATATGTCTAACAACGACGATGCGAATCAGCGGAGAAATATAAATAAAGATATTAGTATTCAAGAAAGTGAAAATAACACATTCGCTACTTCAACCGATGTAGCTAATGTCGATAATGCTCAAACTGATCAAAACAAATTTGAGAAAGAGAAAAATAAAGAAATTTTGCTAGCAATGCAAGTCAGTATTCTGTGAGATAAGCAGAGGGTCAGGGAATTATCCTCGCTGACCACTTACACTGCACGGGTTGGCAAAACCCGATCTCGTTGTCGTTTCGGATGGCTCGGAGGGCAAAAAAAGTGAGTGGGGAGATGCGTCGGTAAGTCGACAGGAGTCTTGGATTGACAAGAAACAGGTTAACAAATAAAACATTTATTGAATAACTAGAATACTATACAAGGCGATTACAAACTATTCTACGGTACGATGCGATTATATGCAAATAGATATGCAGCTCAACAAGTTCTGAACAAACAGGTGGCTATAAGCTAAGGCTATTGCCATTGCGGGAGAGAAAGTTTACAAAGATCCTAACAAAATACCTCTTGGTGTGAGATTGGACGATATAATTCGATGTATGGCGGTCGTCGACGATATGGAAGAGTTGCTGTAGGTCTTCTCCGACGGGACTTCGTTCCTGGGCATGGAGACGGACACAAGTACAATAATAACTTCCTATGTGAGAGCGCAAAGTTCCGGTTGCGCGAGCTTTTATAGAGTTAGTGTGAGAAGCTGTCGGTTGTTGACGATGACTTGCGAATTCTTGACAGCCAAGTGTCAACTTTCCCACCTAACTGTTGATAGTTACTGGAGACCTCTGCTCCGTTTCTCCGCGAGGAGATTTTTTCTATCGGTGATCGTTTACAAAATTTTTTAACAAAAAAAATGAAAGTTTTTTTTATGTACACAAATTTTCCCGCTAAAATGCACGCATGGAAGTCAGTATTCCAATTCTAGAGGGCAACGAGTCTAATACATTTTTCATAAAGCCACATTACAGTAATATAGATGATTTCTTTCAGTAAATTAATAATTGTATAAATTTTTTACATGTAACCATTATTAGAACTGATAATAACTTAGAATATAAAAAATATGTAAAACCTATGCAAATACCAAAGGTACTGTACTTTGTTTTAAATCCGGTGTTTTACAAGCTATGAAATTTAATATTCTTAAAATGTACATAGATAAAATTAAAAATAGAACGAGTCAATTATTAAATCGACAAATAGAAATAGAACGAGTGATTAAAATCTTTTTACTTAATAGTTATCCTTAAAAACTATTACAAAAATTGTTAAATTGTATTAATAGTAATGATAATAAAATTAGAAAGTTTGAAAAAAATAAAAATTTTGTAAATTTAATATATATATATATACCTAAAATATTTAAATGAGTTGAAAATATATTAAAAAAAAAAATAAATCTAATACCCAAAAAAAATAATTTATTTAAAAGGCATTTATTAATATATCACAAATACAAATATTTACTGTCTATGTCTGTAACACAAGTCTCCTATGAACGGAGCTTCTCTACGTTAAAATTCATTAAGATCAGGTTTCTCGCGAGAAATTCTAAAAGCCTTCGTGTTAATGTCAGTGGAGAAGGCTATTTTAAATGAAATAGGTTCTGATGATGCCATTAATATTATTGCTCAACAAAGCCAACTTCTAAATAAATTTTAATGTTCTAGACTCGTGCTTATTGCAATTATTGTCAATGCTTTATTTTGAATATATTTAAATACTAGCTGACCCGGCCACGCGTTGTTGTGGCTCAAAATGTATCTATTATAAATGTATAACACTTCCCCCGCGGGGGGAATTTCAAAAAATCCCTTCTTAGTGTACATTCTCTTGACGTACTCTATTAAAACGCAATCAAAAACGCATCTAAAATAGCATAACAAAAGCCGAGTTCTTCACAGTAAGCCTTAATCCCGTCACTTTTCCCGCTGGGGAATATCGAAAAATCTCTTTTTAGTGTATATTCTGTTGACGTAACCTATTAAAACGCAATTAAAGACGCAAAACACCGCATGTAAAATAGTATAATAGAAGCCGAGTTTTTCACGGTAAGCCTTAATCCCGTCCATCTCCCCCCACTGGGGGGAATTTCGACATGTATATTATATAAAAACACGTGCGTATTCGAATGCAACGTTGTGTCAAAATTTCAAAAGAATCGGTAGGAACAAACGAACGTTATATTTTATTTATATAGATAGATAGAAAATGATCTGCTTCAGTCCATTCTCACAGAAAAGCAGAATGCCTCACAGAAAAGCAAACTTAGGTCGTCGGAAGTTAGCGCCATCTGTTGGACATAAAAGCCTTAATCCATATATAAATATATTTTTGAAAGGGGGAAATGGTGTAGGGGTATGAAAAATAGATAGTAGCCGATTCTCAGACCTACTGAATATGCATAAAAAATTTGGTAAAAATCGGTAAAGCCGTTTCGGAGGAGTAAGGTAACTAACATTGTGACACGAGAATTTTATATATAAGATAAATAGAAAAAGAGACATTTTTTTATTTATAGGCTGGGTCGGTAATAAACTTTTTGGGGTGTAAAGCTAGTTCGCCTCCTTGTGGTGCACCCTGGATAGCGTCTACTCGTGAACTAAATGAGCTAGCAACTTCTGGCGTCCAAATAATCTGTAGGATCTCCTGGACAATACACATCATCTCTCTCTTCCTTTTTTTTAAACTATTTAAACTAATTATGTCTCTTCATTACAAAGATTCTTATAAGGGCCATAGCACCAAAGACCTTGGTCCTCAAATTAAGATATGTCAAATTAATATTGAAGGCATTAGTCAAGCAAAATGCCAATATTTACATAGAGTTCTGAAGGATAATGAAATTGACATAGTTGTAATTCAAGAGACTCATACTGAGAATGAATACCAACTTCAGAATAGAGGTGTGATTCCTGGTTTTAAACTAATTGGCTCAACCTACCACAAAACATACGGCACTGCAACATATGTCCGTAGTGACATTGAGGATGTTTTGTTTTGTAAAGCAACCACTGACGTTAACATCTATGTGGTCACTATACAGGTTGGCCAAATTACAATCAGCAATATCAATAAATCTCCAGCTACAACTTGGCCACAACACGTCATACCACAACTACCTCATCCTGCTGTCTATTTGGGAGACTTCAACAGCTACCATGAACTCTGAAAATACCGCAACACTGATAAAAATGGTGACATGGTAATTAAATGGGCAGAGGAAAATGATCTTTATCTTCTGTTTGATGCTAAAGATCGATGCATTTTTAGGTCCAGGGCTTCGGGTTGTGAATATAATCCTGACTTGTGCTTTGTGTCTTCAGATGAAAATAGACAATAGACTGTTATCAGCTACACGCAGTGGCGTAGCGTGGGTGTCAGCCGCCCTTATCTAGGTATTTTTACAAGATATTATTATTTATTGTGAAATTTTGCCGCCCCCTATAAGTGCCGCTTGGGGCAGGCCGCCCCTGCCGCCCCCACTACGCTACGCCACTGGCTACACGCACAGTTTTAAATCAATTTTCGCATAGTCAGCATTGTCCAATAATTATCGGAATTGGACTTAGTATTCCTATAGTAAATAGTATTCCACGTGCAAGATGAAATTTTAACAAGGCTAACTGGACTTTGTTCTCAGAGGATCTTGACAAATGTTTGGGATGGATCCCACCTACATCAAACAACTTTAAAAGGTTTGTTGGAGCACTGTTTAGTGTAGCCAAAAAATGTATACCTAGAGGATACCGCAAGATTTATATCCCAGGATGGAGTGAAAAAAGTGAATTACTATATAGGAAGTTCCTAGAATCTGGTAACCTTGAGATAGGGGATGAACTACTCCATAGCTTAGATAATGCCAGGAACCTTAGATGGATAAACACTGTACAAAATTTGGATTTTACAAAGTCAAGTAGAAAGGTGTGGTCCCTGCTTAGAAGATTGGGAGGAGCAACTGTCAAACCAGGTAGAAAAAACTTGATTACTCCAAATAATATCGCAGAACACATACTAAATATATCTAGAGCTTCTATAGATCGTGAATTCACCAATAAGATTTAAAAAAAGCTTACGTCCATCAAAGCTAAATGTAAAAATGATACAGCGTATATTCACTACCTTTTGTTACTGAAGAAATCTCTGCTGCCCTTAAACAAATAAAAGCGGGCAAAGCCCCTGGAAATGATGCTGTCCATCCTGAATTCCTGTTACACAGCGGCAAGTACACTAAGCAATGGCTGGCTCGCTTCTTTACTGACATCCTACAAAAAGGTAATATTCCTTTCGCTATGAAACAAGCTAAAATTATAGCTATCCTGAAATTTGGAAAACCTAATGATAGACCAGAGAGCTATCGACCTATCTCACTCTTGAGTGTGATGTATAAGCTTTTAGAAAGACATCTTTACAACAGATTGAGCAATAAAATTTTTCAGAATATTCCGGTTGAACAGGCTGGTTTTCGACCGAATAGGAGCTGTACAGACCAGGTACTAGCCTTTACTACTTTTATAGAGGCTGGATATCAAAGGCAATTAAAAACATCTGCGGTATACATCGATCTTACTGCAGCATGTGATACTGTCTGGCGGCATGGCTTAATCTATAAGCTGCTCCAAGTGATACCCTGTTTAAAAATGGTTAAAATAATTGATGAGATGTTAAGTAACCGACCCTTTCAAGTTGTCATGGGAAATTCGAGAAGTAGAATAAGAAAACTAAATAATGGCCTACCTCAGGGCTCTGTCCTGGCACCACTGCTCTTTAGTCTTTAAATAGCTGATTTGCCTCAAACGAAGGCAAGGAAATTTAGATATGCAGACGATTGGGTGATTGCCACGAGACATAAAGACCTTGCAATTACTGAAAAGATCCTGACAGAGGACTTATCAATCTTAGGACAATGTTTTCGCCAGTGAGGACTTCAATTGAGTTAGACAAAATCTGAAGCTACATGCTTTCACTTTAATAACAAGCTGGCAAATGAAGAATTAAAGGTTTATTTCACAATAATTTACTAAAATATAACAAGAACCCGAAATATCTTGGTGTCACTCTGGATAAAACTTTATCCTTTGAAACACATCTGATGAATTTGGCTGCCAAGGTTAATACCAGAAACAACATCTTCCAAAGGTTATGTGGAACCACATGGGGTTCTTCGTCATCCACCTTACGGATCACTGCTCTTGGCTTGGTTTTCTGTGCAGCGGAATACTGTGCACAGGTATGGATGAACAATACTCACATTAATAAACTGGATGCCCAACTAAATACTACCCTACGTATCATAACAGGTACTCTCGAATCAACTCCTGCCCATTGGTTACTCCTGTCCATTGGGTATTGGTGCAGATGGAGGGATATGGCTCAGAAGCCATATTCCTCCATCTGCACTCCGAAGGGATAGCACTCTGCTCAGGGAATATAGGAAGATATTGTCTAATCCACAACTCCCGATTCATCGGGATATTGATGACCTCAGCATAAACCGGCTTAAATCAAGACACCCTCCCCTATTAAGAGCTAAATACCTGCATTTCAATAATTTCAACCTCACTAAATCTTGGAAAAGGCTCTGGGCTGATGTCTCTCCGGTGGACAGTCGACAACTTCCTTGTATGACAAAGCGACCACCTGGATTTGAGCTATCCAGAAATCTTTGTAGTGTGTTAAATAGGATTCGGACCAAACATGGGGTGTGCAGGAACAATTTTTTTAGGTGGGGAAAAGTTGCATCTCCGCAGTGTGACTGCGGTCCTGAAAGACAGACTATACACCATATCTTGGAAGATTGTCTAGTAAGATCTTTTCCGGGACAACTGAGTGACTTCCTGATTGTGACTGAAAGTGCTTTAAACTATATTTCTAACTTAGATTTACATTTATAATTTGTGTTCTTTCATTTTTGATTTGTTCTTTTTATGAATTAGATGTGTAGCCATACGCTAAAAAAAAATCTAAATAAAATTTAATGTTCTAGACTCGTGCTTATTACAATTATTGTCAATGTTGTATTTTGAATATATTTAAATACAAATAGAAAAAGAGACATTTTTTTTTATTTATAGGCTGGGTCGGTAATAAATTTTTCCACTCAAAAATTTTAAGGCCAGTCCGCCTCTGATGTTACCAGTCTGTAAAAGATATGTTTTAAGAGGTTTTCAAGAGTGCCGAATTAAACATTTGATCCATTTTTCGAGAAATTTGATTCCGTGGCAGATCGCCATGCGATATTCCGGTGTGAATGAAAAAGTTTCTTTGTGCTAACATTTGCTTAATTTTTATAAATTTATTTTAGCACCACGGTTTTGAAAACCTTCTGAAGAGGAACCTCCAGGTCTGAAACACAAAAAGAGTGTGTAAAGTGTACGCAGGTCTAATACAATGCGATCAATAAAGATTGTTTGTTTTCTCTGAATAAGGTTTTCCTCGATTGTTAAAGCCAAACACCAATGCAATATGTCCTAATAATCGTAGATAAAATATATAACAAATAGAAAATAAGGACATAGAGGCATATAAATGAATTTTAATAACAATTAGGGTTTCTAATTTCCCGATCGTTTGCTCGTCTCGGGATTTCGAAAGAAACGTAAACTGTTTTCCGGATTTCCGAGGATTTCCGAGATATAATTAATTATTTTTAAGATATAAAAATATCTTGAAATCGAATGTTATTATTATTTATTATTTTTTCAAGTGATTTAATATATTTTGCAACCTCGAAAATCATATTAATAATGCTGTAAAATATTTAAAATTTATCTTTGAATTACGTACAAATATCCAAAACTAGAAAAAATTTATTAAAGTTCGATGGAAACTGCGTACAACAAAAATGCTTTTGAATCAAATCGAAAATGTAAAGAAAAAATGAACTTAAATCAATCTTCTAACTTAAAAGGTAATTTTCGTTTTTTAAGTAAAACATAATACAAATATTATTGTAAGTTTTTATAATAAAATTTTCAAAAGTAAAGATGACCGATACATTGATCGCTCGATCCGGTTCTAATTTTAGTAATGAAAAATCGTGCTATCGAGAGTGCCCTTTCCGATTCAATTGATGCGTGTGGAATCATCTGTAATGCATTTAAGAGAAACCCCGATGTTTTGTGTTTTTTCATCTGCAGCATGGAAGATTTCTATTTCGTTTACCAGACACGTTGCAGGGTTTCTTTTGCCGTCTAGTATTGTTGATTTCTCGACTGCTTTCATAGTAGACGCAAGGATTTTAGCTTGATAATTTGGCAGTTCGTTCGGCTTTAATAATCAGCTTCATACTTGAATATTTTATACTCGTTTGTTTAAATTGAAAAAAATACAATATGGCCTAATGCAGTTGTTGAAGCTATTGGGCATGACTAAAAATTAAGCATCAGCTGAATTATTTCAGATATTACAGGTTCTGACAAGTAAAAAAATTTCGCTGTCCTACCGCAAATAGGCTACAAATTGATAATTGACAATTTGTGAGATGGCATAAAAACCAAAAATTTGAAAAGTTAACAAGCAAGCTTATAATTAATAAATAAGAATGAATTCTGATAGTTTATAAGTTATTATATTTTCTACTTGCAAAGTTTCTTTATCCTTAACACAAAATAAGAAACAAGTGAACTTTTGAGAAAGTTACAAGATTTCCCGGGATGAGAAGAATTTTTCGTAATATTTTACGGGTTAAAAAACAGCTGGGATTTCGGGATTCCGGTAATTTTTAGCAATCCCGGAATCCCGATATAGAAACCACGATGACAATGGTAAGTTGAAATAACTATACTTTACGTAATTTTCGTTTTATTGTTTCTTATATTACAGTATTTGATTTATACATAAATACTAAGGTTATCTTACGTATTTCATCACACCAAGAGCACAATCTAACACATTTTGAAAATTTTTTTTTATTTTTCTTCTTTAAACAATCTTAAAAAAATTTTAAATGAATTACATTGGGCGTTAACCCCTATATATACATATCAAATAGTATAATATAAGTACAAAATAATTTGATATTTTTAATCTTTGCTGTTGCTTTTTTCTTTGCTGGACTAGCGCCGGGCTTATCTGCTGGGATGTTTATAAATGATAACTATTCTCTTGCTTCCAGAATGATTGAAAAAAATCAAAATTACGCGCTAAGAAATTCCGGTTGAAAAACGCTAGACGAATTAAATTACGTTACGATAGATTAATAGTAAATGATATAATTTCTGCGTATAATTTAAATTGCAAAATCTATTTGTTAAAAACAAAGAATCTTTAAAAGTATAATTTATTATTAATGACTCGTATGATGACAGATAATGTCAAGTTTAACTGCATGTGACTTGAATAAAAGTGCTGTAAATACTTATGTAAAGAGTAAATACAATTAATGACCTAAAAATATTATTAATTAAATCAGAAATAATTCTATTTAATTTATGAAATGACTGTTACACCTAATTAAAATGTGAATTAAAGATAATACAGTAGAGCATCAGTTATCGGACTTAATTGGAAACTGAGGTTGCTCGGATAACTGAAAAGTCGGATAACCGAAAAGTATGAAAAAATACAATATTATTATAGTGTATTAGGCCTGGTGTAAATACTAGCCTCCCTTTCATGGTCGAGCCGAGCTGCCAGCTAAAACATGCAAAAAATTAAAAAAATTAATATTAAAGTAGCCAAGACATAACCAAATATTGTAGCGCCACGTCACTAGCAGACATTTCAATTTGCTGGCTAGAACGCGGTCGTTTAACCGATATGTCGGTTAATCGAGGGTCAGATAAACGATGCTCTACTGTACTTTATTTGTTAAAAGTTGAATAATTTCAAATGCATTTTTAATTGAGGTAAATAAAAACTTTACTTACCACTATAACAAATTAACGGGTACGGGTTTATTCATATAAAAATTTTTACAATATCGTCTTTATTTGTCAATTTTTTATTTTACATACAATCACCAGAATGATAATTATCATGAAAACATTGAAAACAAAAACTATTTTGACATCTTGCACAATTTATAAAGGACGATTGTTTACATGAACAATCTTTTTTAATTAAAAAGATCTATTGGAAAACGTACTTCGTTTATATTCGTAAAAACTCTTTCATCAGAAAGCCTAGTAGCGTATCAGGCATAATGGATCAATTCATTACAAATTGGCGATGACATCGATGATGCACTATTAATTGTATTTTTATACAGTCTTCATAGAAGTTTATTTCTCTATTATTTTCAATCAGATACGCGCAATTCTGTATACGTTTTATTAGATTTTTTACCGGTCTATAAAAATATACGTCGCAAGGTTGAACAAGAAGAGTACATTTTGGTTGAATCGTTTTAATTGTACAAGTCGGTAATTTTTCGTCAGCATGAAAGATTTCGTCATATAATACAGGCTTTGTTTGTTCACCCCAAAAGTCAATAATTAATAGAAACTGTTCTTTTCCCACATATGACTTTAAACAACGGTTGAGAAAATCAATATTAAGTTCTGTCGTTAGTTTCCCAGATTTCGAAGATGTTGTTACGACATTTTTATATTTTTGTGCATATCCATTTACTGTTTTTTGAACTCGGGGACTAAAGTTACCGGTTTCTTCTTGTAAACTAACAAATATTTGAGGTAGGACTTTTCCAGACAGAGTGACGGCATATTGAGCGGTATATGTATGCATCACTTTATTCATGTCATGCTTTTTGACGAAAATAATTTTGGTTTTTTTTCATCCAGAATCCTGTTCTACACCGACTGATACCGACATCTTGGAAAGGGAAAACAACCAAAATTGAAGTATTTTGTCAGAGAGTCGTAAGAATAGAGAGCAAAATGAATTTGTAAATACTCTGCAATAATTTACCTGTCTGGTCAGTGTTGATAACAAAATCTTTGTTTAAATTCGGTATCAATTTCAACGTCTGGGTTCGAAAAATGTCTGCAGAAGCCAAGGTTTCTTTGATCGTCGCTGTTTCTTGTTTTGAAACAAATTTTGTCACTTTTCGTTGACGAATTCCGTGGTTCCTTTTGAATTTATGAACCCAGCTGTCAGAAGCTTTAAATTGAACATTTGTAAATTGTCGTGTTGCTGCTAAAGCGCGCTGTTGTAAATTCCGAGTAGTCACTAGTTGATAATTTTCTCATGCTTCAACAAAACGATCATGTATCCAGGAATTGATTGTTGCGTACTTATAAAATTGATTTTTTTCTTTTTTGTTTTTTCGTTCCATTGGGATAAATATTTCTTCCTTTTTAACAGGCTGAATTGTTTTTTTGCAATGTTTGTGGATTCCACGTGGGGTGAGCCTTTGCGATATTAAACACCTTTAATTTTGTAATCCGAAAAAAGACGGCTTACCTTCCTTTTTTTCCTTCTGGTTCATAATCTGATAAGCTATGGTTTTCGACTTTTTACGAAAGATTCCTCGTCACAGTTTTCATATTCAGGAACAAGTTCTTCATCAGTTACAAGTATTTTTTCAGCCAGCATGTCTATAGTACATTCGTAAATTCCTTCATCCATCAACATTGCTTCACGAGAAACTGAAGTTGAAGATTCAGATGTAGTCAAATTATTTTCAGCAAGGAAACTTTCGTGATAAACGACCGCATCTTCTAACCTCAACTTCGACGTTTCACTGTATAATGAATCTTGACTGATTTCGTTTGCAGTTTCTGATACTTTCGCGATTTTTCCATTAACAGACATTTTCAATTCACAATATTTTAAAAATGCCGATAATATTTCACAGTATAGAACGCTCCAATCTTGAGAAAGTGAAGGATGAACTGGCACGTTAGTTCGAGTTACTAGAGCAATAAGGGTGGGTAAACCTGTATGTATTGTAATGTAGCAAATAAGGATCATTGTTCGATTAGTTCCGTTAGGGTATTGAAAATTTCTGACCATCTCTGCCTATCTTTCAACGAATATTTTTAACCTCTCCACAGCTTATAATATCTTAAAATTTGTAATAACTTTTTAATGACAATAGAAATTACAGGTTTAATTTACCTCCATTAAAAATGCATTTGAAATTATTCAACTTTTTAAAAATAAAATATTATTTTCAATTCACATTTTAATTAGGTGTAACAGTCTTTTTATAAATAAAAAAGGAATTATTTATGATTTAATTAATAATATTTTTAGGTCATTAACTGTATTTAAAAGTTGTTATAAGTTTTAAAACAATTAAAAAACAAAAGAAAGAAAAGGCGATGGTAGGACTGAACCCAGCTCACGTGCATGGTATGAATGTTCGCTACAGACCAAGCCATTTAGCAACGTTGCAATGTTGCAAAATTGGTCGGTATATGAGCTGCACTTAAAATTTTAGACTTTTTTTTCGGAATTTCGTGGCTAGTGCGCTTTAAAATTTTGGGTGTACTATAGATTACCACCTATGGAATTTCAGGACTTTGATTATATAATTGAACTCAGGAGGCCGAGACGAGTTCAACGGTACCATATTTTTGGACCGGAGACGAAAAATAAAAAAGTTATCATACATTTTTAATGCTCTCATGAAGACGGCACCACAAGGTCTGTATAAGAAGGTCAGGACACGCTCCCATAATTCTATGCGGCAGCAGCCATGTTGGGGCATATCGATAGAGATCACATACGTGGTCCCTGCGTGAGTCGACTATTATTACGTACATACGTACTCAGAACGTTAAACAATGGGTTATGCTGTGGCACCTAATTGTAAAAGTAAGTCTACCGACCTTCGATTGTTTAGATATCCTGCAGATAAGCGGAGGAAAGCGAAATGGGTGCAGAGCTGCAGACGAAATAAGTGGCAGCCAACCGAACATTCTAAACTATGAGAGAGTAGTGTATATTATGTATTTTTCTATAGGTACTGTCTTTGAGATGTACACTCAAACCTGTTTTTATGCGGTGGATAGGGACCGCATAAAAAAAGTCTCACGTAGAAAACAACTCAAAACCGTAGGAAATAACTAGGAATTGCTTT
This sequence comes from Centruroides vittatus, assembly GCF_030686945.1. NCBI lineage: Eukaryota > Metazoa > Arthropoda > Arachnida > Scorpiones > Buthidae > Centruroides > Centruroides vittatus. Next base: position 868,502 of record NW_027122206.1, on the reverse strand, counting down.
TTTAACTCCTCGGGCCTTTTTCTGCCATCCCTAATGAGGGAAAAATCTTCTAAGAATTTTATTTTTTATATTAACTAATTATTTCCACTTAAATACCAATTTAACATTAAAAAGTTGAAAATAATCTTTAAAAAATGATTTTATTTGATAAATATAGCTGCAGAAAGTGTTATTTCATTTAACAAGGCGTGAAATTTCACACCCGCAGTCTAAAGCTGGAGGGGAGCTAACTTACTGCATTTGTTCAAATATAACATAATATTTATGATTTTTATGCTATTAAAATGAGAGGGGACCGAAAAAAACGTATGAGAAAAAAATTTTACTGAATTAGAAATGAAAAAACCTGCTGATGTCATAGAAAACATCCAATAGAGTTTTAAAAAATTTTACAGGAGTCAATCATGTTCCAATTTGATTGAAATTTTCATATACCGCACAAAACAAATTGCACAAAAACAGGTTTGAATGTATACGTGAACTCACATTAAATTATTCGTTGTTCAGCTTCATTTCGAAGAATCTCAGTTAAAACTGTTAATCTCAACTTTTCTGTCAGTAAGATTACATATTTTTGCCAGAGATACGAACAGTACTTTGAATGTAAAAAAGTGTATGGAAGCAAAAACTCATTAATGCGTACTTCTGCTGACTTCCGAAAATGGTATTTTATTATATTTGTATCCTGTGTGTTTACAGAGAAAGAAGTTATGTCCCCGATAAGCTCTGTTAAAAATATCATCAAATTGTGCTTAATATTATCCTTTTTTATTAAATTTTATATAATTAGGAAAATATGACGTTTAAGCATTTATATAGCCGAAAATGTTTTTTAATTAAACGTTAGTCTAGTATTTATTTTTTAATGCATTAATATTGTATTGGTAAATGCTTTAAAATAAAATTTTGGATAACTTATGTTATTGCATTACTTTACCAAGCACTTATATACGTAATTGCATCAGTTTTAGCACTTACTTAATTAGATTCATTCACGACAGCGAGTCATGTGGATGATTGTTTTTTTTAAACTATTTGATTGAAAAGTTACATAAAATTGGGGTTGCATAATCAAACCCGAAATTATTATTATAATTTTGACTGGAAATTTTCACTGGAAATTTTACTTTAATTTATGTCGTATAAAACTGACTGCTCGTACAAGTTCGCTTAAAACATGCGACTCAAAATACCCTAAACTGGCGGCTCGAGAAGTAGGTCACGCGTGTCCTGACCTTCTTGTACAGACCTTGGGCACTATAGTTGCTAGTACTGCCATCTTGCGGTAAAGTCTGCAAACCGTGACGTCGGACTACGGTCATCTCCCGGAGCGTTAAACACGCGATACGAGAGCGGAGAGAGCGACGCGACTTCCGATCATTGCGCGATTGCCATTTCGGTTATTGTTACTTATGGCAGTGTACGTGGCGGCCGTTGTCACTGTTCGTGTTCCCGACTGACCTCCTGGAGGGGAGACGCCGGCAGGCCACCATGTGCTAAACGTCACTAGTTATTGATTCATGGTAGTTTTTGAACAAAGTAAAAAAGGGGGAAACGTCTACTAAAGGCAATTTTAACGGCAAGCGACGCGACTCCCGATCGCGATAGCGAGGCCGACTTAGCAAAGAAAGCGACGCGACTCCCTATCATCGCGCGATCGCTGGAAAAAGTATGATAGCTTTTTTTATTTCTCGTCTCCGGTCCAAAAGTAGGTTATCGTTGAACTTGTCTCGGTCTCCTGAGTTCAGATATATACCCAAAGACCCGAAATTCCATAGGTGGTAATCTATAGTATCCCCAAAATTTTTCACGGTGGATACCGTTGAGGGTATACTACTAACCAGCGAAGTCTCATCCCAAACTGAATTTCCGAGACCGTAAGGTTCCCTTGTTACTATTAATCGATTCGTTAGTTTCGACCGTAATGAATACAAATCGAAGTAAAAGCCCTAATAGAATGGGCCGTAGAAGTTACTGACGCCGAGTGGTTCGTATTTGTCACAGAGTAATCGGTGAATTTATATTTATTTATTTCAAACAGTTAATTAAAATAATTAAATTATATCCATAGTAATTAATTATTCTAACATCGAACGAAGTTCTTTCTATCGTAACCAGTAACACGTAAAGTAAGCTTAAATTTCTTTCTAAATAATGTATTCAATTTAACATTTTCACAACATCAAGAAATTTGAATTACGTTTAGTCTAAATAGATTCGAATTGATTAATCTAAATTGATTAGTTATTATTGAATTACTTATTAAGCTTAAATTAGTTATTATTATATCAGTGAGAAAACAATCCGGCTGTAACATTTCTACTTTATAAATATTTTTACCGTAATACTGCGCATCACATGTAATGATGAACAAACAATGCTGTGTAACATTTAATATTGTGCTTTATTAATCGTTATTAACACCAATAACATTATTAATTTAATATGTGAATATATGAGATTTGACATACATAGTGAATTCGAGCAACGCATAATCGAAGTGTTCATGATAACAATAAGAACAACAGTTATAATTCTTAAAAACGCAATAAAGTGTTACAGTTTTTGATAAAGTTTTACATTTTATCCATTTATTTTTAATGTTTTTTTGTACAATAGATAGTGCTAGCATTTGTCTTAATATCAAGAAGTTGCACTGGTTAAGAGTCAGGTAAGCGTAATTCACATTCCAGCTTAACAGCAATTACTTCCAAAATGAATCTATGTTTCCAAGACCAGAATTCTACGGATGACAAGTAATACTTACTGTAAGTTTCCTGTTACAAAATATTGCAAGCATCCAGATTTCTTTTGCTTCTAGCGGTGCTAGTTTCTCTTTTACGACACATTGGCAAATGCTTATAAGTAAACCAGAGAGAAGCTCAATTAACAATTGCATAAAATATTTTTAACTTTTATTTCCACTCCGTATTATAAATACCGTATTAATAATTCTCAAGTTCAGATTACGCACAAACTAACAACGAAAATTTATTAGATCTCCAAGACAATACTGCCGACAAAAGCGCCAAAGTGTGGGTTTCCATACAGGTAAAAATATTTAGAATTAGAACTGTGTTGCAGCAAATCGATTCTCGTTTACCAATAATGTACAACAAATGATCCTTCTTAGAAAGACGTGATTGATTTTTAGTTTATCTCACTTATTTCCGAAAATGTCAAGAAATGGAGTGCGCGATTAGAACAACAAATCTGTTCTAGAGTTTCTGAGTAAAATTTCTAATACAGTGTTGCGATATAGATTACATTACCGTTTATAATGTTACAATGTTAAATTGTAACATAAAAGTACGAAGGAATAATTTTTCATCGAAAATAATTGCAATGTTTTATAAATATGCTGAAAACACTACAAATATTAAATAGATAAACGGTTCTATATTTCTGTACATATACAATAAAAACGTATACATATATTGTCAATTTTTTCACAGAGAGAAGCATAACAATGTGATATGAATATGAACGAATTAGAAATACTATTAACGGGAGCATTCAGCATTAATGTTTTTTCCTCGACCAAGTTAAACATAAAGACCCATACAAAGCCTTACCATTTTTAAATTATTCTTGTTTTTTATTATTAAAAACAAAATTTTAAAGCCGCATTTATTTATTAATTAAACATTCTACGTATTTCATTTATTCCAAATAAATGGTGAATGCGCCCGCATTACATTCGCTCTACATAAAAGCTCTCGACAATTGTAAATATACAGGTGAGTGACTATAAATCCTGTGTATTATAAATAAGAGATCGTTTAATTTCGTGCAATTGTGATGTAATAATTCACGAAAAGTGACAAAACAAGAAAATTCACCTCTCACATTAGTACGTAAAACATATTTCAACAATTTGCATATTGAAAGTATCTTACATCTAATATCGAACCATGTAACTGCGATTGCAATTTATAAACAACAACTCATTTTCTGTTGAATATGAACTATGCTAACTAGAAATTGAATATTTAAACATTTCGGTCAGTGAAAATAAATTTAGCTTTTTACTTCATCTCACATACTGAAATTTAATACGCTTATTACGGGCATTGAAATGAATTTACGAACTGCTGTGTTCTGAACAAAGTAAATGGTACAAACTATAAGTAGTTAATAATCATTACAAAATTCCGTAAGGGCAATGTGATCGTAAAAAAATGTAAGTGTACTAAAAAATTTATTATAAATATAACATGAAACTTGTGTAATCTACACATAATTGTTCTCAGTGTAAAAATACGGATTGTTTATAAATTTTCGAATTAAACCTTTTAGAGTAGGACGTGAAAATTATGGATTAATAAAAAGTTTATTTAACATGGAATATAACATTTCGAACGACAACACTAAAAAATATAATTGCGTGAAATTTAAATTTGGAATTATCTGATCTTTTTTCCAACTATCAATTCGACAAGAAAGCAAGCAAACGACAGAAGGTAACCGATAACAAGAATTGTAAATGCCTCATAAAAATGGCTTAAAACCAACGGGTCAACATTAGACTTTATTTCTTCATTCATTTGAGCTCTCTCGTTAATATTCCTGAAAATTGGGTTGTACTTCATATTGTCAACTTCTCTATCATGTTCTTGAACGTCACTTTCGAATATATTGTAGAGACTGAAATAAGTATAAAACATGATTACGAATTTTTTACTGTAAGAATTCGTAGACTTAAAATACAAACTTACATTTTGTTGAAATATTCTTTATGGGAAAATCCTTTTCTCATAACAAATGCTGCCGGCATGGAAAGTAATACATCGTCAGACAGTCACACCGAAGGCCATTTCGAAATCGGAAATTTTCATAGAACGCATGTTATAAATGTATGCAACACGACTGTAATCGAAGGATTCATCGTTACCGTTCAGAAACAAATCGTATTCATATATGATATAATTGCTTAAAATTTCATCATATAAAATTTTCAAATAACTTTGTTTGGAATTCTGAAAGTAAAGGTTATTCAGAGTCAATATAAATTGTTTTATACAGTCAGGAAACTATACATCAAATAAATAATGCTATGAACAAATAATAATTATATAAAACAAGCTATAAACTCTTTTTTCACCTCTGCAGTATTGATTTAATTCTTCCTCTCCGAGTTAGTTCACGAAAAACAGAGAGGACCCATGTGAATTTTACGTTTAAAAAGTTGGATGCGACTCTCTTTCTTCTCTGAGATATCTGAAACTTCTTTCTATTCAATACGTTCAAAAGCCGTGCTTGATGAACAAATTTTTCGGAGATTCAACGTAAATAGACAAAAGTACCTCGAGAATTAAAATTTTTTACAATAAATGTTGTTTTTTCTTTTTGTTTTAAGATTAGAACTGTATTTCGACGCCGTCAACACAGTCGTATTCCTGACGTTAAAAATATCCGTTTGACGCCGTTTATAAATATACTTTTCATACTTTTTTCTCCGACACCTTTACTCCACGCCAATTGCCCAAATTTTGATTTCAGAAGATGTCCGATTTTCGAAATGCCGAATGGGTCGAGATTTATTTTATCCGAATAAAATTCTGAGTTACTTCCGCGTAATCAATCGCGATCTTGTAAGTCTTCTTTCAGCATTAAGGTTCATTATTTAATGATAAGTACTCTCGGTTTATAAAATATATTTCAGATGGTGAAATGGATTAGGCCAAATTTCATTTTATATATTACATCGTGCTTTTATTATTCTATTGTGAATGAGTTTCTTCAACTGTTCAATAATTTTAAAATCGATTGCGTAAAATCAAATTAGTTTCGAAAATCTGTCGTTAGTTCGATTAACTGTGGAAGAAAATTCCAAAGAAACCTTTTCCATTTTTCAATCATTTCTGTCTTCGGGTCAATCGTGTTATCACATTTCTTTACATTTCCCTGTACTGACCTTATCAGAAATATCTAACTATTTTCCATAGGAATGAAGCCTGGTACTCTAACTGACTAATTCGTGACTTGAATTTCGTTGGGACGAACGAATCTCAAATGTTGACGACATAATTTGGATTGTGATAGATGACTTTCAGGCTTCCAGTCTTTATACAAAGGAAAGTCGATGCATTTCTAGCTGGTGGATGTGTTCTTTAGAAATTTGCCTTTCTCAGTAAAGGCAATAATCGTTTACACTCCAATTCCTAAAGGCTAACGTAATTGAAACCATTACGGAAGTCGCACCCATTGGTCACTTGAAAAGATTTTTCTGATTTTTGTTCATACGTTGCTATTGTGTTGTCAACTATCAGAATCAACCAACATTCATTCACTGATTACAATGCTTTCTGCAATATCTTTCCGGATCACCTGATTTCGCAATAGGTAAAAACGCATTTACCTAGCTAGCTTCTACCCTTCATTGTAAAAAGCCTCGGATCTTCTCATTGTTTTGTGTTGCTACAAATTTAAACAGATTACCAATTGTCATTGTAAAAGCCAAAGCGAGAATTTCAAAAATCTTTGAAACAGCATTTTTACCAGAACTATTGCATTGTCAGCAAAAAAGTGTTTATCCAATTGGAAATTTAACTTCTTAAAATGATAAAGCTTTTTGCTTTTTTCACGACAAATATCATCTATCTAAAATTAAATATTCCCTTAAAATCAAACAATGAAAAATAAATTGTTGATATTAAAATAACGTTAGATTTCTGATTTTTTATTGAAACAATTTCCGAAGTTTTAAAGGTAAGTTTGGATTAACCCAGAACTTCGATACGCTACCTAAATATCTGTCGGTACAGCTGACGAATTTCACTGAATTTATAAAAAGATTTGAAATATTTACGTAAGATAATTTTTTTATGTATTTAAGAACAGCAACTTACCTTAAAAAAGTTCATTACAACTGGATGATCAGGTGCAGTACAAGTAAATTTTCCTTTCTGGACAGCTGATGCTAATTCTTCAAACGTTTTCGGCACTGACTGTCTTTTGTTGGTAATCATAAATGAAGTCAACGTTTCACTGTAAGCCCAACATATAATCAAAACGGGGAGCATCCAGAAGACCAAGACCACTCTGGAGGAAGAGCGTCTTACTTTCAAATTGACTCCTGAAATAAAAACAAACAAATAATGTGCACAAAGTACTGTTTATAAATAAAAATATTTTTTTGTGTGTTACGATGATTCTTACCTTGATTAAGAAAACTTCCGAATAGAAACCAAACGAATCTTTTTTACTACAACCTTTGTTGTTGTTTTCTGTTGACTTGTAAGTGACTATTCTAAATATGAGTACACTGGCAACCGGAGTACTGAAGAAAATGATCAGCCACACCTTTATATGAAAGATTTTTCTGAGTTTCAAATAATATTTAAAATTTTGTATCAATGAATTTATTAGGCGTTACTTACCCAATAAGAAAAAGGGGATATTATTGATTTCCAGGAAAATTCTAAATACGAGTTTTAAATGACGAAACGAAAAGGTGTAAATGTGTTAATTGGAGTAAACTCCACAACACCACTCATATCAGGGGTGATTAACTGGATCTGGTCGGAGATGTCTGCGTCCTGTTGAAACGAAATATTGATAGTTTTCAAAGTGATAATAATTATGTTTCTGCTAATGCATTCGTAAAGAGCAACTAAAAGTACGTTAGATTTGACAAGAAATTGTTTATTTTCACATCGACTCAATGCGGGGATGCAACTTTTAATCATACTTTATAATTTATTCAAAGTAAAATTCAGTCAAACCTGTTTTTTTGCGCAACATGCGGTCTTTTTTGTGAGATTTTTTATTTGTGCGGTATAGTTGGCGACTAGTCTCGTGCGATTTGTCATGTCTCACGTTGACTTATTATAGCTAAAAAAACTTATTATAGCATAAATGAACTTATTATAGTAATATTATTGCATGAATATGCGAAAAATGAAATAATTTATTTTTTTAGTCAAAAAAACACCACCTGGACAAAAATAGATAAAACAGACAATAGACGAGACGATGCAGTCAAGTGATGACATCTGTTGTCAATAAATTTTATTTCGTACGGTTTTGAGTTATTTTCTATGTGAGACTTTTTTTATGCGGTCCCTGTTGACCGCATAAAAACAGGTTTGACTGTATACGCTTTTTACTTTGAAAAGAGTACAGTGATGTTTCTTCAGAATATCGTTTAGCTATCGAGTCGCGCTCGTCTTTTTCCGAAGTAATTTTTGAATTGAAATAACATGACTTCTGATTTTTTTTCAAATGTTTCTGTAGCAGGACATGTGGCCGTTTCTCTTTGCAAATCTGTTCTCGACATTCATTTTTCTAACTACGTTCTCGAGATTGAGGAAGGGTATGCTGACAGACATTTGAACACACAGTGCGAGATTTCAGATCCACAATTTATTTTAAATTCAAGTCTAATTAGTATAATAAATTGAAATTAAGGAATAACTTTTACTGAAATTTAGTGTAGAATTACTGTCAGTTTGCCGATAGAGAATATTGGGTTACTTACAAATTGTTGAATAAAACTTATTTTTTTTCGTGGCTTTTCATTCGGTTTATCTTATTCAACACAAATTAAACATTGTATTTACAGAATGAAAGCAAACAACAATAATGTTATAAATTTTTTTCGTCAACGTGGACATTAATTTTTAATAAGACAATTATAAGCTCAAAACCAGTATAATTGTCCTATTAATAATTAATGTCCACGTTGACAAAACAATATATAATAAGGAAATAAATAACAGTAAGGCAATAATAATTAAGAACAATGTTACTTCTGCATTTTCATTATATATTGTTTCGACAGTTTATAAAAAGAGATATGAAAAAGTCACACTCTCCACATTTTAAGACTTTTAGAAGAACGCAAAAAATATTTATTGTTGACACACATGTTACATTATTACAATTTTTTAATGATGTCTTTGTTGGCATAGAAACTACTTGCACAAAGTTTTAAATGCTTTGTAAAAGAGAGTAAACTAGGATTTAACTTTAGGATACGGACAATGTACGTTTTGCAGCAAATTCTGTTAAAATCTGAGTTTTGAAATTAACTTATATTGATAATGTTAGTTACGAACCAAGACAGTTATTATAATAGAAAACAAAAAACAAAAAACATAAAAATGAATCTTAACATTATTTTATTGGACGAATAATAAACATAATCAAACTGACGAAAACTGTGAGTAGGCAGCAGATAATTATTACAGGAAGAGCAACATCAAAAGAACTGGAGCACACAATCGCATGATGTTTTGTGTGCGCCAGAGTCTTTCTGATTGATTGAATGGAAGAGTGTCAATTCTGTTGCAAATCCGCTGTTGGATAATGTGACGTATGCTGAAAAACGCGATTTTCAGATCTGTGTGTTGATCAACAAAATTATTCCAGTCTTACTCGCCTTTTACTAGACAAAAACGGATCAAGCCAATCTAAATACCGCCAAATATTGGATAATGTGACTTTTGCATTTATTCCTTTCATACTAAGAATAAATAAAAATGAAATTATCGCTTTGATAATTATCCGCTAATTTAATTACAGATTAAATGATACAACAAATAATATTTTATGCATGACCAATGATTCACAGTAGAAAAATAGTAATCTTTTTCACAAAAATTCTCGATAGATTTGGGAATTTGTGAAAAAATTTATAAAATAACATATACGTTTGAAAATGGAGTTTAAATGCTTCGACGAATTACCTTGCAAACGTGTTCACTGTATGCTTTCTTTAAAAATTATGAACTTCCGTATATTGTAAAATTTCAATCTACTGAAGAATACATAAATAACACCTTATTCTTGCCGACAAACGTATTTATTACATTAACAAACGTTTTCAGCCCGATTTATAGGCCATCCTCAGGTTGTAAACAAAATTAGAAATAAAGCATTCCATCAACACAATACAAAATTCAATTTAAAATTAAATTACCAATGGAATAACGTAAAAACAAAATTAAAATGTGAAATCAAATCATTAAAATAATAAAGGAAATAACATAAAAAATACAACTAAAAATGTACATAGAACTAATAAACTCAAATTAACATAACACCTCTGTTAATATCCCTAGTTTAATTGGGTAGAGTTCTTAGTAAGCTTTTTAACAATAATTTCCATGCAGAGGAGAGACTTTCTGCATCCCTCGTATTCAAACATCCTTCCTGTAGTTTTATTCTATAGATCTGGATACTTTTTTACTCAAGAATATTACGAAAATCCAAAAAAATTAAACCACAATATTTTGCTCAGCACAAACACGAAGCATTACTATTGTTCTTAAAAAAACTGCTGTATACAAGGGATTAGCTAGTAGATAGTAATTCGAAAAAGCTTCCCACGTTACGTCTAGTACGCTATTAACGAATAAGGAGTGTAAATAAGTAGAATAACTTTACTACAATTACAGAATGACAACTCAATATCGCTCTGCATCAAAGATTTGTGTGTATTTTATTTCTTTATTTGTTTTCTTCTTATATACGTCAATATAATAAACAAGAATAAATTTTCTGTTCCTGTATTAGTTATGTAAATAATCATTTAAAAACAAAATTTTCAAATTTCAAATTATTCCAGTAATATGTATATACGCACAGAAATTAGATAGTTTTCTTTAAAAAAGCAAGTTGCAAAAAAAGAAAAAAAAACATTTGTAAAGGTTTACTGCTGAAGATTATGAAGTAACATTAAAGAAAAATTATTCATCTTTCTTCGATTTTAAACTTGTTTCTGAATGCGAGTATTCTGGTCAAACTGTATCATTGCTTGAAAATAGAAATGCTAACACAAAAGTCCTTTAATTTATATACCTGATCATTTATGTTATTGATAAACTGAAATTAACTCTTTTCAACGTATTTTTATTCGGTCAATTGATGACATCGCGTAACTCCGAAAACAGGGATAGCTCGGTCGCTAAAGCGTTTTATCTCATATAACTTTCTTTTTCTTATTTGTCCTATATATGTTAGTGCACGGAAAATTAATCTGCACTCTTTTCTTACGTACGGAGGCTAGAAATTCTACAGTACTCTAATCTGTTTACTTAAAGACAAATCCGAATCAAATTAAAAATTGTAAGGCAAACAGGTAAATCTTGAGAGAGAAAATATTTTTCATTATTATTCATATTGTATTACCCCAAATGCATTTCGCCGTAGAAGACCTCCTCGGTAGGGCTTTTTTCAAAGTAACTTTGATGCAAGTCATCCAACAGAAACATCATCCACACAGTGACTACTTCGCGTACGATCGTTATATCCGATTAAGCTATCCCAACATTCCGCAGTAATCACACCATTATTCAAATTTATTGTGATGGTTTGCATAATGATTGCGTAATGTTCTTTAAATTTTCGCTTAATTACATTTTTTTCCGATGTAATATTTTAATATTATTAATATCGATAGAACAATTATTAGCTCTACAATGTAAAAATATTGGAGAAGTATTAATTTTCGGACGTATTGAATCTAGGTGTACCCAGGGCCGGATCATCGAATAGACAAATGAGGCAAATGTCTAGGGCCCGGTGTTTTGAAGGGCCCGGTCGAACTGTCTACTGTATTTTAAAAAGATTTGTAAATAAGATAGTTTACTTTTCTGTTGGACAACTGTATATAATAAACAAATAAATAAAAACATATTGCTTTTTATATCGTTATTATGAATTCTAAAATCTAAAGAAAATATGCTCTTATGTTTCTTCTTATTGAAAGTAATTCTTCCGATAATTTCGAATTTTTTTATAGCGATAAGAATAATATTAACTATACGTATTCTAACATCCTGCGAAATATTGTTAAACTGGCTGCCCGGGACGCCCCCTAGTGGGCATTTATAAATAATAAATTCCTATTGCAAATAAAAATAAAAATGTACTGAATTATACTGAATAAAAGCTGAAAATCATGGCTGGGGTGACCTTGTGGACGATTTTGGCAATGTCTGTAAATCTAGTAGAAGCAGGGTCATTCTGTAACAATAATATTTATATTGTTAATTTAAATAGTAGCTAGGAGCGCCCCTAGTATTGAACAGTGTGAAGTTCGTTGCAAGTGTGAATTTTGAATTCTTTACTTTTCTACTGTAAAGCAAGTTGAGGTTCAGAGGTAGGTCATTTACCATTATTATAATACAGTAGACAACCGTATAACACGGTAGATACGTTCCGTGTTATATGAATTCAGTGTTGTACGAGTCACTTAGATTTTACAAATTTATGAGCCGGGCACTCGTGCAGTTTAGTAGGTACGGCTGTTTGAAAGGTTTTCTTCCATAAAATTAATCGATTCTAGACTAATTTGACTCGAACATTTCCAAACCACGTATAATTTTTTGGAAATAATCCATATAAACTATTTTATAAACAAAAAATTGTAGGAATACTTACCGAGTGCGCACCGTTTGAACACGCCCATGCTTAAGCTTGTTTTCGTCGCGGAGCGGCTCATAGAACGGCGGACGCGTGTTTCCCGATAAGTAATTCTGCGAAAAATTCACTGAACTTTAGAGACGTCATTAATAGAAATACAGTAGAGCGTCGATAAGTGGAATGGCCGGAAAGTGGAACGATTTTCAGTCGGACTGTGTCGTGCTGAATCGAATGTTTTTTATACTAAATTTACTTCTAAAGTATAATTTTTATGTTTGTTATATTCTTCAATATATTTATTTTGTTTGTACAAAATGCAGAAATAATTTTTAACGATACGATGATTATTATAAAAATTTTCTTAGGCTTAAAATCGACGAAAATTCAACACGAAGCGACACGAAACGGAGAAAAATTCAACAGGAAGCGATACGCAACGGAGAAAAATTTGAACATCGGACAGGTTAATGTATTTTTTCGTACAAAGTCGGAAACTGGAACAAATCATTAACTGGAAGGACCCGTCCCCAATTGGTTCCACTTATCGACGCTCTACTGTATAATTTTTATCACTGTTGAATAATAAATGTTTTTTAGTAGGTCCGCCGCTTGTTTAAACTCAACGGTTTGTACAATGCCCACTATTGGTCCAGATTCGACCAATCCTGTTGAGACAGAAGTCGGCCATGACAATCTGACTCATTCTTTTACCGTGTTATACTGGTATGAGCTTCTTTTAGCGTGTTATACGAATCCGTCTTATATGAACCCGTGTTATAGGGGGTCTACTGTAATTTTATAATTTTTATTATTTGAGCTTGTTAAATTATAAATTTTAATATATTAGAGAAAATGAATTATCATCACGCTTCGGGTTCTGAGAAAAGAAAGTGTAAGAAGAAGTTGGAGGAAGAAGCAAATAAACATAGAAATGCTCTGCTAAAATATTTTATTCATACAAAAGTAGACAATATCAATGTGGAAGTTGAGCCTGAAGAAAAGAACGTTGGTGAATATTCTGGAAACAGTGAAAATCAAGAAGTACAAATAGAAAAGATAGAAAACAATGAAAATATAATTGAAGTAGTTGAAATGAAAAATATAGAAGCCAAAAACATACCAAGAGTTGAGAAGAAAAACGAAAATGCAATTAATGAAGTAGAAATACAAAATATAGAAGGTAGATCAAATATCGTTAATGATATTTTAGTTTTTGACAATTTGGACATTTCATTATGGCCTTTAAATTTAACAACAGACATGCAACATTATTTGCTTAATCAATAAACGATCGTCAAATATTTCTCTTGTACACACCGCTAAAAAACTAGTGACAGAAGGTGGAAAAACTGTAACTCGGACATTAAAGAAAATATATTTTTACTCGTAACAAGGCAAACGGTGAAAAAATTGAGCGAGAATGGTTAGTGTATAGCCCAAGAAGTAAAGCAATTTACTGCTATGTTTGCAAGATATTTGCGATCAAAAGAACCGTTTTTACAGAAGGCTTCTCGGACTGGAAAAATGTAAGTGTAAGAGTAAAAAAACATGAACGTTCTACTGATCATAGGCATTCTATTGAAATTTTGATAGGAAGAAATTCAGTTGAGGGACGTGTAGATACTATAGTTGAAAAAAGGTATTTAGAAAAAAAAAATACTGGAGAAAAGTACTGCTGCGGGTGGTAGCAACAATAAAATTTTTAGCTAAAAATTCTCTGGCATTTCGTGGCTCTAATGAACTTTTTTCTGAATGTCAAAGCGGGAATTACATTGGAGCTCTAGAATATTTGGCAGAATTTGATGAGTTTTTAGCATCGCATATAAAACAATATGGATCAGCTGGAAAAGGCGACGTGAGTTATCTTTCTTCGACTATTTGTGATGAATTTATTGAAATATTGAATAAGAAAATGTTAGAAACATTTGTGACAGAAGTTAAAGCTGCCAAATATTTTTCTATAATAATTGACTCTACTCCTGATATAACACATGTAGACAAATTAACTTTTATATTGCGCTATTTATTAGAAGATGGAACCCCAATCGAGAGATTTTTTGGATTTATTCCCATTTATTCTCACTCGGGGGAATCATTAGAAAATGAACTTTTACAGAATATTGCAAAATTAGGACTTGATATTAGCAATTGTAAAGGAGAAAGCTACGATAATGCAGCAAATATGTCCGGCAAATACAATGGGCTCCAAAACCGCATTAAAAGACATAGTGAAACAGCCCATTACGTTTCTTGCGCTTCGCATTCATTAAATCTAGTAATAAATAGTGCTAGTGAATCATGCTTGCAGGCAATAACATATTTTAATTTACTGGAAATCATTTATACCTTTTTTTTCGGCTTCTACGTATAGGTGGAACATTTTAGAAAAAGCTTTTGCCACAAATAATAAACATTTCACAGTAAAAAAGTTATGTATTACGAGATGGTCTTGTAGAGCTGATGCAGTTAAGGCAATTCGCTTTGGGTTCGACCAAATAAAAAGGGCTTTTCTTGAAATATCTTTAGAGGAATCTCAGAAATGTTCTGTTAAAGAAGAATCACGAAAAATAGCAAACAAAATGAATACTTTAGAATTCATTTTGTTAACAGTTATTCGGGATAAAATTCTTTCCAGAATAAATGCAAGCAGTCAATCCTTACAAAATTTTACTTTGCCACTATCTTTTGCAGTAAATATTTTTGACAATTTATATGATTACGTTAATAGTTTAAGAAGTTCATTTCTGGAAATAGAAGCAGAGGCATTAAGCACGTCAGAAATAAAAGTGTATTGTGATTTTGGAAAAAGGTCCCAAAAAAGAAAACGTTTCTTTGATGATGCTTATAATGATGAGGGAAATGTAAGTTTTTGTCAGAGCCAAGAAATGTTTAAGCGAAATTGTTTCTACGTAATTTGTGATAAAATATCTCTTGAATTAAAAGTTAGAAGCAAAAGTTACAAAGATATTGATGAAATTTTTAAAACTCTTCATACAAACATAGCTGACGACGAGGACGTATCAATTAATACCGCATTGCTAAAAAAATGGTACAGTGGCGACATTGATACTGAAGAATTGGACGAGGAATTGTTGCAATTTAAATTAATTTGCAAAAGCCAAAATTTAACGTTGCCGTCTGATATGCTGCAATTTATAAAAAGCACAAAAATAGTGTCAACATTTCCAAATACAGAGATATTATTACAAATATATTTAACTTGGCCTATATCAAATGCATCTGGTGAAAGGTCATTCTCAGTATTAAAACGTGTAAAAAATTATTTACGAAACTCACTGAATAAATCAAAATTAAATTCTTTAGCTGTTTTATACATCGAACAAAATTCTTTGGATAAAATTAATTATGATGAAATAATTGATAATTTTGCTGAATTAAAGACTAGAAAACAGAATTTTTAAATAAAGTTTATTTAAACAGTAATACCTCGGTTTTTGTTGACTTCGGTTATCGTCGATTTTTTCGCGAAAAATTTCTGTTTTCGTCGATTGCCTCGGATTTCGTCAGCGTGCTCAAGTGACCTCGCTGCTGATTTTGCGAATACAAAGGGCGACCCACGCGTTTTCCGACGCAGTGTGGCGTTATTTCTCGTGTGAATATTACCCCGCGACGGCCCACCATTGGCCAACGGTTCCGTCTGCTAAACTCTGGGAGTTCAGTCATGGGTTCGCGCTTTGCCAGGGCGGGCTGGCCACGTGAAGTTTTCCGGGTTTTCTCCACGTCTGTAACGCCTGAATAGGGGCCAGTAACCCTGAAACTGAATTCCCGGAAGGCATTATTTCCTCGATAAGATCATCATAAACGCATACAACTACTATTACATGACAATTACGTCACACTTTACTACAGGGCGATGTAGGCTAGAAGCTCGTGTCCAACTAGCTTCTACAAGATAAGACCACGCGTGTCTAGCCGAACAATTCCATTGCTTTTATCTTTATGCTAATTATCCTATCTTTAATCTTAATGCTTTTATACAATAACAATATTACCTTAACATATCAATTGTTTAATTTAACCTTTTTTGTTAATATTTAAATAATATAATATTTTACCCATGAGAGGTAAATTGAATAATGAAAAAAATAATTTAAATAAAAGCCAAGATAGTTTAAAAAAGTAAGTATATAAATACAGTGATACCTCGGTTTTCGTCGATAATCCGTCAGAAAACAATCGGCGAAATTCGAAACCAATGAAAACCGAGGCAATTATTTCCACATGAATCAATGTAAAACCAATTAATTCGTTCTAGACACTCCAAAATACATACCAAAAACACATTTTATAAAGAATTAATATAGCGTTAAATACTAAAAGCAATAAGAAATTAATATAAAAGACTAATTAGCATAAAGATAACTTTTGTTAGACATTTAATAAAATCAATTTCAATTTTTTTAAATTTATAAACAAACTGTTCAAACTTTTCTAGAAAACTAAAATTTTTTGCTGTGTATTAAATACTTTTTATTAATAAAAATTTTAATATTTGTTTTAGTTTTTCACATTACAGTAGTACCTCAGAATACGAAATTAATCCGTTTTTAAACTATCATGAAAATGTCATAAGGTGAATCATTTTTCCTCATATGATTACATGTAAAACCGAATAATCCGTTCCAACACGAAAAAAAACACTCAAATTAATGCTAAGTAGTACATTGAAAAAATAACTTTAGTAAAGAAAACACTGAAAAATGCGTTTTGTAGTTGTAAATGTATAAATAACCATAATGGAATAACAATTGATAAAAAAAAAAATGTAGCTTTATTTGCACTTTACCTTTGAGGATAGACGACGATGGAGGTGTAATCTGGTGGCAGAAAAGAGGGAGAAGGGGGATTGATACTAAAACTTAACTTACATAACATAATGTATCAATAACTAAAAATAACTTAACACTAATTTTTTTTAATATTTTCTGTTTTATATATTTTTTAAATTTTTTATTCACCTCTTTTTGCTTTCTTTCCTTCACTAGATAGAGGTCGCTTGGTAAAATATCTATCCGAAGAGGTTTGGCTTTGCCTACTTTTTAAAATGTTTCTAAAATGACTTAGGCAAATGTCATTAAACTGAGCAGCAATGCGGCCAGTGGGCCGCATTGCTGCTCAGTTTAATGACTGAATTTAATGACTGAATTGCTGCTCAGTTTAATGCTGAACCTTTTCGGGATGTTTCTTTTCAATAAAATCAATCACAGTCAATCAGAAAGAACACGTGATCATGACAGTGGCGCTGCAAACTAATGTAACGTCGTATGGTGAGCTTTTGTTCGTACCGTGGAGCAAAAATATGTTCGAATTTCATGTCGTATACTGAAAATTTCGTATGCTGAAGCGTTCGTATGTGAGGTATTACTGTATTTAGTTTTGTTTTATATTTTTTGTGTGCATTATTTCTTGTGGGAAAGGGAGGGGGCCCGGTACGAAAAAATGTCTTAGGCCCCAAAGTGGGTTAATCCGGCCCTGCCTGTATGGTAATAATCTAATAGGAAAATTACATAATACAATGTTACCAGCGTGCACAAAATATGTTTTCAGTGGTTTTCGAGAGTGTTAAGATAAACATTTGATCTATTTTTCGCGGAAACTTTGATTCGTTGGTAGATCACCATTAGATATTCGGCTGTGAATGAAACAATTTCCTAGTGCGAAGATTAGAAAACAATAAAATATCTTAAATTTCTTAAGATATCGTTTTGTTAATTGTTGTCTACTTGACCAAAGAAACTGGTATTTCGTACCGTGCTAGTGTCAAGATAAACATGACAATTAAAGTTTCTAATTTTCTAGTCGTTTGCTTGTCCCGAAATTTCGGGAAAGAGGCAGCTTCTCGAGTTTCCTGGAATTTCCGGGATATAATTAATTAATTTTAAGATATAAAAAATATCTCGAAATCAAACGTTATAATTATTTTTCATTTTTTAAAGTAATTTAATAACCTCCAAAATAATAATAATGCGTAAACTAGGTATAAAAAATAACCTTTGAATTACGTAGAAATTTTCACAAATCGAAAAAATTTAGTAAAGTTCGTCGGAAACTGCTTACTACAAAAATTCATTTGAATTAAGTCGAAAAGATAAACACAACAAATTTATTTTCGATCAAACTTCTAACTTGAAGGGTAATTCTCGTTATTTATATAAAAGATACAATAATATTTTTGCTGTGTTTTTAGAATAAGATTTTCAAAAGCAGAGATCACCGGAAACATTGATTACTCGACCGTGTTCTACTTTTAGTAATAAAAAGACGTGCTATCGAGAGTGCCCTTTCCTTTTCAACTAATTCTTGCAAAATCATCTTTTACGCATTTAAGAGAAGACAGAAGCTCTGTGATTTTTTATCTGCATCCTGGAAGATTTGTATTTCGTTTCCCAGATGTGCTGCAGTGCTTCTTTTGCCGTCTAGTTTTGTTGATTTGTCGACTGCTTTAATAGTGGCATCAAGCTTATAGTTTGACAATTCGGCAGTTCGTTTGGCTTTAAAAATCACGTTAATACTCGAATATTTTATATTCGTTCGCGAAAGTTGGACAAGAATGCAATTTGGCATAATGCAGTTATTAAAGCTACTGGGCGTGATTGAACATTAAGACGACATCAGCAAGAATAATTCCAGATATTACAGGTTCTGACAAATAAAAAAATTTTTATGTCCTGACGCAAATAGGCTTCATATTGATAATTTACAATATGTGAGATGTTTCCAAGATAGAAAAGGATTACTTCCAAATTTAAAACAGCACTTCAAGTGAAAAAAATATAACTAATTTTGTTAAGATGTGTTTGTTTTTTATATTGTTTTGTTGAAAAAAAATTAGAATTGGCATAAACGTAAAGTTATTTTTTATTCACTTTATTTACTTTTAGAATTGTGTTGTCTTTACTTTAACAGCGATTTCAAATTTTTAATCAAAAAGAATGATAAGAAATAAGCGTAAACAAAAATCTTCATAATAAAAATTTAAGAATATAAATCAGTTTTTAACCCCTTAACAGTGAGAGACAAGTATAGTTGTCCATGGCGATCACTGGCAGTGGTGAGGGACGACTATACTCGTAAAAAAATTCTTATAAAATACCTGGATTATTTCGTGAAGTCTTAGAATTTTCACGAGTAGTTGAATTCTCTAACTTTGTTTTCGAATATCTTTTAGTTCTCGAGAAATTACAATAAAAGACAGAAAATTAAAATAAATATGAAATTTTAGAGGGCCATCAATCGACAGGAATTGAATTTAAACCTGTCGCCATCATCTGATTGGTTACAAAAATTAATATTTCTAATTGGCTCGTATTAGAAAAAAGTAGGTGTTACTTCTGTAAATGCACTATCATGAGAGCACCGATACAACCCGAAAAAGTAAACAGCCTACGTCATTAGTCTAACGGTCCTTGTCTGAGCTAATTTTTGTAAAAATCAACGTTAGAGTAAGCCGTAGTAAGACGTAGTAATTTATAGTAAAACGGTCTTCTCTAATATTCACAGCACTTTGTAAAGCTTCCGTTTCAATTTAATAAGTATTATTTAGTTCAGAAACATTATAAATATATCATTATATAGGAAAATAACATAAACTTATTTTTGAGTATAATACAATTTACGAAATAAAATATTCGTATATCGTAATATTATGAAAAACTACATCGAAACATACAAAGTCAACTACTTTACTTAAATTCAGTTCTGATGTTTTGGAGATGGCTAACCTGGTATGCTGTGAATCCTTCTTTGGCTTCGAAGGCCATACTTACAAACAGAATAGGGGAGTTCCTATGGGAAGCCCTATGTCAAGGCTTCTATGCGAATTAGTGGTTAAGAAAATTGAAGAAAAAGTTCTGCACAGCTTCAGAAACAATATAGTTTACTACAAGAGATATGTTGACGATATCCTTATAATATGGAGAAGTAATCGAGGAATCAGTACCTGTATAGAAAAAATTAACGATAAAAAAGACGGCACGGCCTACATCTGAAACTAGAGCAGAAAAGTTCAGTAGAGGTAGACTTCTTAGACATCAATATCACTTTTAACAGAGGGCATCTATCCACTAAAGTGTATACTAAACCCACGCATAGCCCACACTACATCCTGCCAAAGTCAAATGATCCATTTCGTTATAAATTGGCAGCCTTTCGTACCTTAGTCAGGAGGGCTTTTACTTATTGCGATAACGTTATAGACAGGGTTAACGAAATCGACAGGATCATGCGAATAGCAGAGAAATTCGGCTAGAGAAGAAACGTAATTAATGGTATCGTAAGGAAGTTTGAAAAGAGTGACTCAAAAACCTCTAAACAAAGACCTAGTGGATATACTAAGTTTACATTCAACAAAAATGTACGGGGCATTATGAAGGAGATAGCAGACATTAAAAAATCAACATTTATCATAAAACGAGCCCCAAACCTCTAAAAAATTTTGAGAACTGATAAAGGGGAGATTAAGAAAGAGGATAAAGCTGGGGTCTATAGGATCCCTTATGAAAACCAGAAATTAGGACTAAAACAGGAGTATATAGGGGTTACAACGAGAAACCAAGGTGTAAGGCCGCGACTCCACTAGCCGTAAAACTCCTCACCGTAAAAGCTTTTAATCACGTGACCATGATATTTTACGCCTGAGCAGGTCGTAAAACCAACGTAAAAGCGAGTTGAACACTGCTCAACTCGCTTTTACGTTGGTTTTACGACCTGCTCAGGCGTAAAAGCTTTTACAGTGAGGGGTTTTACGGCCCTTTTACGGCTAGTGGAGTCGCGGCCTAAGAGTCAAAGAACACAAATATCATGTAAGGCCGCGACTCCACTAGCCGTAAAACAGCCGTAAAACCCCTCGCCATAAAAGCTTTTAATCACGTGACCTATTTGCGTTTTCGCTCGGATTGCGGTGGAGGTCCGGCTAGCGAAGCTTTTTACGGCGACAGTACTATTACGGTGTATACGTGATATATCGATATAAAGACAATAATTATATTCTACGAGTTTTTTCTGTACTATAATTACAAATGTAGTAAAAGTAATATCTTTACTTTTATTATTATATTATTAAGATAATATACTAAGATATTAGCTTTTTTATTATATACTCCTCTAAATTGAACGATTTTCCTTTGGCTGTTCATATCGCGTTTTAGGAATCCATTATTATAATCGGGATACCTCTTGTCGTAGATACATGAATACTTTCGGATGTTTTCGATAAATCTTTCCAGATCTTCTAAAGTAGCTAATAGAGAACATACACAAAAGCTCGTATTCCGCCATTTTCGCACCATGTCACGATGACCTAGATTTCACTGATTTCTGATTGGTGGTTGGTACCGGTTTACGGTCGTATTCACTTCGAAAGTTGAACACTGCTCAACTCGCTTTTACGTTGGTTTTACGACCTGCTCAGACGTAAAATATCTTAGTCACGTGATTAAAAGCTTTTACGGCAAAGGGTTTTACGGCTAGTGGAGTCGCGGCCTAAGGAAAAGTTCTAACGCAACGGTACTGGCCCAGATGGTTCAGGCCAAAGGATCCGTCGTTGGATGGGAAGAGGCGGAAATCGTCAAACAAATATATTCTCCAACTTTAGCAAAGACGGCAGAAAAAATAGAAATATACAAGAGTAGACTCGACAACAGATGCATTAACGCCAGGGACGCTGAGGGATTACCGTCAGCTTGGAAGTTTGCAATTAAGAGACTTACAAATGGCTCATGACTTGCGATGTGTTTCGTATTTGGAGAACTTTAATATTTTATTATCTGTTAAATGATGTTAGCGTGTACTAATAACTTTGGTATTGTTATGTGTTTGTTAGTTTACATTTGTGTATTTTTTGCGCTTTAATTCTAATTTAATTAGTTTCTCCGTTGTCGGTTTTTTTGAATTTAAATATGTTGTGTTCGGTTCTTTGGAATTATTTTTGTTCGTCAGTTTAAACCTGAAGATGATCTATGGAATAGATCGAAAACATTAGTTTTCTTAATTAAAAATTCCTTCAGAAACTTATAAGGTGGTGGATATTGGAGAATAAATTCAGTTCATTATACGACTGTCGATACACTTGCCTTCATCAGTTTCTTCAAACAAAATTCGAAAACTTGAATTAATCCTGTAAATATTTTAAACGCCTTTACTATTCGAATAATGTATTTTTATAACAAGAGTAAATTTTACTTAATTTATTACTGTGAATACAAATATAACTAAAAAAATATTTTTGATATAATCACTGGGCCATAATAATCACAACTAAATGGTGAAATTATAAATTTTTGTAACGATTTCTGATCAAGTAATATATAAAACTTTTGAAATTAGTCTTGCCATATTCTACATATACTTTCTATATTCACATCCATTTAGTTTCATCTAATTACACTTAAAATGTACAAAATTCACCAACAAATTAATTTGCTAATAAAGGGACTACTTGCTAATTGAACTTTGTATTCTAACCAGTTATCTCTCATTACAGTTCCTTCTGTTGAAGACATCAGTCGTCGATTTAGGTAACTCCCGTTTTTTCGCTTAGTCCAGTGTCTGATATTCGTCTTTTATCGAAATTAGCTTCCAATTATTTTCAAATAACGTATCGAAATTAGTTTTACAATTTAATTCTAAATTATCGTATCGAAATTGTCGGCAACGAGTACGTGTGTTCGCTATTTAGTCATGGCAACGACATCGGTTACAAAATTAGAAGAAAAGTTTATTGAACTGTTAAAAACAGCAAAGGCGTCGTTGGACTTGTCCAAAAACTTTAGCAAGGAGCTGAAAAATAAAATATTCGGCGACTTAAATCAAGTAAATCGATAAGTGTTAGAGCTTACCTAGTTTTTCCTGCCAATTCTCATTTCGCTCATAGATACGCCCACCCACCACCCTCTCTTCCGCCTAGGGCGCCGCCGACGGCCTATCTCCCCAGACGGAATACTGTGGCGCCCTCTATCTCAAATAAAAATTTAGCAAACTGAGTAGTAAAAAAGTAAAAACTGGATTTATACGCGAATAATTAATATGTTTTATTGTCATCAGACACTAATGCGGCACTTGTACCCGTCATCCGTATGTTACTTAACAATTAGACGCGTTATTATTATATTTTCTGCCGAAATTAGGTTATTCTATGGTATAGTAAGTTTTCCTACCTTTTCTGACACTGGACTTTTCTTGAACGGGGCTTGCCTTTATAAATTATTTTTTTACTGATATGTTTTGTTTACTCTTCTCAATAGTATCGTTCGTGCTGGCCGCTTTTCACGCCCTCCTGTCATCTGGTGGCCTTTTTTCTAACCAAAATCCCTTCGCTATTTTTTCGCGCTTTCTCCATGGTGCTGCCAGTACAAAATTTCTTTTATTAACATTAAGTAAACAATCTTTAATTTTACTTCTCACATCGACTCTTATTTCCAGTCAAAACACGTCAATTACAACTATTTACAACCTAATTTTCGATTTGTTAAAAGTAAACAAATTTCACTTGTTGGTTTTTTCTATTAACTATAACACAAAAAAATACATTATTATACAATTTAAGACTACTCTACAGTATTTATACAAATTAATAAACTATTAGTATCTATCCTACAGCCCAATTCTCTGCTGTGAGTTGGACATTTTTTATTTTTATTAAACTAAAACATTCTTCTTAGATGGGTCATTTTATTATAATTAACAGTCAATAATAAAATAATACACATTCTACGTCAACTACGAAAGTATATTCAAAAAATTCCAATAGAAATTTATTTTCTCAGCCCAAATCCCTGCAAAGGGGTTTGTTTTTTCTTAAACTAAAGTACCATATTTGGGGGTCATTTCTTTTATCTTTATTTACTAAAAAATACATTAATACACATTACACAAACTCCATGGTATTAAATACTATTCAATAAGTTATTAGAAATTCCCCTACAGCCCAATTCTCTGCTATGAGTTTTGGGCCTTTCAAATCAAACCACTACTTTTGTAGGGCCGTTTAATTAACTTTATTAGTCAACAATACATTAAAACACATTACTCACACACTTAGTTCCTGTGATTCTTGCTCCCCTGTGGAGTCCCATGTTCGATTCCTTCTCCCTTGTGGAGTTTAAGCCCCCGATACCATCGGTGCCGCCATACTGCACCTGGTCTGCGGTATCATCACTGGGATGGGACTTACCGCCGGGGAGCCTCTCCTGGGGGCTTCCTCTGTGCACTGGACTGATAAATGTCTCAATTTTCAACGGTTAACCACGAGTTGCAGTATTATTGCATATAGTTTCATCACGAATATATTGTTTATGTATATTATTTTGTTTTTGTCTTTTAATTTGATTGTCATTCTTCTATCACCTTTATTGTATATTTCCATCATCAGTACTCAAAATAAAAAAAACCGCTAGGTTGACCCTGGTTTCATAGGTCTTCTTGGTGGGTCAAAAATAAATAAAAAAATAAATAAATTGTATATACTCAAATCATTGTAAATTCTCATTATAAATAGTATATTAATCGACTTTAACAAAGGTGTTCTTTTGACACTATTGTTCCTAATCATACTATCCTTACTTTTCTTGTCTCCTCAACCTCACAATTGCTGTATTGCCTATCTGTCGCATTCCGCCCATTTTACTTAGGCAAGAGAAACACTGGGTCTTCTCTATCATTTGAGTGAGTATTGGGGTTTGTGGTTTTCGTTCAAAACTCACTCTTCTTATTTTTCAATATTATCGTTTCGCGAAGGTGGACCTTCCTGTCTATCGCATTGGCCTTTTTGGCTAGTAAATTAAAACCCAATATGAGTTTTTCTCAGTTGATAAACAGAATTAATTCTGCTATGAGGTAGCCTTCTGTTGTCAACATAATCCGTTCTTACTTGTTTTCTATAGCCTTTTTCTTTTCTAAATACCCAGTATCGTGGCATTAGTAAGCCACAGTACCTATACTCTGCTGCTATACTCCTAACCTTACGTTCATTTCTTCTTATAACCTAGCACTGAAGGCTTCTCTTTTAGCCCACCACTAGGTGATAATATATAAAAATTATCCTTACAGGTTGAGCTCATCACCCACTGCACAGGACTACACACCTGCTGGAGACTGTGTTGTGTGGGCCCTAATCTTGAAGCTTCATTCACTTCTCTTCCTCTTCCTTGTGGAAGTTGTTTCCAGCATTTTGTAGTTTATTTTCCCTTGCTAGACTAAATTTCTGCATTGTTGGCTTTTCCATTTTTGCTGGCCGAGTAGAGTTTTTCCGGGTTTCCTCCGCTCTCTGTCCCAAATGGGGGCCAGTCCCCTAAAGTCCTTCCGGAAGGCTACTGAAAGTACCCTCATAGGGTGTGGTATTTTTCCCCTTTTTCTAAATTCTTAATTTTAAATAGCTATCCCCCTTTTGCTGGAAATGACTATCATTGAATTGCTCACTGCTGCCTTCTTTTCCTCGGCAACTCTAAGTAACTCAGAAATTAAGGTTAGGTCTGGTTAATTATAACACGCAAACTGCAACTTTTCTATCCATCTACCTTTCTTTTTCTCTAAATAAACGAATATGGTAAGTAAATAGCAGAACACTAAACATTACACTCTAAATAAAATATTGAAACACAACACAAAACACAAACTTATGAGCCCTCACAAGGAACTAGTTTTCTATGAGCCCTCCATGGGACAATATGAGCCCTCTCTGGGACAACTTTACTAACAAAAGCACTCTTAAACACATACCAGATCTTGGCCTTTTTGTGCTCTCGGAGCGGTAAAGGGCTTAAAACCACAAAGAAAAAAAAAAAACTTTGTATTCTTCTTTGACGTAGTTCTACATTTTAGAACTAAATTGGTAGACATGTCTGAATAACAGGCTTATAAACACTAAAAACATAAATGTTTTGAAAGTAGAACTAGAAAATTATATGCACAAATAAATTAGTAGTCCAATAATACTTACTTTCACTTTTATCCAAGTATTATCTCCAAAGGTCATTGTTGAAAAAATAAATTATTTTCAAATTTCTTTCAGAATTTAAAACTAATTCACAGTAAACTTTATGCTTTAAAATATCCATTAAAATAAACGCAAAATGTATCGATCCACGGAATAAAAATTTATCACAGTTAATTTTGAAAGATAATGAGAATATACAAACATCAAACCGCACTCTACAAAATCTGGCACAAACTGACGCATGTATAATAAACAAAATGAAAATGCTCCTATCCAATGTCATCAGGTGACAAAAACTTTCTGAATAAATGCTAAAAGTTTCAAAAAATTCTTACACGAAACCCGGTGAATTTAATTAATACACAATAATTAAAACTGTTTAATAAAGATATAACTTATCATTATAATTACGCAAATAAGATCACTGTGAAAAATCTCCCACGAAAAATAAATGACACTTACATCACATAGCATTGAAGTTTTCCTGCAATACACTAAAAATTTTATATAATTATTTTACTAATCCAGTCGAACTTAAATAATATAAAATGTCTAAATCTGTTTTAGAAAGATTAGCAATGTACTACCTCAAATATGCAAATTAGATATGAGAAAGATCACTAAGAAATCTGCCACCAAGTTGATCACATGACCAAAAGCTAACACCATGAAATATGAAGAAATATCTTTAAAATTTAACGTTTGTGTACAAATTAGTAAATTGTAACAAATTTCATCAAAGACAACAAAATAATTTTCAGCTTACGTAAACTGTACAATAAATTATTATTTCTTCGATAGAAGTTGATATACACGAATAAATAATAATTATTTAATAATGTTTTTATCTATTATAAGTTGATATTGTAAAAATTAAGCCATTTAATTTGTGTGGCTTTTATAATTTAGACTTTTCGAGTATTTTACTATAAAATTTAATTTAGTTAACAGAAATAAAGATAAGCTATTAAATATAAACAGCACAATACAATAATTTTTACGTAAATTCAGAGCAAATACAAAAAAAAACAAATTATATCAAAGATGAGATAAACAAGCTTATATCCCCAGACCAGAGCTTATAATTTGTTGTCATTTTTAGCCTGTTTCTACTTCAACTGTTTTGTGTTGGTAAAACGTTGATGTTTTGAGATGTTCTTGGTGAAGAAAAGTAAAAGTATCGAAATATAACAATCACACATAAAAGTATTCATGTATATCGAAATTATAAATGTATATTTTTTTCAATATTTGAAATAATATCATGAAAAAAACATCAGGAATATGAAATACAGATCATAAACAATTTTTTTCTGTCAAATAAATTATGGATTAAACAGGTTTATTTATAAAAATTTAATTGCAAATAACTGATGTTCAAAATACAGAGGGTACAGTAGGTTTTTTATACGAAGGTATCTGCGTTTTACAAATTAACAAAATTTTTAGTTTTTATACACATTATTATGCTATAATCTGGGAAAGTATGTTTAATACACAAGAAATACTACAGAAAGTGTAAGAAAAGAACATCAGTCATTGTAACTAATGTATTATTGATAGTTTCATTCATATAGATAATCAATTTTATCAAGAAACATTTTTCCAGAAGAAAATTGTGGATATTTCATGTAAACATAAGTAAATTTTACTATAATTTAGATAAAAACACATTTTTTTTCACGCATGGCTTCTTCCCCCTCTTACTCTTACAATTGGAACATTCCATTTCATAATTTGATTTAATAACAATGTTTAAAATGACTTTTAGATAAAATAATTCTTAAAGTAGGTTAATATATAATGTCATGAGTCTCAGGTGTATTCAAAATAAACTAATAATGGATATAGTAATTCTTTGTCACATGCTCCACGTGTTAAAATTTGCAGCTGTAATTGAAGGTAATATATAAGAAAACAAAATGGTTATATTATCAATAGTTATAAAAAGTGTTTATTTCAAATTTCTAATATCGACATACCTGAATACTTTTATGTGTGAATGCTATATTTCGATACTTTTATCTTTCTTCAGTAAGAAGATGTACTTTTATCTTAAAATATTAACGTTTTACCAACACAAAACAGTTGAAGTAGGAACAGGCTAAAAATGACAACGAATTATAAGCTCTGTTCTGATGATATAAGGTTGTTTGTCTCATCTTTGATATAATTCGTTTATTTTTTTGTATTTACACTCAATTTACGTATAAACTATTGTATTTTCCTGTTTATATTTAGTAGCTTATTTTTGTTTCTGTATACTAAATTAAATTTCAGAGTAAAATACTTGAAAAGTCTAAATTATAAAAGCCACACAAATTAAATAGCTTAATTTTTGCAATATTCACTTAAAACGGATAAAAGCATTATTAAATAGTTATTATTTATTCGTGTATATCGACTTCTTTCGAAAAAATAATCATTTATTGTACAGTTTATGTAAGATGAAAATTATTTTGTCGTCTTAGATGAAATTTGTTACAATTTACTAATTTGTACAAAAACATTAAATTTTAAACAAATTTGGGGTATACTATAGATTACCACCTATGGAATTTCGGGTCTTTGAGTATATATCTGAACTCAAGAGACCGAGACGAATTCAACAATACCCTACTTTTGGACCGGAGATGAAAAATAATAAAGTTATCATACTTTTTTCCAGCAATCACGCGATGACAGGGAGTCGCGTCGCTCTCTTCGCTAAGTCGGCTTCGCTATCGCAATCGGGAGTCGTGTCGCTTGCCGTTAAAGTTGCCTTTAGTAGACGTTTCCCCCCTTTTTTTACTTTGTTCAAGAACTACCGTAAATCAATAACTAGTGACGTTTAGCACATGGCAGCTTGCCGGCGGCTCCCCTCCGGGAGGTCAGTCGAGAGCAAGAACAGTGTGGGAACGGTCGCCATGTTCACTGCCATAAGTAACATTAACTGAAATGGCAATCACGCGAGGATCGGAAGTTGCGTCGCTCTCTCCACTCTCGTATCGCATGTTTAACCCTACTGAAGATAATTGTAGTCTGACGTTATGGTTTGCAGACTTTACCGCAAGATAACAGTACTAGCAACTATGGTGCCATCTTCATGAAAGCATTAAAAAAGTATGGTAACTTAAAAAGCATGATAATTTTTTAATTTTTTGTCTCCGGTTTAAAAATAGAATACCATTGAACTTGTCCTGATCCCCTGAGTTCAAATATATAATCAAAGTTTTGAAATTCCATAGGTGGTAATCTATAGTACACACCATATTTCTTCATGTTTCTTGGTGATAGGACAGTCATGTGACTGAAAGCTATTTTCACCAACTTCGCAGAAGTTTTCCCACAGTAATCTATCTCATATCTAATTTGCATATTTTAAATAATACATTGTTTAATGAAGATTAGTATATTTAGACATTTTATATTATTTAAATTTGAGCGGATTAGTAAAATAATTTAATAAAATTTTTAGTGTTTAGTGGGAAAGCTTCAATGTTACATGACGTTATAGTCATCTTATGCTTAGTAGGACATTTTGCTCAGTAATCTATTTTATATCTAATTTGCATAATTATAATGGTAAATTATTAATATTTATTAAACAGATTTTGTTACTGTTTATTGATTAAATGAATTGGGTTTCATGAAGGAATTTTTTAAACTTTTAGCGTTTATTCAAAAACTTTTTGTAATGTGATGAAATTTTTCACAGTTGCATACTATATGAATCAGTTGGCGGCAGATTTTTTTAGAGTGCGGTTTAGTGTTTCTTGCTTTTTCGAAGTTCACTTAGATAAATTTTTCTTACGTGGGTCCATACATTTTGTGTTGTTTTTAATGGATTAAACTGGAAATTTTACTGTCAATTTAAAACGTTTTTCAGAATATCTATTGTGAAGAAAGAAAAGTTAAAAATAATTTATTTTCGACAATTAGTGAGAACTGATCTTTGGAAATAATGCTTGGATATAAGTGAAACTATGTTTTATTGGACTACTGATGTATTTGTGCATACAATTATCTAGTTGTAGTTTCGAAATATTTTTTGTGTTCATAAGCGTGTTTTTCAGACATGTCTGCATGTCTATTTAGTGTTATAACGAAGATCTACGTCAAAGACTGATTGGAGAATTTTAGAAAAACTTAAACACTAACTATAATAATTAAAACAAATTGTTTATGTGTATCGTTGTACAGTAACTTACTTTGTTTTCCTATGTTAGAGAAAGTAGGTCACACATTGGATTGCTAAAGTAAAACTGTCGGCTTTTTCAGAGTGTAGTGGACCGTTTCAGTGAAGTGTGTTTTAGGAAAGTTATGGTTTTTTTTCTGATGCATGCCAATGATAAATATTGTTTTTAATATTAAATATCGGTCAATGACATATGTAATAAATGTGAAGATGAATATAAAAAGTATTTCTACATTTTTTTATTGTTTTGTTGTTTCTTAAAATTTAATTTATGTATAATTAATGTAAATGAATAAAGTTTATTTACCAAATGCTAATATTTTAAATCGGTTTAATATTTGAGTGTAAATTTAAACAACAAATTTTAAAAATAAATAAAAAGGTAAGATGAAATTTTGTTTTTATTTACAATGATTACGTCACTTCTACATGATGTAAAACACGAGACGATCTTAACCCACATTTCAGTCTGGTGGAAAGGCTGCCAGGCGTCTCAGTTTTAAACATAACAATTATAAAAATGTACAACCAACAAACATAAAAATGGTGGCAAGCTAATGATGTCTGCATCATTAGTTGAAACTTTATCTCTTTATAAAGTCTTGATGAAAAAACTACAGCCAGAAGAATTCTCACAGTTTCCATTTCTTCAGTTGGGATGTAAAGTACTTAATTTTAGTATCTTAGGAAACCGACTATAATTACGGTCGGTGAAACTTCCGTTAACCTAACGGGTACTTTACGCGGATTCGAGATTAGTTTGCCAGGCCTGGGCTTTTAAGCGTGCACAGAAAGATTAGTAATAATAACGATAAATATCAAGTCAGATCAAAAGTTCAAATATATTTAATTAGCAACTAGAACGTACTACGTACAAATGTCAATAATCCAAACAAAATTTATTAACGAAAATCAACAAGTCAACCCGACAATAAACTCAGCTACTTAGCTTAACTTAATAGTAATTTCCCCTTTGCAATTCGACAATCAAATACTTAGCAACTATGAACAAAATCTCTTACTAATTAAACGTCTATCCGTCACCTCACTACACGAAGAAACTATTTCCTCAATCCTTTCGATATCGTCAAATCGTCAATCGAACTCCTCTTTAACACCTTGGATCATCCAATTATCAATCTGGACTTCTATCAGAAAATACTTCGCTTTCGAATCTACCTCGCTCTCAACGTCGCCTCGATTTGGAATTCACCTCGGTTTGGAAATTACCTCTCCTTCTTCGGTTAACGTACGGGTTTTATACTGTGAGGTGACGTCACACTTGAGCTGGGTTACTCACCTTATTTACATACTTAGTTGCTAACATTAACTTTCTTTTCTGGCAGCTTTAAGTTTCTGACAAAGCTTATAAACCGTTTACAAAATATTTATCATAATTTTCTGGGATGTTTAAGACGGTTTATCAAGTATTTCTCTACTAGTGATTGTGGGGACTTCCCCCTCCATTTTTTTTCTGCGGAGTGTTACTTCCGCCGGGCAGCGCAAGTGTGCAAGATTTTTCCTACGGCGCTTATTTCTCCGTGAGTTGTTTTATCTTCATTTTTCATTACTAACAAGAGAGTGGTGGGGAACCTTCGTCCTACATAAACATAAACCCCAAACAAAAGATAATAAAACAGAAATAATAATAAAATAAAAATAACGTTCGGACTCAGTTCCTTACAGGGAAAAGAAATAAATTTGTTAGAAATAGCCGATTTCCAAAATTTCTTTGTACGTAAAAATGTAACTCATCAATTCGTATATTTTATTTTAAATTTATCTCCGTTATTGAAGAAATTCTAAGATGTACGAAAGTCCCTTTGGTGTCACAGCTGTGCCAATTACTTTTAAAAGTTTCAGTAATTTACAACGAGTTTTTTCTTGTGAGTTTTTCCTCTAGTTTCTTAATAATATAAGAAACAAAGGCCCTTATCTGTAATGGAGCAAAATGACAAATTTAGACATTGTAGCAGAGAACAATGCCTTCCAATAACATCAGTCACGGAGTATATATAATCACTCACGGCCAAATGTATATAATCACTGAACATTGTATTGTAAGCATAAATAATAAGCTGGCTGCATAATATTTTTCAGGATTTTTTGTTCACGTGTCTAAAGACTAAATAGAGACTGGTTTTTCATATAAGATCTTCTTGTACACATCTTTTCCTTGACAGACAGCACATATATATCGTTGCATTAACTGTCAATGTAATATTTATTTCTCTCATTAGATAATTTATTTACAAACTCTTAATTTACTAGAAAATATTCAACTGGTTATGACAGGCAATTTCAGCGCAAGACGAAAGACGCTATACTGGTCAATATGGAAATCTGCAAGCAAATTCTGTACCAAGTAATTAGACAAATAATAATCAATCAACGTGTTCCCAGTATCTGGAAAATGATTTTCTTTATTCGGTAAGAACCACTTGCAACCAAGTGACTATGTCTTAGAACATTGTACTCTGGCTAAGGCGTTCATGAGAGTAAAACAGAGAACAATATACCATACCTGTCAACAAGTTTTTCATTTTCTGGAAACTGACATAAACTTGAAAGAATAAAATAATAGTTAATTTAAACTAAGAGATTATAAACAACAGATAATTGGAGGCTTCTCTAAAAAGTTTCTAATTACTTTCGAAAGAGGGTGAACTTAATTCATTCAACTTTTACAAACAGGTAAGATCGGCTGTAATCTACTAAAGTTAATCGTCGCCATCGTTACTTTATCATAATCGTTACTTTATCATAAAAAGTATTCCACCATGCTTAACAAAGAGATTTCTAGTATATATTAATGTATATATACAGGGTGTCGCTAAATTCTCAATACAGTGACACGAATCAAGCCCACTGGTGGCCAAATAAATAAAACCATTAAACATTAGTAGTTGGTCACTGCTTCGTGGATAACCAATGGACTGGCCACTATGCAGTGATCTGAGTTTTCTTTATGTGTCTAAAACGAAAGAATATCCAGTTTTCACATAGAAAGTCCTGCAAAAAGTTATGCCATTGGCATATCTCTGATGTGTTCCGTTGCCTTATTCCATAAATTCACTGACAAAAATATTTATGCTTACATTATAATGTTTTATGAATAAAGTTACATTTCACCTTTGTATATATGGAAACTTGAGATTCACTGGGTGTATATATTGCAATTCAGTAAATATGAAAAAGTATATGATATATATTTATATATTTAAATGACATATATACATTTAAAGCTTGTATGTATAAATTATATTTTATGATGCTCTATAAATGAAATATAATTTATTATTTTATAATAATTTTTAACACCATTTCAAACTATAACAGTCTTATTCAGTGACTTTAAATAATTTTCTTGAACAAGCCAAATTAAATAATTCATTCAGAAATTATCATTCAAAACATTTAATTTATTGAATACATTTTTTAAACATTAAAATATTACATATTTATCATTTAGTTGAAAAGTTTTGTTAAATACAAATAAACAATAAAAAACAGAAAATAAATATTTTTTATAAACACAATGAATAAAAAATGAATAAACAGTAAATAAATATTTTTTAAAAATACAATAAATAAACAATGATTAAACAGCAAATAAATATATTTTTTTAAAATACAATGAATAAACAATAAATAAATGAAAAATTAATATTTTTAAAAAAATACAATGAATAAAAAATGAATAAACAGCAAATAAATATTATTTAAAGATACAATGAATAAACAATAAATAAATGAAAAATTAATATTTTTTAAAAAATAGAATGAATAAAAAATGAATAAACAGCAAATAAATATTTTTAAAAAATACAATTAATAAACAATAAATAAACAATGAATAAAAAGATAATTAAAATTTTTTTTTAAAAAATACAATGAGTAAACAGTGAATGAACAGCAAATAAATATTTTTTTAAATAAATAAATAAACAATAAATAAACAGCAATTAAACATTTCTTCAAACACGAATGAACAATGAATACACAGCAAATACACTTTACTTCAAACACTAATGAACAACGAATACCCATTAAATAAACTTTACTTTAAACACTAATGAACAATGAATAAACGAAACATAACTCTTTTCTAAATACAGAAAAACAATACAAGAACAAAAATAATTATTTTTATAAATTCAAGTAAACTATGAATAAACAAAGGATAATCTTTTCTTAAATATAAAGAATCAATAAATAAACCGAAAATAACCATTTCTCTTAAATACAAATGAAAATGCAACAAATAACAAATAAACTTTTTGAAGTTTTTAATTTTAAACTTTTCTGAAGTTTTTAATTTTAAAATTTTTTTAAATTTTAAATCTTAAACTTTCTTCTAAGTTTTACATTTTAAACTTTTTTTCAAGATTAAAATTTTAAACTTTTTGTAAGTTTTACATTTTAAATTTTCTTTGTTATTTTTAGATTTTGATTGTTTTCTTGTGTCTTCAATATTCTTAAACAATATTAAGAATAAATACGTATAACGTAAATCAGAATAAAATTAAAAATTAAGAATTAATGAATAGTATCTAATTCACAACAATATAACGATGTAAAACAGGAGAAAATTTGTGAAATCCTTTTGTATTCTGTAGAATAAAATAAAAATAATTAAGATTTTCATTTAAAATATTCAAATATTTTAATAATTTTTATTTAATATCTTTATATTTTTTTAAAATACAGATGTGTATGACTGAAACGAAATTGCATTACAAACTGTAGATCTACTATGAAACTAACGAAGCTTATGCTTTAGGGTTACTAATCCCGGATGGCCACGAAGAAACCATATTTTTGGGATTATGCAGCTTGAACTGCTATACCTTCGATGCTGGTTTTAGAAAAGTCCCATAACAGTTCAAGCTGCAGGACATCGAAAACTCTGACTCTCTAGACAGGCATTGACTCTGAGCAATTAAGCAATACTGCGACGTGTGATTTTTCATGTATCCAATTATATTAATGTTAAATCATATTCTTATCACATAAAGTTACTAAATAATCTTTCTATACATCCATTTATGCTGTTGCTTTTCGCACTATCACAAGATTACTACCCTACGAAATTTTGTATAAGAAGAAAACCGAAACACACACAATATACATCAGTTACAACTTTATTTACTAAAGTTGTGTTTTTTAATTTCTTACGAATCGAAGATGTTTAAAATGTGATGATATGTGTTTCTTTCTAAAATATATTTTATGAAGCAGTCTTTTATGCAAAACTTTAAACTTTCTTTTTAGAAACTTAGTTTACACACTTGTATGTACTGTACAGACACGCAGATGTCTAAATATATACAAAAATATACAAGTCGGGCAACAGAGGGAACCGTCGTCTGAATTTCAGGCTAAACAAGAACAAAAGTTGGCAGAGATCACAAATTAAAACATGGAATTTGTGTTAAATTGTAGACGAATGAAGTCGTTGTGGTAATTTTAGCAAATTTCTTAAACACAGTGTTTGTATACCACTGCTTTAGATTTTGCTCAACGCAGATTATGTTATACTTTTGTCGAGAGGCTGTTAAATTTTTTAATATTATTATCAATTCAATTAAAAAACAAAACGTAAAACTAATGCAAATAACTACTGACAAACAAACACAAAGTAAATACAGTTATGGTTATAACATAAAGTGTTTTTATAATCAAGAGAATAAAACCAGTTATAATTGAAGGCTAAAATATTTTGTTTTCGCATTAACTGTTTTTATTAAATTTTCTGGACATTAGGAGTAAAAGCAATGTGTTCTATTGTCACAGGTACTTCATACACAATGAAAGTACAGTGATAGCAAGATAAAGAAATTTTGTAGACGTAACTGATATTCAAAGGTTGATCCTAACCGACTAACAACAGAATCGATTGTGATTCACGATGAAGCTGTAGATGCGCCGAGAAACGAGGCTTTATTCCAGTGATGTCACGATGTAGACTGACACTAAAGCGATGATCGCATTTTAAGTCGTGTTCTTGGATTGTAAGACTAAATCATACAAAATGATTGCATTTATATTAATGGCCTGTTTTCAATGTTTTATTTTATTTTTCACACCTATAACTTTGCTATTTTCGCATCATTTCTGTCACAAAATGATTTTTTTTGTTGATGTTTTTGATATAACATCATGACATTATATTCCGAATAAATTATTCACTAGTAGAATGACGTGATGTTAAAGTAAATTTAATATTTATTTTTGCACCTTTATCATAACCTCAATTTTTCATTTCGATAATTAACATAAGCATGCCAAATCTTATAGCAATTAACTTTTATTAAATAAAAGTCATTTTATGATTAAAATTTACATAATCTTTCACGTACCTTTTTCGCATTAAGCATTTTACTTTCTTTTCCAACAAGAAAAGATTACTGATGGAAGTTTGTAAAATAAATAGACAAAAACGTCTGAACACTTTGTTGTCTCCTGCAGAGAGTATAAAGATATTGGTAAACTAGCAGATGACAACAAGAAAGATTAAGATTATTACATTGTTTTGTACTTCTAACTCTTCTATTATATTATATCATGGTATTTGATTTATAGTTACAAAGGGTTTATCACAAGGACTGACCAATCTGACACATTTTAAAAATTCTTGAAATTGCGTAGAGTAGGAAAATAAAAAAATTTTAGAATGTGTTAAATTGGTCACTCGGTGTGGTAAATCTTTACGTAATTATATAAATCAAATACTATAATGTAATGACCATACAAGGAATAATTATATCAGTCTATCATTATTACGTTTATTGCGATACTCGGATAACACGAAATGGCACAATTTCATTGGTGAAGTTGACACCAATTGCAAACATATCTTAAATTTTTAAGATGTTTGTTCTTACAAACGGGTTCATTCATCGTACAGTAATATGCCGACCAATCAAACTTCGCCAAAAATACAACAAATATTTATTAAATTCGCACTCTAGAAACAATTTAAAACTTATTTTGTGCTGGCCAATAACTTATTAGACTATGAACCCAAAGTTGAGTTTTATTTAAACACTTGGCTTTATTTCCATCTTTATTTAGTTGAATGGAAATAAAGCCAAGTGTTTAATTAAACTCAACTTTGGGTTCATAGTCCAACAATCAACAAAACACGGTTTCAAAGAAAAAATAAAAACTTGTTATTATCTAATTTTTGTAATCGGATGCCTTCATTCCGCGGTAACAATTAATTTTTAAAAAGTTAAATATTTCAATTAGTTTTTTCGTAATTTTGCCCATTTTTAAATTGATTATTCACATTATTCTTTTTAAAGTTTGAACATAAACTTCCTAAGGCCAATCATTTAAAATGTATAAAATTATTTTAGACACGAAAACCTTGAAATACCAAAATACTATTGAAAGTTTAGCGAAGAACGAGAATGGGTTTAGAAGTGTAAACTAAGGAAAATTAGAAAATATTATCTTACTTTATCAGCATCGTCATCTTCTGTCGTGGATTCAATTGAAAATCCAACGGCACCATTTTTATTTATATCATACTTTCTTATTTCTCTGGACATTTGCAATGCTTCCGACATTTCTTTTATCTCTTTCATCATTTCGACATTTCTTTTATCTCTATCATCTAAAAAAATAATTTTATAATTTACATTTCAATCTTTTTGTAATTTAATATCATAGTTTTGCTATTAACTACAAATAAGTTCATTAAAAAATGCAAATGTAACATTCTAAAAAGACTGTGTTAATGTGAAATATTTGTAGGTATTGAAAAATTCATTTATTGCGACAAATTAAGCTTGAATGAAGCGTTTATAAATATCTTTACACATAATGTTTAAACTATAAAAGAATGACAAAGCAGTACACACGTATAAACAGTAAGTTAAGAAAATATAATCACTATGAATATATTTATAAGCTCAGATTTTTCCCGTTCCGAATGAATTAAAATCTCAGACATATAATACAGGAAATATTAAGAGGAAAGTGCAGTGTTTTTCTGTTTGTGTTTCACGGATTATCTCTTCTTTTAAACTTAATTTCATTGTTTCGTTTAGTGCTAACATATCGGATGTTATTCATAATAATTCCGTTCAGTTTATATACACGTAATTAAATTGACTTTTCGTCTGACGTCGCGACGAACTCAGAGGTAAACATTCAAAAATGGAAATTTGCGTCGATAATAGAAAGGCATAGTTTCTTGTTTCCAGTAATCGTAAACACTCGCGAATCTTTATGAAAAGTAAAAAACCAAACAGCTGCATCGGAAATTGATTATTATAAGTTAATTTTATTTCTGAAATATTAAACAAGTTTTGTTGTAAACAGCAAAGATATTGTCATGCCACAATGCCAGTCTGCAATTTTTTATTCTATTCTTTACGTATTTAATTAAAAATATGCGTTTTTCATCTCAAATTAGTAGTGTCTTGCCCCTGTACATAACACTGTTTCTAATAACGACAGAATCGTGCCGTTAATATACGTCATTGCGTTGGGAGGAGAATATTTTAATTGAAATCACACGATTTCCGGTCTAGACCGAAAGTTCGTGTACACTTACTAGGGCGGTTTTTAAGGCAATAACAGTTTCCAAAAAACACAACAATTTGATTTTAATTGTCGAGATCTACAAGAGTTTATTTCACATTTACACATATTTTCGTGTAAAATCTTTATTAAGTCCGACTCCTCTGAAAATATTATGCACGTACTACGTCTATTCTTTCCACCACTCGACATTCAGTTTCTAAATTGAATAGTGTCGATGTATCGTGCAAACTTTTTCTATTAAAGTTAGCGTATTTTGAGATAATAAACGAAATAGACATGAACACAGGCACACATTGCTGTTTAAGAAACAAATATAATTATCTAATGTATTTTTGACGAACTAAATGGAATTTTTGTGGAAATAAACATTTTGTAATTAATGCTATATTGTAAATCGTTTCGAATATAATAAACTATCACATCCAACACACCTGTAAGACTGCGGATGGATAATTAATATAAAGTTACTTAATTTAAACAGATTTTAGCACAATGAATTTAACATTAAATCATTTCTTAATAATATTTGTCAAATTATTTTATGAATCGAAAAATTTTTTATAATCGAATTGTGACCTCACCTTCATCCATAACTTTTATTTCTTCCTCCATTGCTTTTATTTCTTCACTTATTGCCATTGAATCTTGCTCCACATTGTCTTTGTCCAATTTCTTATCGGAATTCTGTAAAAAGTGGAAAATACTGATTTCTGATAGGATAATCTTACAGTTCTCGAAGTGCTTTTGTTTATTAACTCAAAAAATATTTTTTAATAATAAATAAACAATTTGCAGTCATTTCAAATAACAAAATTTATAAGATTGTACATTGTTGTAATGGGATTTTCAGTCTTAAACCTTTAAATGATAATAATTATTCAATTAGTTTCGATTATTTCAATTGAATTGTAACTTACAGAAGATGACGATTTTGTTTTCTTCGGGTTCTGGGCAATTTTTTCACGTTCCCGATCCCGCAGAGCTCTCAGTTCCATGATGGCATGTACGATCTTCATAACGGATTCTTCTAAATCCTCTTCTGTCCGATTAGATGTTAGCTGTTCATTTCTGCTATCAAAATCCATTTTATTATCCGCACCTAGACAATAAAAGTAAACACAATAAACACAGAAATTCGTAAAACTCTCTTCGTCTGAATTCAAAAATTATATAGGAATTTGAGGGATAGAAGCAAAGCAAATAACAAACAGTTTACACTAAATAAACAGATGAAATTGTTATTCTAGAAAGATATTTTGGAACTTTATTCTATAGCAAATCCACAAAAACATAAAATGAAAATTAAAAAGAAAAATTCAATTGATTTGTATTTAGAAATTTCTTAATTCAAATATGATATAAAAGCATAAATATTGCATTGTGATTTGACATTATTAATTGTGTGGAATGTGGAAATTATTTCAATCATAAAGTCAACTGAAAATGTAATATTGCTAAAAAGTTATTCTCAGTCAAGTAAATGAACGGATGTTTATTAACATATACTGAGAAGCTTACTTTATCTTCATTGATACAATTTAATAAAAAGTCTGCGTATAATGTGTTTTAAATATTCAGTTTGTAGATTAACTTCAAAAATGTAAATAATCAAATATTCATTTATATGTTTATACTCCAAAAACCACGACAAAAAATAAAGAAAGATCAATGGATAATTTTAATCAATTAAAAATAATTGCCACATTTGTTACTCTTTCGTTACAAGTTTTTTTCTTATAAATGAGCATTGTTTGCATGTATCTGGCTGCGAAGATCGATTTATTTCCTGTATCTGTATTCAGTAATATCGATAAATAATGTAATAGACCGTAACATTTTGTTAATATAAAATATAGCATCGTTCAATAAACAAAACCTGAAATGTACTCAAAATCAAGTCGTAAATATACATTAAACTCTAGTACAGTACATTAGCCTTTAGATTACAGCTGTGACAACGTTTTATAAGATCATTTTAAATTAACAAGAGATTCCAATCTTATTTTTGAGTATCTTATCTTATTGTAACAATGTTGTAACTTCTGTTTGCTACTGTTTATTCATGTTAATAGAACCGAATATTTAAATATTAGAAATGATTCAGTAACAAACTAATAAATTGTTATTCATTTGCGGAAAATACGTTTAATGCTATAATTGTCTCCAGCAAAAAATAATTGCAAAGTTAAATATCGTTCCACCGTATAACATTTTTATTGGGATTTTTAAACATCTCGTAGAAAATTACTATGAATTGCATGTCTTTATTTTTTTTGACAACACGTTGTTAAAGAGATAATATAATTATACAATGAAAAAGAATTTCACTTACTTAGAGAATTCATTTTATTTTCTAAAACACGCATTCAATATTTTCGCACCGAACACTTCGACAAAGCACTTCGACAATGGCCGAAAAACTATTGTTAATATTTATTGTTATTGCAACAATGAAAAACCTGGTTGCGAAATGATAATTGCTTCGCGTCGTAATTACGCATGTCAATGAATTTTATTTTGGGTTTTTTTTTTGGTGGGTAACTACAAAGAAAAACGTGTGCGATTATAAATGAAAATGTATGTTCGTTTGTTGGCTACACATTCCTAGGCTGTTCGATCAATTTCTCCGAAACTCGTTACTTACTTTAAAGTCTTCTAACGTACATCCTGTT
This sequence comes from Centruroides vittatus, assembly GCF_030686945.1. Lineage (NCBI taxonomy): Eukaryota > Metazoa > Arthropoda > Arachnida > Scorpiones > Buthidae > Centruroides > Centruroides vittatus. The sequence goes on along the minus strand of NW_027122206.1, from coordinate 826,771 downwards.
GTACATTCCACCTTGAAATATCGATTGAATTTTCATAAATCAATTAATTTTTGTTTACATTCGATATTCTAGATTCCTCGTAGCGCCATTCATTGATATATATTTAACGAATATAATTAACTACATATAATTCTTACAAGAAAGGACATAATTCTATAAAATGTATATTATATTTACCAGATTACTGCGACAGTAATTTAGCGCTAAATAGATGCGACAATACGCCATTACTGTGACAGGTGGCACATACCAGTAGTCTGGTCTTGACTTTCATCTATCTAATTCCGCTTTTGGGATTAAGGAAAGAGAGTGACATATAAACGACCACGAATTTATAGTTTTACAGTTTTTCTTCAATTTGCAGTTCAATAAGTATACTTTAGTAACCGAGTAGACAAAACCTCCGAACACCGTTAGTCGATCGTGGATTTGGGCAAGGCCAACGGATTAGCCAAGTAGATTTCTCCGGGTTTTCTTCTCGTGAGTAACACTTAAATTAGGGCCAATGTATCAACGTTTCCTTCAATTAATAAAGAAATGATAGTGCAGAGTTTACGTAAGTAGAAAGTTTCTAACTATTTAATAGACCTTATTGGTTTCACGTTGGATAAAAATTATTTGACAGCTAATGAAAAATATTATCGTCAAAATGATGGTATTACTTGTGGGATCTGTTATCGGCTCAAAACTAGCGGAAATATTTATGATAGATATGGACAAAACATTATCAAGTCTAACAAAAATAGAATTTTTTGCAAGGTATGTCGACGATAGAATTATCATATATAATTGTAACGTAACATCACCTGATCAAATACTAGAAGAAGCAATTAAAATTAATTCATATATTAAATTTACCCATGAAATTGAAAAATATAATAAAATAAATTATCTAGATATAACAATTGAACGAATATAGTAAGTACAAAAAGCCGTGTTATGCTAAAAAAGTTATAAATTTAAATCATGCTGTCCAGTAAATCAAAAGCGCAATATATATTTGATGGAAATTAGTAAGATTGGTTAATGTTACCCTTGGTGGCAGGATGGCGGCTGGGAAATTTTTCCCTACATTTTACACGGCGACGGGGAAAATTTTTTCTCCTGCGTTCGACATAGCGGCGGCGTTTCCTGTAACCTCGAAACGGAGACGCGCGATTTCGCGTTTGTGACGTGAGAGAGAGAGAGGGAGCTCTTTGGAAATGTTGTGACGTAAAGTGTTGGTGTCTAGGTCGTCGAATTATGCAAATTTCGTTTGCAGGGAGTTTAGTATACAGTGCTGTATTGCATGTTCGGTGTTGGCATCGAATTTTTTTTTCTTACAATGTCTGTTTTTTTCCGAATTGCTAAAAAGATAATTTATTTTTTACGAGTAAAAACAAAAAGAAATTGCGTTTTTTTGTGCGTGTGTTTTGTTAGAATTGTTTTATTTATGTTTTTAGTAAATTTGGTAATATGTATATTTTTTTCTATGCGGTTACTAATTTCGTGCACGTCATGGGCGACGTTGATTTGAGTTCGAAGGAATTCTGGGCCAAATGTACTACCAGGAAGTTTTATAAAATGATGGAAACAGATTATTCGGAATTGGGATTGAACCCGGCAATTGATAATGCAATCAATTTTGCGGTCAAATTAGGTATACAGCAGATGGAGTCGACGTGTTCTACGTGCGATAAGACATGCAAATTACATTACAGAAGCGAAAAAAATGAATGTTTTCTCAGATGCAGTTCTGTGCAGTTAAATATTCAGTGTACGAAGGAACTTTTAAAAGCAAATGTGGTCGTCTGTCCTGGGGATGTATCTTGTCATTCATATGGCACTACCTATGTCTAGAATGTGGTGCGACGATTTCGGCTCGAAAAGATAGTGTAGAACCCGATACAGTTCCGCCTGCACCCGTTCAAAACGCCGATAATAAGAAGAAGAATTCAAAGAAATCAAAGAAGCGTCGGGATAAGGAAACATCAACCACCGCGAGTAAAAAAAGAAGAAATAAGAAGTCATCGACAGTAGCAGCCGACGCAAAACAAGGGGGGAAAAAATCTATAATAAACGAAGATCAAAGTTCGAAAGTCGGGCAGAAATGTAAAAAAAAGGAAATGACAGACAATCAACGTGAGTAAAAAAATGTTTTTTTCTATTAAAATAGGGTTTACAGTAGCTTATTATAGTATAGGAGTTCCTAGGTCGCGTTATTACGAAACAATGCGCAACGCGCAGTCTCCATAGAAGACGAAGATGGCGACCGGAAACGCGGCCGCCACGTCGAACGCAGGGAAAAAAATTTTCCCCGTAGCAGTCTAGAATGTAGGGAAAAATTTCCCCGGCCGCCATCTTGCCACCAAGGGTAACATTAACCGTAAGATTCTTTCCTGAACAGCAATATCTAACGTAAGAGAAAAAGAAGTCAAGACAGCAAATAATAAGATTATGTTAAATGGATTCCCAAGAAATCTGTTTAAAAAATAGTATGACGACTTTATGTTAGATAGATATAAATGCAAAACAAGAAATTAAAAAGTACGTATTGTTTTTATATATTAGAGGTTTATACGAGAAATATCAAAAAAAATTTGGTTAAACTTTAATAAAATTATCTCCAATTAAAAACAAAACATGCTATCTGAACTGATGAAAATTGGATATATTGAAAAAAGGATCCGTCGGAGGAGGAAGGAGTAATGTACAGATTACAATGCATGTGCGGAGTCCCAAATTTTTACGTTAGAGGGCCTAAACGGAAGTTGGAGGTCAGACTATCGGAACATCTTGCCGCAGTATGTTTAAAAGTCAATACTTCCCCGGTATTTTTGGATTGTAATATTAATAATTGTGAAATTAATGTTAATGAAGTAAAAATTGTGTATAAAGAAAGAAATACTGTAAAACGAAAATTTACTAAACATTTTGCGATTGTTATGCAAAGTAACTTCATAAATTTAAATAATGGTGTGGTGCCAGCGGAATGCTGTGTAAACCTTGTGGGATATATAAACTGTAAACACGGAGTAAGAGATTGTAATAGTTATTGTGATTAGTAAATTGAATTATATTGTGTATTTTGGAGCCCTACTAAAGAGACCAGTGGTTACTGGCGAAATGCATTTAGGGATAAATATGATGTAATAAAAATAAAAATAGGTTTCTCTCTAAGAAGAACTGGTTTGTTTTTTAACCTTTAATTCCAATTCTATTTTTCTTAGTACATGGTTTAGAGTTCAGAAGTTTTTAGTTTTCCGTAAGTCAGAAAAGAAAGAAAATTCGAAATTTCGTGTACTCATTCGCAGTACAATTAGGTAAGATTAGATAACTTTGACTTCATCGATTTAATTATTTTAATTTACTTTTTTAATATTATAATATAATAGAAGGGAAAGAAGTACGAAATAATCTAATAATCTTAATACTTGATGATGATGTTTTTTGCGCGAGCAACGCTGGGCTCATTTGATAGTGTATTCTAATGTTTTCGATAATAAAACTAAAAGGAACAGATAAAAGAATTTAAAAATCTGTTATAAAGGCATTCGATCACGAAAAATATAGCGAAATATTATTTAATACGGAATTACTAAAACATCAACAATACGGAATTAAAAGTAAAAATCGTGTAGTAACAACGTATCTTCAGAACAGATTGTGTTTTTGCATTTTATGAGCAAAAATGTATTTTAGATAATGGCTCAGATGTAATGTCATTTGGTCATTATACTTTTTGTTTTTAATTTTACAGATACTCTGATATTACCAGCATCACAATAATGATATTTAATTAATATTGTAGAAAGGAAAACAAAATTCAAAAACTTACTTCATACATAGTGTTTGTAATAAAATGTTTTACTGCACGAAACAGATATGCGATAAAAAAATCGTTAAAATTACCAAAGAATAAAATATGCGAATGTAAATTCTTTTTAGTAAATAATAAAAAATCTTTTATGTAATTTAAATGTATATAAAATGTAATTGCATCAATTGTAATAAATATCAATAATTACTGTTTTTATTTTAGATATTGTATATTTTAGAAAACTAAGCGAAAATGTAAAAACTCTGAAAGGTCTTCGGAAAAAGCAGCAGAATACGCTGTTTTCAGTGATAATAACTATGTTATTAAAGCAAACGAACGAAAATGAATATTTACAGATTTATCAACCGGAATGTGAAATAATGGTATTTTAGAGTAGCTTTAATGTGGTTATAAACATTGGAACTGCAGATTCACAAATAATACTTGATAAAATCTATAGTCCGATTTTCATTGAAAAATATTATTTTATTAGGGTGTACATAAAACAGATAACTCAAATTTTATTGCATATTATAGTTGTAGCATCTATTGAGTAATTTTTTTAAAATTCGTTCGATCATACATTTTTATATACAGTTATAAAATTATCCTTAATCATGTATATTGCATGAATATAAAATAAATAAAGTTTTATGAAGTAAATTATATATTAGAATGTTTTTCATTACAGAAAATAAACAACATATGCTCGTTAATTGGAAAACATCTTCCAGTTTATCAGTAAACAAAACACCATTCGACATTTGAGAGATCGGTTTCACTGGGATATTATAAGTTATTGATCTGACTTAACTAATGACTAAATTCCCGATTTTGCGGATAAATTAGATTGGGTATTTAAATGGAAATTATATATTTTCTATTTCATTTACTGACAAACATATTAGACATGTAAAATAGGATGAAATGTGTGAATATCAAATACTAGAAAAAGAATTCCTGAATGACTTTTAAAGATATCTTTATTGGGATCAGATAGCTGGAATTGAAATTCTTTCGGATAAATTTATTAAGTGTAACTTGCGTAAATTTACTTTAAAACGAGTTTTAAAATACCAACGATTGAATACTGAAACTTTTCTCTAGATAACAGATCAGCTGCGCAAGAACTTGTTTCACCGCTACCAAATACTCGAAGAAAAATTCATAAATAATTTTCAAAATATTCTTTCTTGGTATCATATTTTAAAGTAACAAAAATTAAACCGGAAATATATTATTGAAAATTCTCTAAATTTAGTTTTTCACTTCCTTGCAGACATTTGTAAAACACTTAATAATATAAGAGATAGAATTTAAAAAATTCAAAAAGAAATTGATACCTCAAACTAAAAACAATATGTAAAGTGAATTTACTGTGTGGTTTTAAATATCCACATTGTATGTATACCAAAGTAAATAAATTATTATTGCCTAATGTATGATTTGTTGTTTTTTTTTCCTTTAAGAATATAAACAACACTAATGATTAAAGTTTATAAATTATCTGATTAAATATGAAAAATTAATTCTTAAAACGGAAAGTAAATATACATTCTTTTTAAATAAAAAATATAGTCCAAAGTGTGTCGTTCGTACACTACTTTTGGATTTGATTATAACGAATAATATGAAAAGTTTTAAATAAAATATCATAAAAAATAATTTAAAATCTTTTTGCCTAGATAAGTTACGCAATTTGTTGCTGGGTTTGAAAATCGTATTTATTACATTTTAAGCTTCGTTCACATTGTGTAGGGTTTTAAATTTAATTTTAAAATATTTACACTTTTATGTATATAATATTTACACTTATTATGTATTATGATTTATGATATTATTATGATGTGTTATGATATTCTGTGTCTAAAAGCTTATCACTATTATATATATGTTACGACTTTACACATCAATAGCATTGATTTATCTGAGTACATAGTGCATTAAGCTTACTTGATAGGGTATTCATTGAAATGGTATTTTTTATAAGTGATGGCAGTTACTTGTATTTTTCTAACAGTTTTGATTATATGAATTCAAAATAAATATTTAAATCATTTTTCATAGAAAAAACAATAACTGTTTTTTGTATGAAGCACTTTTATTTCATTCATTCTTCGTACTGATACAATAAAGAATTAATTTAATTATCGTAATTATTTTATTTGTCCTTTTAAAGTAGTTAGTGCCATGTTATTTGTTCATTTATTCTTCACGTTACTCTTTTATATTCATTTTATAGTAATATCTTATTGTTTATAGTATTAAACACTATATTTATTCTCTACAAAATGTATTTTTGGCAGGGTGAATTCTCTGGGCTTGCTTAGCATGCGTAACACGCTTAAAATTTTTTGTGTAAAAATCAACTAATTTTTAAATGTAAAGTGATTTTACACACATCTATACTATACAGCAGCGATTCCCAAAGTGTTTGCCGCGGTGCCCTAGAGAGTCGCGGCCTCTTCATAGGGGCGCCACGACATAAAGTTCTCATAATCTTACTTCCACATTCTTTCCAACGTGATAAGATACAATATCTAGCAAACCTTGTGCAAATTATTAAATCAGTAATAAAAATGGGACATGAAATCGCAAAACGTGAAATGCTTCATATCATCGCGCAAAAACTCATTCTACTGGCTGCTGTAGATATCGTAAACATTGTAATCACTGAAGCAGTTTTCAAAAGTGCCTTTGTCTAATAACGCCATTAATCGCAGAATACAGCACACAGCAAAAAACTTCAAATGTTCAGTTAACTGAAAAAAAATGAAAGAGAAAGAATTTGGGTTGCAGCTGGATGAGGACACAGATAATAAGAATGATACTAACTTGATTTGCCATGTACAGTTTATAGATAATAATAACATTGTAAAAGATTTTCCCTATTGTAAAAGTATCACTGCTGGTGCTAAGGCTCACGACTTGTTCGAGATCTTCGATATTTTAATACCCGAAAATAATTTGGAGTGGACCAATTGCATTGGTATCTCTACTGATGGAGTTCGTTCTATGTGCGGATGTTATGGAGGATTGCGAGCAATTTTCGAAGCAAAGACTCCGAAGCAATGTGGACCCATTGCGTTATTCACAGGAAAGTACTCGCATCAAAATATCCGAGCCCTACATTGAATCAGGCCTTAGAAATATAGTAAATACAGTAAACTTTATAGAAACTAAGCCGTTGAGGACAAATTTTTTTAAAAAGCTTATGCGAAGATATGGGATCCGAGCACACGTCTTTGTTGTACTACAGCACTTCGAGAAATTACAGAACATGACCACGAGACAACCATCGCTCTCTCGTGGTAATGTTTTGTCTCGTACATTTGAACTGAGACAGGAAATTTATATTTTTTTTAAAGAGAAAATCCACGAGTATGCCGAAAATTCTGTGAACGAAGATCTTTTGGTAGAACTAGCATACTTATGCGATATTTTTGAAAAGCTAAATGCTCTGAATCTCTGTCTGCAGGTAAGCGACACGCGTATTTTAAAGTCGATTGAAAAAATTTCAACTTTTATAAAAAAAAAACTATGGAAAAGAAAATTAAATAAAGACGGCGGAAAAAATGTTTTCCTTTGTAACAATTTTTGACCTCCAATGGAGTTGATTTCTCTGGAAATATGAATTCTATTTTTGAACATTTATCACATCTTATTACCTGGTTTGTAAAATATTTTCAAAATGATAATATCGATAAATTTGCATGGATTGAAGATCCATTAAATGCCACTGCTCCATCGGAATTCATTGCTGCAAAAGAAGAGAATCTGATTCAGTCTTGCGACAATACAAAATTTCGCAGCCCGGAATTATCTGAATTTTGGATATCAGTAAAAGATGAATATTCCTTTCGAGTGGTAAAGCATAGAGAATCTTAGTTCAATTTGCAACTTTTTATCTGTGCGAAGCTGAATTTGTCGCTGTGATAAAAATTAAGCGTTGCACGAAAATCAATGTTGAGAAGTTAATGAAAGTGGCTGTGTCCAGTTTGATTCCAAGATTTAAGAAAATGTGCGGTGATCAACAGACTCATCTATCCCACTAATGATAGTTAATTAAATTTGTTGAATTACATTTTTATTTAAACCTTAAGTACGTTATTTATTTACTTTCTACTTCACATCCTAACTCTTTAATTTAAAAAGTATTGCCTATTTCGCAGTTTTCGCAAATTGTACTTGTTAGAATTTGACATAGGGCGACTTGGATAAATCTGGAGTTAGCAAGGGCGCCGAGAATGAGAAAAGTTTGGGAACCATCGCTACACAAAATGTATATTACGTAGGTACATATTTAAAACTTTTTTACATTAATGTTTTTCTTATTCGGAGGATACGATCCTTTGGGTCTTGTCAGAGAAACGTGCATGTTACTTTGAAATTTATCCACCTCCATAATTTGATTATCGCTAATACCAACTTCATACAGAAGTATTTATAGCTTTACTTTTGTCCAGACTTAAATCTAAGTCGAATTTACGCTGTTTAGACTTGTGTCTATACAGTAGATTTATATACTTTCATCAATACATAAATTATATTTAGTTATTAAGTCGTGAGTGATTGAAGTAAGATAGAATGTAAAATAACGTAACAGTACATCGTTATAAGAAAAGATCTCCAATTAGAGTTATTGTGATGACAGAGATTTTTTGTCTTTCATTTATTCATTATTTTTTTTACATATACAATATATAAAATCCAGTTCCTTTTCGCTTCAGTTCAATTTTAGAAGCAGTTTCTGTTGACTCATTTTTCGCTTTTTATAAAAAGATACTTACGAAAGTCGTAAAATAAAATACGAAATTAATATAACGTCTTGGGGAAATTTTATATCGTCTATTTTTCGGTAAACTATTAAATTATATATATATATAGGGCCTATATTGAAATAAGAAAATATTGTGGATTGAGAATATTGTTAGGAATTTTTATAAAAATTTCCGATAAATTTCGATAGTTATGTTAATAATAATTCGATAGTTTTCTGGCAATTTGCAGTGCAAAATCTCTCATCATTTTATTTCAATTACATAGTAACTGAAATATTTTCGGAATGTCTTAAAATAGTTCGGAACAGATGTTGTTTATTTGGGTAAGCAAGGAAAAAAAAGACCGGAAGTACCAAGGATCCAGGCTGTTTTGGTGCTGGTGCTGCCACCTGCCGTAATGAATACGGTCAATATAGATGATTCTTTTTATAAGCATTCAACTGTATTAATATACATACTATTTGACTTTATTACACAAAATTGAATTTCGACTTTCTCTTATTTTAGTTAAAATTGCTATAAGATTTGTTTAATCGCTCATACTTTATATCAACATATTTATTAAATATAAATTTATTTATATAATTAGCTGCTTATATTTATTAATTGAGCGTGTAAGCGTTGTTATCATATTTGTTATTATATATTCAAAAAACGAAAGTGTGAACATTGCAAATTTAACCCTTAATAACGAAAAAGTATTTTAACATTATAAGTGATGTTTTTTAGAATATAAAGCCAGTCCGATGCTTCGTAATTGTACAGACTTTGGAGAATTTCGGTTAAACTGTGGGAAAGTTATCGGAGTTCAAAGAAAAAGCAACCAGATTTACGTCTATAATCCCCAATACACGGCATTACGATACCTAGCTCATTCATTGCCTCTTCTGTAACTGCCTGCCCGAGTTTTATACCGATTGGAACGAATTATCGTTTGGTTACGTCCACATATCAGCAGTTACTATCAACTCCGTTCTCTTATTCCATAGTAAGTTTTCAACTTCTATGTAACTAATTCAAATATATGTTTTTTAACCGTGTCAAGCGACTCTCGGACGTAATGTTTGAGAGATAACTCCCTCAGTCCAGACTGGACAAAATCTCGATCGCGGATAATTTTAAGGAACGACTCTAATATATCCAACACTTTTCCCGTTTATACGCCAACAGATTTTGTTTTATTTGTTACCTATTACTTTAGTTTAGTTTAGACTAAATTAACTTATTTATTACACATTTATTTCTTCCTGTACTCTTCGACAATTTTGTTTTTTTCTCAACGATAAATTACTTTCATTTGTAACATATTACTACTCAAACTTCTCGCCTATAAACGTCGTCTCAGTTTCTCGACGTCAGTTGTCTAGTTATAATTTTTTGTATACTCTGTGTTGTTCTAGTTATGGTTAAATTCGTATTGAAGAAACTTCTGTTTTACATTGATACAACTCTAGTTTATAATCTTTACTACACGTTTTATTTCTTCAGAACCATCCAAAAAACATGTGATAAAGTTTTCCTTACCTATTGTTCGTATAATTGTTATCATTTGTTAATAATTATTTATACTTTTTAATGAATTCTTAAACTGATAGAATTTGATAACTTATGACGCGATTACTTTGAGTGAAAAAAAATACATCAATATGTAGCATTTCCATTTTTCATTCTCTGTAACAAGAAATTCAGGTAAGAAATGAAAAATAAATCCGTCATAATATAGAATGTGTTTAAGTAATACAGTACTATAATAATAAATAATTAAGTAATACATACAACAGCTATATTTAATCACAATTATTTGAACATAAATCATGGTTTTCAAATTTACATGTTATATATATATTACTATATTCGTTGATATAAAGAAAATTTCGATAACTAAACTAATTATTTAATGTTCAGTGCAAAATATAATCGTTTGTCTTCGCTTACACACAGAGTATTTTTCATTATATATTTAACTTAAAGAAAAAAAAGTCATCAGAATTGAAATATATTTTTTGTCTTTTTTAAACACACTCGTCGTAGAAGATCGTCTTATATTAATTATAGTAACGTTTCTGAACAGTCTAAGGTAGTGTTATATAACAGACAAATTAGAAGAGATAGTAAGCGTTTTTAAACAATAATTGTTTGATCGAACCACATTCACCTGTTCGTTTTATCAATAGAATCGTAATATGTTTTCGAAATAAAGATATTTCTCTTTTGTGCAACCTGGTGTAATAGCTGTTCGTATTATTTTTCTATAAAAGCACTAAACTGTCACGAGTTTGATAATCGAAGTTTGTTGTTATATCTTCGGAATTGGAATAGTTATGCATTTCTATTTTTCCTAAAAAGTCGTGACTTAAGTTCTTTTAGTAAAATAAATTGTTTTCTCTTGTTTTTTAATTTAAATTATCACTTTTATATAATTAACATATTAAAATTACTGTAAACAAAACTATCAATCTTTAACGAAAGTTCCCTAAATCATCCGATATGGAAAACATTATTCGAGAAAATATATAAATAAATAAAAATTGGCGTTGGAAATAACGACAGTAAACAGGATTTTCCACTTTTTTGCCTTATTTTTTAGAAATAATTTATCGTTGTTTAGAGCCATGTAGGTGTTTTTGATATTCGTAAATTGTTACACTTCTATATTAAACTAATTTTCATATTCTAATTTAGATGTTTTCCCAACTGAATGCAACGAAATTGGTTTATTCCCCGGAATAAGTAAATAATGGAGTATGTTAAAATATTTGTATTCACATAAAGATTAATATATTCTATAATTTGTATCTTTTAGTGTAAATATCTTCATTAACTTTATAGAGATAAAAAAAAGTAATAATAGTAACTTATCGCCAGTTTATTGTGACCGGAACGTCGGCACCTCTTCGATGACTTGTCTGATTGACATCACCATGTCTTAGCTGACACGGAAGCCGCGGCGGTTCAAAGATAGGTCACGCGAGCGCTCGGAATCGGGATGGAGGGAGAGACAGCACACCCAAAGTAACTTTTGCATTGACTTCGTTAGCTACACAACGTTTATTTACACAGGATGGGAACATGATCGACATACATTTAAAAACGGTAAATAAGCGTAACGTCGCGATTCTTGTGAGAGAGAGTTTACATAAGGTTCGCGTGGCGATAAATACCTGAAGTTGATTTAGTAAAACCGTGATGGCGAAATTAGTCTACTTAAGCTTTCGGTATCCTAGTTCGGCGAATAGTCGAATGAACGAGAACCTGAATGCAATAGATCGCACGTAAAAAATTGAAGCACTACGAAATTAAGGATCCTGGCGGTTGTAGATCTGGGTAACGACTGACGAATTTGATGTGCTGTTTTATTTTGGATGAATAAAATCAGAACCTTGGGTCGAGAGCTGATGAGAAAGCGTCATTTATGTACCTTAGAACCGAACAGATGTTTCGCTCTCAGGTGTAAAAGTTGACACCTTGTTGACAAAAGTTAATGTGACGCTATGATGTCATGAAATAACAAGGGAGACATATAGAGGGCGAATAATTCGGATCCTCATGTTATTTATTTATTTATATTATATTTATTCTCAACTAAAAGCAATAGTTCTGGAATTTTTAAAAGATTATTCTATTTAAACAAGCCACGTAAAGTCTTTCGGAAGTTAAATTAACGTTATCAACTTCTATTGAAGTGATCTCACTCACCAATATGTAAATCAGAAAAAAACCAAACACCTTAAGTTGCTGAGAAAAAATTTTAATAAATAACGTAGCAAACGTTTTCAGCCAAACCTGTTGGCCATCATCAGGCTAAACATATTCGAAACATTTCGTCACTAAAGTGTACGTAAAACCGACGCATAGCCCTCAGTAGTAGTCAAATGAGTAGCACTAATCACAAAATTCCCATAGGATAACATGTATGAGTAGCACTAATCACAAAATTTTCTCGTACAATAACATGTATGAGTAGCACTAATCACAAAAATTTCTGCGCGCGATCTAATAACAAATTTTACAAATACCTTTTGACATACTTACTATAAAATGTGATTGGTTGATTGTCGACATATATAAATTTTTAACATACGTTAGAATTTATTTTAATGCCAGGATCGAACATGGAAGCATACGGTTTTATTTTTACCTACGACAGCGACAGAAATTATTCTGTTTCTCCTCGGTTGTACAAGTCTCTGGACGGCTGTATAGCTGCGGTAAATAATTTTTCGCTCGATATTCCTGATAATTTTCCCGTTGTTTTGCGTTATTTTAAAGTTAACGGAGATATATGGAAGGGAGACGGAAAGTTCGGTTTTGTAATTGTTGATGAAGACGGAAGAATTAACGAAGTTAGTAATAAATTATATTATTCGTTCGAAGATTGTTCGGATGTTATGAGAGAAGTTTACGTTGAAAAGAATAAAAAGAATATATTAATATTTAGAGAGATAAATTGCGGATTGAAACATTATAAATTTGCTAAAGTCAGTAAAATCGATTGACATGTATTTTAAGCACCCGAGTAATTGCATAATCGCCAGACCGTCGCAATGTGGAAAGACTACGTTAGTAAGAAAAATTATTCGTTGTAAAATTTATGAAAAACAGTTAAAGAAAGTTTTATGGTGTTATTCTGTATATCTACCGTTTTTTCGAGATGAAAAAGATATTACATTTATGTACGGCCTACCTAAATCTGTGCAAGGATGGGATTTAGTAGTAATCGATGATTTGATGCACGAACTCAGTTCAAAAACTGCGTTTCTGTTCACAACAGAGTCTCACCATTATAATGTAAGCGTGATCCTGATAATGCAAAATCTGTTTCCGAAAAATAGAATTATGAGAGATATTACTTTAAATACGCATTATTTGATTTTGTTTAAAAATAATCGAGACGAAAGTCAAGTAAGCTGTTTGGGACGTCAAGCTTTCGCAGGAAAATGTAATTTTTTTATGAACGCATATAAAAAAGCGACAGAAAAGGATTTTGGTTATTTGCTGCTGGATTTTCATCCTAAAACAGACAAGAAACTTTCGGTGCGGGATTCGTGTTTTCCAGACGAACAAGGTATTTATTGGATATACTTACCGATAAAATGAAGAACGTAAAGAAAAATTATCATATGTTGGCGCATTTAGCGAAAACTATTCCCTCTCAACAAAGAGCGATATTGAAAGAGGCTACTTCCGATCAAGTTAAAGTTTTGTGCGAAATATGCGATAATTTTCCGAGAAGAAATATACCTGCTGACGTTCATAAATTACGAAAATATAAAAAAGTAATCAGGAAATTAAGCGAAAAACGTGTTCCTTTAAATATCAAGAAAAAAATTTTGATTAATCAATCGGGTGGATTCCTTTTTCTTCTACTGGCGCCGTTATTGTCTATGGCAGGAGGATTAATCGGTAAAGTAATAGGAAAAAGAATCTAATGGCGAAGCAAATGGCTCTGGTCTCTCCCGAGTTGTTAGCATGATATCAAATTGAACCTGAAATAAGAATTGGAAGTAATATCGAAGAATTACTCGAGAGTACCGATTTATCCGACGATAGTAAAGTTAAATTATTAAGTCAGTTGATTTCGAGATATCAGAGAACCGTCCATAAGCCGAAAGAGCCTGTCAGAGTATCCGTTGTGCCCGATGAAAAACCGCCGGAGCTACCCGAAGAAAAACCACCTACCTCCGATAACGGTGAGGATGCGTTTATTAAACAATTAACTATATCTGTACCCCAGCTATATCAAAAATACATTCCTCATTTAATCGACAAACTGAGACAAAACGACTACGGATGGAATACAAAAGGGGAATTAACAGTTAGCGGCACTCCAGTACCAGGAAGCCACATAATTGATCTGTTATCTCATTTGTCTCGGAATCGAAAAACATCTATTGCGCCTATTGGTTTTAACGTGTTTTGGGAAGCTGTAAGAAAATTAAATTTTCCTAGAGAGTAAATAGGAAATAAAAGTTTGTCGACTCTACCTGAAATCGGCGAAAAGCCGGGATATCAACCAATACAAGTCGAAAGTCCCGAAGAAATTTTTTCTACAGTTTCTCTGAGAGTATTTTACCAGTGGAAAAAGTCATCAAAAAAGAGGAAGAAGAGTCCGGAATGGAGAAACTACTGAGACGGTTATATTATAACTCCAAATCTTCGGCATCGTTTGGAGGAGTGAGTAAACTAGTTAAAGCTTCTAAATTTCCGAGATCTACTGTCGAAAAATGGCTGTCTTCTCAACCTGTTTATTCGTTGCATAAACCTGTAAGGGTTAAATATTCGCGAAGAAAAACTAAAGCTTTTTATCCTAACGACCTATGGCAAGCCGATTTAATTGTGTTAAAGCAATTTTCTAGATATAATAACGGTATAAAATATTTATTAACAGTAATTGATGTATTTAGTAAATATTGTTACGTTGTGCCAATAAAGGATAAAAAACCTAAGTCTGTCGCGGAAGCGTTTCAAATTATTTTTAAACGTAATGTTCCAAAAAATATGCAAACCGATAAAGAAACCGAATTTTATAATAGATTAGTAAAAAATTTGTTTAAAAAATATAAAATTAATCACTATTCGACCCATTCGGATACTAAGGCTTCGGTGGTCGAGAGATTAAATAAAACTTTACGAAATAAAATATATAGATTAATTACTTATCGTAATTCTTATCAATATATCGATAAATTAAACGATATTGTAAAAGGATATAATAATAGTTTTCATACAAGTATCGGGATGGCTCCATCTGAAGTTAGTCTTTTGCATTACGGTTCGATTGTTGATAGGCTGTACGGTATAAAAAGGAAAAGTAAATTTAAATTTAATATTGGTGATTTAGTTCGAATTTCGAAAATACGTAAAACATTCAGTCGCGGATATCTGCCTGGTTGGACGAAGGAAATATTTGTTATTCGCGATCGATTTCTATCGCATCCTCCGACTTACGTATTAAAAGATGCGAATAACGAGATTCTAGAAGGAAGGTTTTATACCGAAGAATTACAAAAGGTAACAAAATGATGCAATCAGATTTTTTCGTCACGCTGATAAGTAATGCAAGTATGGACCTGTTTCCGGGGAATACGCAGTCGCATTTCACGGTGAAAATGAGTCCTCCTATTAATTTACACGGAAATTGGACTGTCGGTCTTGCCGAAGCTATTATTCCGAGAAACTGGTTTAATATATCTAATCATAATAATCAGTATATTGTAACGATCGAAGAAAGCGTGAAAGGAGAAGATGAGCCCTTGCCGGATAAATCATATTTGGTTCCATTAACTTCTATTAAAGGCGATAAAACTGAATTGTTTGATATAATAAATTCAAACATAGTTAGTCTAACAAATTCTAATTTGGCAAAATTTATTTTCGATAAAAATAATCAAACTGTGGATATAAATATAAAAGACGAGCACGAGTTATTTATCACCGTAAAGGATTCGTCGAAATTACTTTATATGCTAAACTTACCTAACGAAGATACTGTATTAAGAGGTAATTCGACTCATAATTTTCGACTGTCGACTCAGGACTACTCTAACGAATATTTTAATTTATTGGAAAAAAATAGAAAAAAAAAAGTAATTAAGAAAGTTTATAAAGACGAAAAAATCTTTATTCCTATCGGATTATACTCGTCTCCCGAAAAATTTCTTGGCATTTTTAAGTATATAAAACTGGCGTTGCTGCCTAATAATAAAATTATTTTAAAAGTTCCGTGGAATATTTCTGTAGAATTTGGAGATGAATTGAAAGATTTTCTCGGATTTACGGCTACAAAATTTCCACCCGGCGAATATATAAGTCGCTATCCCATCGAAATGTCAGCAGGAATTTCGGAAATTTTTATTTACTCGAATATTATTTCTTCTCATCACGTAGGAGATATAACAGCGCCGTTATTAAGAGTTATACCCGTTATGGGCACGAAAAAAGATCAGATAGTCAAAGTTTATTCCAAACCTTTGTATTTTCCTATTAGGAAAAATTTTATCGAAACAATCGAAATCGAACTGAGATCTGCGAGCGGAAAAGAGATAGTCTTTTTTGGAGGAAAAACAATATTAATTTTATCTTTTAAACAGTTATAAATACCTGTTAGTTTAATATCTAGCATTAGTTTGTCTTTAAGAAGTGCAAAATGAAGCTCGATCCAAAAGCTTGTATAAATTACTACTGTAATCAAGCAGGAGGTATGTTATGGACTCCCGATTTATATTTGAGGCAACATTTGACGGGACGAGGTTATTTTGCGGGGCCTCAAATTCAGCGAGGGTATGGATTCTTCGGCGATCTTTTTAGAAAATCAGAACCAATATTGTCTACGATCGGATCGTATCTGGGGCACAAAGCATTAAATTTTGTGTCGGGTGTTGGATCGGACGTAATTGCGGGGATATCATTTAAAGAATCAGCAAAATCGCATCTAAAGGATATTGGCTCTGAGATTAAAGATGATGTAGTTAAAAAAGTGCAAGGCGGATCGGGTATAAAACGAAAGCGACCGAAGAGACTGAAGCAGACGCAGAATAAAAGACGGAAAGTACACGATATATTTTCGGAATAAGAAAAATGGACCCGAATTCCTGCCCCTGCACCAAAAGCGAGCTCGACTTATTTAGCACCGTTTCGACGCAACTGGCCATCGACAATACTACAGAAGTTATTGTTCATCCTGTAGCAACAATATCGGATAGCCGTGCCCCGATAGAATTTTACATATCCCGTTCTGGTGAAAATTATATCGACTTGCATTCGATTTATCTCCACGTTCAAGCAAAAATTATTAAAAACGACGGAACGGACGTTTCTGCCGAAGAAAAGGTCGCACCTGTTAATTATTTTTTAAATAGTTTATTTTCTCAATGCAGCGTGTTTTTAAATGATAAACAAATAATTTCGCAGACTAATTACTGCTACCGATCTATTTTAGAAGCTTTATTATTTTATTCAAAAGATGCGCAGGAAACTTTTTTAACGAGCGCATTATTTTATAAAGATACTGCACAATATATGGACTCGTTAGACAATAATAATGAAGGATTGGCTAAAAGATTTAATATTGCTAAACAAAGTAAATTAATAGATTTAATCGGAATGCTTCATATCAATTTGTCTAATCAACCTAAATTGTTAATTAATAACGTTGATTTAAGAATTAAATTAGAAAGATCTAAAGACAATTTTGCTCTAATGTCTACCAGCAATAATTATAAAATAGTTATAAAAAACGCGTCTCTAAAAATTAATAAAGTAGACGTTAGTTCGTCTGTTCAAATTGGAATAGAAAAAGCGCTGCAAACAGGCATCATAAAAATGCCGTTTCGAAGAACCGATGTAAAAGTCTTTACCTTAAGTAGCGGAATACAATCTACTAATATCTCAAACGCCGTAATCGGCCAGCTACCTTACAGAATGACCATCGGTCTAGTTTCTAATACAGCATTTAATGGAAATGTAAAATATAATCCTTTCAATTTTAAAAATTACAATTTAAATTATATATGTTTATTAAAAGACAACCAAATGGTGCCGCCCCAACCATATTGTCCGGATTATGTAAATTCTGTTTACGGGAGAAATTTTATATCATTATTCGAAGATATAGGATGTATTAATCACCATAAATATACTAACCTATCTTACAAAGAGTATAAAGACGATACACTCTCTACAGTTTCGACTTAACACAGAATCGAGCTGCCTCCGAATCACATAAGAGTATAAATCAAATAGGAAACATCTCAATCGAATTTAAGTTCGCGACGGCATTACTAGAAACTGTAAACGTTATTTGTTTACTCGAATACAATAATACTCTAGAAATCGATGCTTCGAGGACTGTTTTTGTCGATTACTAATGAACACCGTCACGCTGTGGAGGCTCGCATCCAGCGATCCGAAAATAAAAGAAACTTTTGGAGGAATTTTTGCATCAGATGCTTTACCTGTTTGCATTGCTAAGTATGAATCGTTTATAATTAACTTAGACGAAAAAAATAAACCCGGGAGTCACTGGATATCGGTATTCTTTGACAGAAAAATCTGTTTTTATTATGATAGTTACGGAATTAAACCATCAAAACAGAATATAATTAATTTTATAAGACGGAATTCTAAAAATTGTTGCTGGAATAATAACGTTCATCAGAGTTTATATTCGATGAATTGCGGCTATTTTTGTTTGTATTTTCTATATAAAATGAATAGAAACCAACGTTTAAACGAATTAAGTAAAACGGATAAAGTCTATAATGACGAATTTGTGAAAAAATTTATTAAACACCGTTTGTATTTAGCGCGCTATCTTACTGTAACGTATAATCAATGCTGTAATTCAATGAAAAATAATAAAAGTATTTAAAATGTAAAAATTGGTTTATTTTCTTGAAAATAAATTACAATTAGGGTATTGCCATATATCTGTAAATAAAAAAACCCAAAATTAAAAAATAAATATAATATTATTTACCAATTTTTATACAAGAATAAAATATATTTACTGTGTTTAAACATGTACGTCTTATACGAAAAAACGTCGCACAGAGGGCAATGGGCGACAAAACGAGTATGGTCTATACAGATGCTGTTTAATGGCGTTGCACCATCCTGCGGTCCGACGACATTCGTGCGGATAGCCCATCCTGTGAATATTGCAGACCGTTTCTTTCGTCCGTTTTTTGGGAGGAGGGCAGTTATGTGGGTATTTTTTCAAGTGGTTCGGGCATGGAACCCTTATGTCAGAAGATTTCGGTACGCCGAAATCTTCCAGGTCGAAATATTCTATGTATACGTTATAAATTTCAGCCGTTAAACTTAAAAATTTTTTTTCAATTTCCCGCCCTTTATAATAAAAAATTTTATATTTTAGAAATAAATCGTATAAAATTCTGCAAACATTTTCGCTTTTCTCCCACTCTCCAAAAGGCCCTTCTTCATATGCTAAATAAAGTCCGTGTAAACGGTTGCAGAATCTTACATTTTTTTGATTAGAATAATTCAACCAGTCGAAGATAATATTTTCATTATAAAAATCAATTTTACCGAATTCGTTCCAATTGCGAGCCACATATCCAAGCTGCCGAATTAATAAATTGAATGGAAGATTCATGTCATTGACGGTGAATCCTTCGAGATCTATAATTACGCCTATATTACATTTCTCCTCTTCCCTTGTATATAAACGGTGCGGATCCATAGTCATCCACGCAGGATGTGAGTCTATCCAGTCGTAATCTAATTTATATAAATATATATTATATAAAGAATAAAGAAAACCTTGTTTTTATTTTAGTACTCACATTTAAAATTGCAAGATTCATCACGGACCGCCAGTATACCAGAATTTACATTGTCTAAATCTAAAATATTTCTTTTTTAAAATATATTAATTAAATGTAGATATATAAAAAATATACTTACAAGCCATCTTGTAGCTAAGATGCTTTAAGTTTGACGGAAACTTCTGGGTTCCGAGCGATATTTATACAAAATTCGAGGGTATAAAAAAACCTTAAACTTTCTAGCAACCGAGATCGTTTCCTTAAACTTTCTCTTAAACTTTCTGGAGACGTCGAAAATAAATTAAAGGGTTATAATCTGTGCCGACAGGTTGCTGAAGGGGTTATGAATGACACAGTTAGATTATCTTTCCTGTCGAAAATGCTAACACGATGCAGTTTCCCGGTCAAAAATAAATTACGAAATTAGTTTGTCACTTTTTCCGCATCAGAAATTAGATTTTTCTGGGACAAAAATTTGCCAAAAGCCTTACGAAATTAGTTTGTCGACACAATTTCACTTTTTCCGCGTCAGAAATTAGATTTTTCTAGGACAAAAATTCGCCAAAAGCCTTACGAAATTAGTTTGTCGACACAGTTTCACTTTTTCCGTGTCAGAAATTAGATTTTTCTAGGACAAAAATTCGCCAAAAGCCTTACGAAATTAGTTTGTCGACACAATTTCACTTTTTCCGCGTCAGAAATTAGATTTTTCTGGGACAAAAATTCGCCAAAAGCCTTACGAAATTAATTTGTCGACACAGTTTTACTTTTTCCGTGTCAGAAATTAGATTTTTCTAGGACAAAAATTCGCCAAAAGCCTTACGAAATTAGTTTGTCGACACAATTTCACTTTTTCCTCGTAAGAAATTAGATTTTTCTGAGACAAAAATTCGCCAAAAGCCTTACGAAATTAGTTCTGCGACACAGTTTCCTGATAGAGAGCCGTTGACTTTCCAGTTCTAACCGGTACAATCCGGTTAGATTAACTGCTATATATACTAGGACCAGGAGACCGTCCGACACATCTTGTCTACTACAAGTATCTCCAACACAACTAAGAAAACATGTCGTCAGATGCTGGTAAGAATTTATTATTTTTTATTATTTTAAAAATATTTTTATTAAATAGTATGTAATTTTTAATTTAGAAAATGAATTTGATTTTAACGTAAAACAGAATGTCGTTAAAAAGAGAGGTCCAAAACCAAAAAATACCGAAGATCAGCAGATGAAAAAGCAAAAATTTGACTTAGACCTAAGCGTGCATAATACTAAATCTTTGAAAATTCGGCCATTTACAATCAAAATATGTGAAAATCAGATAATGGAGGTTACAGAATTTCAATCTACTGCATATATTTCGTTGACAAAGACAAAAGGAAACTATCCGCCCAACAAATACAATATTAATGTTAAGGATTTTAAATTATATAAGAAGGCTTTTGATGCAATCGGCGAACATTTAGACGAAAATGTTTAATTTTATATTAAGAAAGAAAGCTTTTAGAGGGTATGCGAAAACATATAGAGCGTTTATTGCAAAAAAATGTTGATCCAGCTGTCTTTTTTGAAAAAATAACGCCAACTGTTTATAATATTTTAGCTAGTGATAATTTTGTGTGTAGAAGAAAATTTTTGATAAATTTAAAAACTAAATTTTTAAAATATTTAGAAGATGATATTGCAGAATATCAAAATGTATATTTTTCCAGCCGTGTTGAACATATTTTATCCTCGTATATGATTAATGATAAATTAACTAATGCTTTCGATACAATTCTAAATTATATCGACGAATTTATTAAGTATGGATCGGGATGGATACTAAAAGAAATTATATTCATAGATATTAATATTGGCATATATAAAAATGAAAGTGGCGGCTGCAATAATATTATTCTTCCTAAATCTTTAGTTAATAAATGTTGTGTATTAAATATAAAATGTTCGGACAATCAATGTTTTCTATATTGTATAATTGCACATTTGTATCCTGCAACCGGTAGTAACAGAAATTCTGTATATTTATATAGAAAATATTTAAAATATTTAAATACAAATCGTTTAAAATTTCCTGTAATTGTGAAAAATATTCCTATATTTGAAAAAAATAATTGTCTGACTATTAATGTTTATGGGTACGAAAAAAATTAATTTATCCTATCTATATAAGTAAATTTCAATTTGAAAAACAGATAAATTTATTGCTATATAAATCACACTATTTCTTGATTAGGAACTTTAATAGATTAATGTCCGATAAATTTTTACCTAGAAAATACTGTAAAAAATGTCTAAACGGATTCGAAAGAGAGTGTACTTTAAATGATCACGTTAAATTTTGTTCTAATCATAAATATCAAAAAGTATCAACCCCAAAAGGTGAGAATGCGATCGTAAAATTCCGGGCGATAGAAAAGGAATTATTCTTTCCCATAGCGTGTTATTGCGACTTTGAATCAATTTTGGAAGAGGTTTCTTCTGATGAAATAGATCCGAGCGTTAGTTTTACTAAAAATATCCAAATTCATAAACCTATATGTTATTCTATTATAATTATCGAAAACGAAGATAAGATAATATATAGCAATTTTTATTTGGGTGATAACGCAGTTAATAATTTTCTAATTGATATCCAAAACCAGCTAAGTAATTTATTAGATATAATAAATCGCAACGTCGAAATTAATTTAAATAGTATTTCTAATATTTCGAAACATATATGCCATATTTGTAAGGAAAAATTTAATGATGATGATCTGCGCGTATTGGATCACAATCACCAGACAGGTGATATCCGCGGATATGCCCATAATCGATGCAATTTGAATTATCGATTAAAAACATTTATCCCGATTATACTTCATAATTTTTCGGGTTATGATTCGCATTTAATTTTTAAAAATATTCCTTCCAAATTATTTTCGAAAATTAAAATTATCCCCATAAATTCCGAAAAATTTACAACATTTTCATTAGATTATTATAAATTCATTGACAGTTTCCAGTTTTTAAATTCTAGCCTCGCCGTTTTAACCGAGAACTTAAAAAACGCGAATTATAATTTCCCAATTTTTAATCGTTTTTTTCGTCGCTGTACATATAGAGAATTATTAAAACGAAAAGGGATTTTTCCATATTCCTATTTTAAAAATAAGCTAATATTAGACGAAAAACAATTGCCTCCTAAAGAATGTTTTTATAACGAGTTGTCGCAAGAAAATATTACTGACGAAGATTATGATCACGCCCAATTAGTTTGGGAAAAATTTAACTGTAAAACTTTTAAAGACTATTTAAAATTATACCAATATGTTGATACTATATTATTGGCAGATATATTCCAGAATTTCAGAAAATTAAGTTTAACGTATTATAATTTAGATCCCGTATATTTTATAACTGCGCCTGATTTAACATGGAATTGCGGTTTAAAAATGACAAAAATCCAATTAGAATTATTCAATGACCTGGAGAAATATTTATTTATTGAGGGGGCAATGAGGGGAGGAATTAGTTTGGCTGGGAAAAGATTTGCGCGAGCTAATAATCCACTAATACCGAAAACATATGATAAAAATTTGCCACATAATTATATTCTGTCGATAGATGCAAATAATCTTTACGGGTTTGTGATGAGCGCATACTTACCCGTAAATAATTTTAGATGGCTACACAAAGACGAAATAGACGCTTTAGACATACCTAATATATCCGATAAAAATAGCATAGGATATATCTTAGAAGTCGATTTAAAATATCCCGAAACTCTTCATGATAGACACGATGACTTACCGCTTGCCCCAGAGCATATTTCGATCCCGTACGATTTATTATCGAATTATCAAAAAACAGTATTAAAAAAATTAAATTTAAAGTATGTCAATACTAATAAAAAATTAACTCCTACTTTTTTCGATAAAACAAACTATGTAGTTCATTATAAAAATTTAAAATTTTATCTAGAAGAGGGGTTGATAATAACTAAAATTCATAGAGTATTGGCGTTTTGTCAAAGTCCGTGGCTTAGAAAATATATTCATTTTAATAATAAAAAAAGACAAGAATCAACTAATGACTTCGACAAATCCTTTTTTAAATTAATGAATAATAGTTTTTTCGGAAAAACCTGCCAAAATGTAAGAAAGCGTATTAATTTAAAAGCAGCTACAACATTAAATCAATATCGTAAATATCTGTCTAAGCTGTCCGTAGAAAAGTTTCAAATTATAAATGACAATCTCACAATTTTTACAATGAAAAAAACTTAATTTAATTTTGGATAAACCAATTTATATAGGTTTTTGTGTATTAGAATTGAGTAAATTGCATATTTACCAAACATTTTATAAAATATTTAAAAATAGATATGGCGAAAACGTACGCTTATTATATAGCGACACAGATTCCCTGACACTTCAAATATATACAAACGACGTATACGAAGATTTTAAATCATTTCCCGATATTTTTGATTTCAGTAATTATCCTAAAACTCACAAATTATATAACGAAACGAACAAAAACAAACTGGGTTATTTTAAAGACGAAACTCAATCGAAACCAATAATCGAATTTTGCTCGCTAAAACCGAAAATGTATTCTTATATTTTCGATAAACAAAATAAAAAAACTGCTAAAGGTATTAAAAAATCTGTTATAAAAACATTTAATCACGATAAATATAAAGAAGTATTATTTAATACAGAACTATTAAGACACAGACAATACGGAATTAAAAGCAAAAATCATGAGGTAACAACATATCTCCAAAACAAAATTTCCCTTTCTCCCTTTTACGATAAAAAATTTATTTTAGATAATGGAATAGACGTGCTATCGTTTGGTCACTATAGTTTCTACTTTTAATTTGCAGATCTATCATCACCGCAATATGGGTTCTTAATAGTATACAAAAGAAAATATACCTATGTAATACACCGCTTTAGTAGTAAAACTTATTCTTGTTTAAAGCAGGCGTGTATTAAAGCGGCGTCATTGAAAATGTCGAATAATAAATCATATAGATGTAAATTTTTTGTAATAGACGATAAGATAACTTTACCGGTCTTCGATAAATATTTTATAAAATGCGAATGTATGGAATGTAATAATAAATAAATATTTTATTTTTCTAGAAATTATATATTTTAAAAAACTAAACAAAAATGTAAAACTTCCAAAACGGATGTCTAGCGGAGCAGCAGGATATGATATTTTCTGTGCTGATGGGTTTGAAATAAATCCGAATGAACAAAAATTAGTTTTTATCGATCTAGCTGTTGAAATGCCACAAAACTGTTATGGCCGCATTGCTCCAAAATCTTCTTTGTCTTTGAAGAAAATTATAGTAAACGGTGGAGTTATCGATTCCGACTATCGAGGAAATATCGGAGTTCTGTTATATAATTTCGGATCAAAAATGATTGTGTTTGAACCTAGAGCAGCTATTGCACAATTAATTTTTGAAAGAATTTTGCATCCTATGTTTTTAGAAACAAATTCATTGAACGGTACTGACAGAGATGAAAAAGGCTTTGGAGAATGCACCGATATTCTTTTTTCTCAAAGTTTTGAAGATTGTGACGATATTGTTTTTTCTCAAAGATTGTAATCGGGTTAAATCATGTACTCTATATTAATGTACTCAAGTAATGTAATTAAATAAACAATGTTTATTTATTTCTTTGTAGTTAATGAACCATTCCCCCTCGACTGGGAAGCTTTCTCATCTTCGGCTATCGATGAGAACACAATAAGCCAATTTCAAAATTTCGTACACTGGGGAACAATCAGCGAGCGACGCGATCTACCTCAAAAGTTTATTTCGGATTATGCGGATAGATTAAATTGGGAACACATATGGAAAAATTACAAATTTCCTACCACGTTTATTATATCACATCTTGATTATGCAAAATGGGATTTAATTTGTGAATATCAGCAATTAGACGACGTTTTCCTTACAAATTTTTCAAATCATCTTGATTGGAATAAAGTCGCCGAATTCCAATCTCTTTCAAAAGAATTTATTATCTCCTTCGTACATAAATTTGATATTAAAAAAATTTTAAAACACCAAAAATTAAGTACATCGACTTTACGTCAAATACAAGACCATCTAAATTGGATTTTTGTTTCTCGCTATCAAACCCTTGACGAAGAATTTATCAACGAATTCCAAACTAAACTTTCTTGGTGTCATCTTATTAAATATCAAAATTTACGCAAGGAATACATTGTTAGCAATCGCGAAAATTTATTCTTGTACTTAATGTCAGAAATGTGTCTTTGTTTAGACAAACTGAAGGAAAAATTGTAAACGTTCTGTAAAAATAAAAAATCTTTCAAAATAATTTCAGTGTTATATTTTTTCAAATCACACTCACTTCGTGATATAACTCGACAATTTTGTTATTAGAACGCGCGCAGAAATTTTTGTGATTAGTGCTACTCATACATGTTATCGTACGAGAAAATTTTGTGATTAGTGCTACTCATACATGTTATCGTACGAGATTTAAAATTTTTGTGATTAGTGCTACTCATACATGTTATCCTATGGGAATTTTGTGATTAGTGCTACTCATTTGACTACTACTGCCCTCTGTACATTCTGTCGCGATCTAATGATCCTCACCAATACAAAATGGCTGCTTTTCGTGCCCTCATTCACAGGGCTTTTCTCTATTGCAGTAGTGTGGTTAATAGACAAAAAGAAATCTACAGAATATCGCATTTCGCTAGAACTCTAGGGTACAGGGCAGATATGATAACAGCACTAGTCAAAAACTACAAGGTTAACAAAACAAAAGCTCGGAGAGCGGATTTCGGCAAATCCACAAAGTTCACGTATGACAGAAAGAAAGAAGCTATCATGAAGAAAATCTCAGCCTGCAAAAATTCCAAATTAATTTTCAAGAGCGCTCCCAACCCCTACAAATTATTAAGAAATGACAAAGACAACATTGATAAAAAAAGAATGGCTGGAGTGTACAAAATTCCCTATGAAAACCAAGAACTAGGCATTACTAAAAACTACACTGGGGTCACTAATAGAAACTTAGGGATTAGATTAAGGGAACACAAGTACAACATCAGCAAAAGATCTAACGCCACAGTTCTATCTCAGATGGCGCATGTTAAAGGCTCAGTAGTCAAATGGGGCAAAGCAGGCATTATTAAACTTGTACATTCACCGACTTTAGCGTTTAGCGCCGAGATAATTGAAATATTTAAGAGCAGATTGCATAATACCTGCATTAATGCCAGGAATGCTGAAGGGTTGCCTGCAGCCTGGAAGTATTTAATTAAAAAATTTGAGAGCTCTTAATTTAAGGCCTTGATTTTGTTATCATTGCATATCTTGCATTTATTAAAATTTCATACAATTTATTAATAATTGCATAACTTGAATTCATTAGAATTTCCTGTAATTTATTATTATGTGATGGCTTAATATACAAAAAACTTAAACCAACACCTTAATGTTCGCTGAGAGATTTATAAATTTAACTAACGTTTTCGGCTTACTCAATAAGCCATCTTCAGGTTTTAACTTTCGAAAAAAAAACAATATCGTTCTATTAAAAGAATACAATAGTTTGAAAAAATTCAAATCATTAGTAACGGACAAAAAATAAAACAAAGAGGATAAACATGGTAATATAAATAAATAAATATACAAAAATAAATAAAAACAAAAAAAGAAGAACATAGTAATATAAATAAATATACGGATCCTCTCCTCACGGATGGAAAATAATAAATGGAAAATAATAAATTAGTGGTAAAGGATCCTGTTATGGTAGTTAAAGAGCTACAAAGCATCGCTTTGAAGGATGAAGAAGTGGGAACTGTGTTAGATTACGAAAGTTTGTACCCGTCTATTAAGATTGAGTCCTGTGTAGAAGCACTTATGGAGTTCTTGTTCAGAGATAACCCAACGTTAACACAACACAGAAATGAGGTTATAGAATTGGCTAACCTAGTATGTTGCGAATCCTTCTTCGCGTACGAAGACCAAGTATATAAGCAAAAAAGGGGAGTACCGATGGGAAGCCCAATCTCGGGGCTCCTCTGCGAGCTTGTGGTTAGTAAAGTAGAAGAAAAGGTTTTGCGGGGCTTCGAAAGGGATATAGTATTCTACAAGAGATATGTAGACGACGTTTTTATAATATGGAAGAACAATCGAGTAATTGCTAGCTTTGTAGATAGAATTAACGAGAACGAAGAGGGCCTTAACCTGAAGCTAGAGCAGAAAAGCTCCAGGATAGTACATTTCTTAGACATTAATGTTATATTTAGCAAAGGGCATATATCCACTGGCGTATTCATTAAACCAACGCATAGCCCACTATATATCCCTGCAAGCTCTAATGACCCTTATAAATATAAGTTAGCGGCATTTAGAGCATTGGTTAGAAGGGCCTTTTTATACTGTGAGAATGTGATAGACCGGGATACAGAGATAGAAAGAATTATACAGATAGCAGGAACATTAAGTTATAGGAGGAAAGTCATTGAGGGAATTATTAGAAAATTTGAGGCCAGTAATGATAAAGACACTAGGCACGGGCCTTACAGATACACGAAATTTACATACAATAAGTATCTGGGAGGGATTATGAAAGAAATAGCAAACACTAAGGATACAAGGGTGATCTTAAAAAGAGCTCCGAATTTGTATAAAATACTTAGAAACGATAAAGGGTTAGTTAAAAAAGAAGATAAGGCGGGTGTGTATAAGATTCCCTACGAGAACCAGCTATTAGGTATTAATAAAGATTATGTAGGGGTTACTACTAGAAACCTAGAAATAAGGATCAAGGAACATAAATATGATATTAGAAAAGGTTCCAACACAACAGTACTAGCCCAGATGGGGCAGGCGGAGGGATCCTTGGTACATTGGAATGAGGCGAAAATCATAAAGCAGGTACACTCCCCAACTTTGGCAAGAACGGCTGAAAAGATAGAAATTTACAGAAGCAAGATAAAAGATAAATGTATTAACGCAAGGGACGCGGAAGGTCTTCCTTCGGCTTGGAAATATGCCGTTAAGAATTTATAAGAGGCACGTGAGCTCTAGTATATTTTAATGGTGAAGTATTTCTGGTTAGGATAGATAGTATTATATATGGGCAGGGTAAAACGTTTTTTTTTTATCTTACATTTGTTGTATCTTCTTACGATTTTATTGTATATTTATTTATATTACTATGTTCTTCTTTTTTTGTTTTTATTTATTTTTGTATATTTATTTATTTATATTACCATGTTCATCCTGTTTGTTTTTATTTTTTGTCCGTTACTAATGATTTGAATTTTTTCAAACAATTGTATTCTATTAATGGAACGATATTGTTTCTTTTTCGAAAGTTAAAACCTGAAGATGGCTTATTGAGTAAGCCGAAAACGTTAGTTAAATTAATAAATCTCTCAGCGAACATTAAGGTGTTGGTTTAAGTTTTTTGTATATTTAATTCTGCTGGGTACGAGTGTGGTTTAAATGACTTAATATTTATTTATTTAACCTGTACATATTTTTAATATTTCTTTGTTATTTATTATTATTTTTTAACGTTATTATATGTATATTTCATCCGTTATTTTATTTGTATTTAAATTTTCGTTCTAATTTGTTTGCATTCGAATATGTTTAGCCTGATGATGGCCAACAGGTTTGGCTGAAAACGTTTGCTACGTTATTTATTAAAATTTTTTTTCAGCAACTTAAGGTGTTTCGTTTTTTTTTGAGTTATCTACTTATATCACATGCCGAGCCATCACAACATGTTTAATATCGATCACTAATCAAATATTAATAGCAGACTGTACTAGTTATTAGTCGTTGTCTATCATTCTATCAAATGAAGGTCGAATTAACTTCACCCCGCTTCGGCAGTACTACCTTTTTTTCTATTGCACCTACCTGTATGGTGGAAATGGAATAGAAGAATTACATAACAACGTGCACAAGATATGTTTTTAGTGGTTTTCGAGAGTGTTAAGGTAAACATTTGATCTATTTTTTTGCAAAAAATTTGATTCGTTGGCAGATCACCATTCGATAATCGTCTGTGAATGAAACAGTTTCCTAGTGCGAAGATTAGAAAAAAATAAAATATCTTAAATTTCTTAAGATATCGTTTTGTTAATTGTTGTCATCTTGACCAATGAAACTGGTCAAGTCCTTCGTACCGTCCTAGTATCGTAATAAACATGACAATTAAAGTTTCTAATTTTCTGGTCGTTTGCTTGTCACGAAATTTCGGAAAAAGTAAGCAGTTTCACGAGTTCTCGAAAAATCCCGGAATATAATTAATTAATTTTAAGATATAAAAAATATCTCGAAATCAAACGTTATAATTATTTTTCATTCTTTAAAGTAATTTAATAACCTCCAAAATAATAATAATGCGTAAACTAGGTATAAAAAATAACCTTTGAATTACGTAGAAATTTTCACAAATTGAAAAAATTTAGTAAACTTCGTCGGAAACTGCTTACTACAAAAATTCCTTTCAATTAAGTCGAAAAGATAAACACAACGAATTTATCTTTGATCAAACTTCTAACTTGAAAGGTAATTTTCGTCAATTATATAAAACATACATTAATATTTTTGCTGTGTTTTTAGAATAAGATTTTCAATAGCAGAGATGACCGGAAACATTGATCACTCGACCGGGTTCTACTTTTAGTAATAAAAAGACCTGCTATCGAGAGTGCCCTTTCCGATTCAACTGATGCGTGCGAAATCATCTTTCACGCATTTAAGAAAAGTCAGAAGTTTTGTGTTTTTTCATCTGCAGCCTGGAAGATTTGTATTTCGTTTCTCAGATGCACTGCAGTACTTCTTTTGCCGTCTAGTTTTGTTGATTTGTCGACTGCTTTAATAGTGGCATAAAGCTTATAGTTTGACAATTCGGCAGTTTGTTTGGCTTTAATAATCACGTTAATACTCGAATATTTTATATTCGTTTGCAACAAGTTGGACAAGAATGCAATCTAGCATAATGCAGTTATTAAAGCTACTGGGAGTGATTGAACATTAAGACGATATCAGCAAGATTTATTCCAGATATTACAGGTTCTGACAAATAAAGAAATTTTTATGTCCAGCCGAAAATAGGCTTCACATTGATGATTTACTATCTGTGAAACGGCATAACAAGCAAAAATTTCAAAAATTCACAAGCAGGCTTAAAATTACTAAATACAAATAAATTCTGAGAGTTTATGATTTAATTATACTTTCTACTAGCAAAATTTCCTCATCATTAACACTAAATAACAAAAAAGTAAACATTAAAAAAATTTGCGGGATCTAACGGGATATATACGACTTAACAACAGCCGGGATTTCGGAAAACCGGTACTGTTTGTAGTCCCGGAATCGCGTAATAGAAACCCTGATGACAATGGTAGGCTGAAATAACCAATCTCTACATAATTTTCGTTTTATTGTTTCTTATATTACGGTATTTGATTTATACATAAATACAAAAGTTATCTTACGTAGTTTCATCACACCAAGTGCTTAATCTAACACATTTAAAAAATTCTTTATATTTCTACTGCACACAATTAAAAAAAAAAAACTTTGAATGAATTAGGTTGGGCATTTGCTGCGAGATGGATAACCTCTGTAAATATAAATAATATAATATAATATAATATAAGTACGAAATAATTTAATATTTTTAATCTTTGCTGTTGTTATTTTTTTGCTGGAGCGACGCTGGGCTCATCTGCTGGTATGTTTATAAATGATGACTGTTCTCTTGCTTCAAGAATAATTAGAAAAAAATCAAGATTTCCCGCTAAGAAATTCCGTTTAAAAGGCGCTACACGAATTATATCACGTTATAATAGTTTGCTATTAAATGATATAATTTCTGCATATATTATATATTCTGAACGTAATACTGCGCATCAGATGTAAGAAGTAACAAACAAACCCGAGTAACATTTAATATTGTGCTTTATTAATCATTATTAACACCAATAATATTAATATGTGAATACATCAAATTTGACATACATAGTGAATTCGAGCAACGCGTAATCGAAATGTTCATGATAATAATAAGAACAAAAGTTATAATTCTTAAAAACGCTAAAAGTGTTACAGTTTTTGATAAAGTTTTACATTTTATCCATTTATTTTTACGGTTTTCGTGTACAATAGATAGTGCTAGTATTTGTCTCAATGTCACGAAGTTGCAATAATCAAGAGTCAGGTAAGCGTAATTTACATTCCAGATTGACAGCAATTACTTCAAAAATGAATCTGTCCAACACCGGAATTCTACTGATGCCAGGTAATACTTACTTAAAGTTTTCTGTCACAGGATATAGCAAGCGTTCAGATTTCTTTTGTTTTGTAGCGCTCATAAGCGACATTAGCAGATGCTTATGAGTAAATAACAGAGAAGCTCAATTAGCAATCGTATAGAATATTTTTAACTTTTATTTGTATTTCGTATTATAAATACTGTATTACTATTCTTGAATTGCAGATTACGTACAAACTAATAACGACAAATTATTACAACTTCAAAATTTTTTCCCAGCAAACCGCCAAATTGTGGGTTTACATACACATAAAAATACTTAGATTCGGTTTTGTGTTGCAGTAAATCGATTGTCGTTTACTAGTAATGTACGGAAAGTTTTTTCCTTAGAATGACCTGATTGAATTCCATTTTATGCCATTTATTTCGGAAAATAACAAGAAACGGAGTGAACGATTAACACAACAAATCTCTTGTGGAAGTTCCGAATAAAATTTTGTAACACAGTATTGCGATATCGATTACATTACCAGAAAGGCACGATGTTTAACTGAAACGTAAATGTACTAAAAATACTTTTTCATTGAGAATAATTGCAATGTTTTATAAATAGTTTAAAATCACTTACAAAAGTTAAACAGATTAACGGTGCTACGATGTGCTATATTTCTATACATACACATTAAAAATGTAAAAATGTATATATGTGTTGTCAATGTTTTCACAGAGAATCGCCATGTGATATGAATGATCTAGAAATACTATTAACGGGACCATTCAGCATGAATGTTTTTTTCTCTGACCAACATAAAATATAAAGGCCTATAGAAAGCCTTACCGTTTTTAAATTATTCTTGTTTTATTATTGAATACAAAATTTTTAAGCTGATTTTATTTATTAAAGAAATATTGTACGTATTTTATTTGTTCTAAATAAATCAGTGTTTTTCAACTTTTTTCATTGAGTGGCACCTCTGATTAAAAAATAAAAAATCGCGACACCCTTGTCCGGCGGCGGATCTAGAATTTAAAAAAGAAGACTTTAATGGTGAGCAGATGAATCTTTTGCGAAAACAAATATTATGAGCAACGAAGGTGGGGTCCGGGGAGGGAACTCCTTCCCCGGGAAGAAAAATTTTTAAAAAATGACAGTTTTAAGCAGCATTTTAATGCAAAAATAGTGTTTTTACGTGTTCAAAATCAAACTTTAAGTCAATCGAATTTTGTCGAAATACTGACACTGAGTTATCTTGAACTACACTTAAGTTAATTTCGAAGAAAATGCCTGAAAGACTTAAACTTTGCGCACTCCAATCGTGGAGACGTGGCACCCTAAAAAGCCGTGGCACTCCAGTTGTTAAACACTGAAATATATGGTCAAAGTGCCCGCATTACGTTCGCTCTACATAAAAGCTCTCGACAATTGTAAATATACAGGTGAATGACTATATGTGCGGTGTATTATAAATAAGAGATCGTTTATTTCGTGCTATTATGATGTAATAATTCACGAAGAAGTGACAAAACAAGAAAATTCATTTCTCACATTACTACCTAAAACATATTTCAACAATTTGCATATTGAAAGTATCTTACAACTAATATCGAACCATGTAACTGCGATTGCAATTTATAAACATCAACATATTTTCTGTTGAATATCGACTATACTAACTAGTAATTGAATATTTAAACATTTCGGTCAGTGGCAATAAATTTAGCTATTCTCCTCATCTCACTGTTTAAAATTCAATACGCTTATTAAGGGCATTGAAATGTATTTACGCCCTGCTGTATTCTAAACAAAGTAAATGATACAAATTATAAATAGTTAATAATAATTAAAAAAAACTCCAAAAAAGTAATGTGTACGTGGATCCTCACGATCAATAAAAAGTAAACTAAAATCAATTATATTAGTAACGAAATCGCCAATAAACAAAATTATGGTTGTAAAAATTAATATTAATTAATAAATCGAATATCATCTAATGGAATTTCAAACTACTCTCATAAATAATTTAGATGATCTTTAAAATATACCACTGTGATTCTGTTTATAGATAAAAAGTTATATTCTGTAAGAAAATTTAATCGCGATAGTTTAGAAAATATAAAATTACAAGACAGGAAAATGTAATGTTCTTACAAAATAATAAAAAAATTATAGAGTATTTAAAACGAAACAAAATTTTCGATAAATCAGACATTCGCTTATACGAAAGAAACAGAAATAAGTTCAAGTTTAGTAAAAAAAAAATTAATTGTAAACTTAATACGAACCTTGTGTAATTTACACAAAATTGTTCTCAGTGTAAAAATAATGATTGTTTAAAAATTTACGAATTAAACCTTTTGGGGAAGGAAGTGAAAATTATAAATTAATAAAAAATATATTTAATACAAAACAAAACATTTCGATCGGCAACACTAAAAATATAATTGCGTGAAATTTAAGTGTGGAATTATTTGATCATTTTTCCAATTATCAATTCGACAAGAAAGCAAGTAAACGACAGAAGGTAACCGATAACGAGAATTGCAAATGCCCCATAAAAATTGCTTAAAACCAACGGATCAACATCAGAACTAATTTCTTGACTCATTTGAGCATTCTTCTTAATTTTCCTCCAAATTGGGTTGTACTTCATCGCGTCAACTTCTCTATGATGATCTTGAACGCCACTTTCGAATATATTGTAGAGACTGAAACAAATATAAAGCGTAATTACGAATTTTTTACTGTAAGAATTCGTAGACTTAAAATACAAACTTACATTTTGTTGAAATATTCTTTATGGGGAAATCCTTTTCTCATAACGAATGCCACCGGCATGGAAAGTAATACATCGTCAGACACGGTCACACCCACGGCTGTTTCGAAATCGGATATTTTATAAGAACCCATGTTATAAATGTATGCAACACGACTGTAATCGAAGGATTCGTCGTCACCGTGCATAACCAAATCGTATTTATATATGATATGATTGCTCAAAATTTCATCATATAAAATTTTCATATAACTTTGTTTGGAATTCTGAAAGTAAAGGTTATTCAGAATCAATAGAAATTGTTTCATACAGTCAGGAATAGATTTAATGAATACTGCCATTTAAAAAATTAATTTTATGAAACAAATTAAAAACTCCTTTTCTACCTCTGCAGAATTGATTAGGTTTCTCCTCACCGAGTTAGTCGAGGCAAAACAGTGAGAACCCATGTGACTTGAATGTTTGAAAAGTTGGATGCGACCTCTTTCTTCCCCGAGATTTCTCATACTGCCTTCCATTGAATACCGTCCATAAGCCGTGCTTGATGGCCATATCTTGTCATTAATTTTTCGGACATTCAAAAAAAATCGACGAGAATACACCGAGAATCAGCATATTTTACAGTAAATGGTTTTGTTTTTTGTTCTGGGTTTAGTTCTTTAACTCAAAGCCATGAACACAGTCCTATTTCTGACGTTAAAAATATCTGTTCGACATCGTTTATAAATATATCTTTTATACTTCCTATTCTGACACCTTTTCTCCACGCCAATTGCCCAAATTTTGAATCCAGAAGACGTCCGATTCTCGAGATGACAAATGGATCGAGATTTATTTTATCTGAATAAAATTCTGAGTTACTTCCGCGTAATCAATCTCAATCTTGTAAATGTCTTCTTTCAGCATTAAGGTGTAATATTTAATAATAAGTACTCTCGGTTTATAAAATATATTTCTGATATGGATATATATAATGAAAATATGATAATATGAAAATATATATATGGTGAAATGGATCATGCCAAATTTCATTTTATATATCACATCGAGCTTTTATATTTATATACGAAGCTTTCTGATGTAAACAGTATAATTATTTTATTGTGAATGAGTTTCTTCAAATGTTCAATAATTTTAAAATGAATTGTAAACAATGAACAAAAAAAGTAATTTCCAAGGTTATTTATAAAAGATAATAAACAGATTGTCATCATTTGTTTCAAAAATCTGTCGTTAGTTGGATCGATTATAAAAGAAAATTCTGAAGAATCCTTCTCCATTTTTTCAATTATTTTAGTCTTCGGGTCAATCGTGTTATCATATTGCTTTTCATTTCCCTGTACTGACCTGACCAGAAATATCTAGCTATTTTTCATGGGAATGAAGCCTGCTACTCCATCTGACCGATTCTTGACTTGAACCTTGTTGGGACGAACTATTCTTAGATAATGTTGACAATATGATTGGACCAGTGGCGTGCCGTCATTGGAAGCGATGGAAGCGCTGCTTTCACCTTCCAATTACCTTTCCTTGTATTTTATAAAATATAAATTTTCATATTTTAACGTACTTTGAATTAATTGAAATTAATATTTTATTATAACTGCATTACGTATCTTTTACAAATTTGTATACTACATGTGAGAAAAAAAACGATAAGATTGCTATTGTATATTTGAATAATTCGATTTGCGGAAGGAATGTCGAAAACCGGGTCAGTTTCCAATCAGCCAGTTTATATAGGAATACGCACATGCGCTTTACAGAGCACCAACGTCACGGTTTAGCTGATAGATGCAATATACGCGTAAAGCATCCAATTTTATATCTCGGACTGGTTCTGGGCTGTTAGCCGCCTGCCTGTTAGATATTCGGCCGCCCTCGCCCGATTATGCGAATCATGAGTAAACTAGATCAACGGCGAGCAACCCCCGGCCCGCGGGCAAGCTACGGCTCGGGAAAAGTTTCTATCCAGCCCGCGAGATCTTTAATAGATTATTAAATTGGAAAAATAACTAATTAATAACTAATTAATAGTTATTTTTCCAATTCTTTGTAATTTTCGAAAACGATAAGAGAAATAAATGTAGTAATTAACTTTTTATTTATTCATTTCGTATTTGCAAACTAAAAAAATTACGAGTCACAAGAAAACGTCAATTAACTACTACGGCCTGTGAAAAACGTAAAATTTATTCTGGCCCGTGTTATAAAAAAGGTCGCCCACCCTAGACTAGATTTATAACTTAACCCAACCGATAGGAATTTACTGGCATGTTTTTAATAGTCCTGTATAGTTGACAGGAGTTTTAAAAAAATCTATTAAAATATTTGATATATTTATTCTGCGTTTATTCCGCTCTCCCATCCTATATTACTTACAGATTTCGATGTTGAACCGGTGATATTACGATTATAGTATGTCCCATCTGTAAGGGAATGCAGAAAAAAACGTGTACAATTCTTGTATAAAGTTAAAAAATTAACTGTTACTCTGGCAGCATCATTTACAAACAAATTTATTGAATGAGTTGTACAAGGTACAAAAAACCTCTAGAATTTATTTTCCTTAAATTTACGATTTATGTATCAGTTGTCATAAAAATTTGTCTTTCCAATGTTTTCCCAAGATTACAGGTATTCAAGTACAAAGTAACCGGTTTCGACTTATTTCTACTAAGAAGTTGTTAAATAATTAACAGTTTAGGAAATGGTGACATAAATAAAACTCTGCCGATAGAGCCAAAATTTTACTTATACAAAAGCTTAACCCAACCAATCACTAGCTCAGTACAGTGGGGAACTGATTTCCGTGTACACCTAG
Source organism: Centruroides vittatus (assembly GCF_030686945.1). Classification (NCBI taxonomy): domain Eukaryota; kingdom Metazoa; phylum Arthropoda; class Arachnida; order Scorpiones; family Buthidae; genus Centruroides; species Centruroides vittatus. The sequence continues at coordinate 789,003 of NW_027122206.1, read as the reverse complement.
TATTAAAACGAATTACAGTAGAGCGTCGAGAGAGTTAATCGGAACGTCGGTAATAGGAATGGCCGGTAATCAGAACGATTTTCAGTCGGACTGTGTCGTGCCAAATCGAACATTTTTGATACTAGATTTACTTCTAAAGTATAATTTTCATGTTTTTTTTTTATTCTTCAATATATTTATTTTGTTTGTACAAAATGCAGAAATAATTTTTAACGATACGATAGCCTCGATTATTATTATAAAAATTTTTGTTAAGCTTAAAATCGACGAAAATTCAACACGAAGCGACACGCGACGGAAAAAAGTTTGAACATCGGACAGGTTAATATATTTTTTCGTACAAAGTCGGTAATCGGAACAAATGACTAATCGGAACAACCCCAGCCCCCAATTGATTCTGATTTACGACGCTGTACTGTAGTTAGAAAACAAATGACTATTAAGTTTAACATATTTAGATTTTTACAGCTATGGTGAGAAACGTTTAAAATTTACAACAGCCTTATGGGGTGCTTTGAGATATGCTAGCGAGCGACAAAAAAGGCATTTGACATTGACCGGTATCGGCACCCTCGGGATTTGGCACGCACACACCTACCAGGACGTCTCTGATTCCATTCATTAGCCACTCGTAGCCACTATTTCACAAAGTGGTGTGTTTTAAAGTTTAAAAAGTGAAGAATATTTTGTTATTTTTATGTACGTTTCTTCACAAAGTTATATTTAATTATAAGTTTCTTTGAAAGTATATTCATACAATTGAAGAATTTTTTGTACTAGGTATTTATATTCATCACACATTTTGTTTTCCAAGTAAGTTTGTTTTTATAATTTTAATTTTAGCCCTTATATCGTGGCTAGTGATTCAAAAATTTATTTTAAAAAGTTTTGGCTCGAGACCGTATAATGAAAAAGAAAACATTATTAAAAGACAATGACCGATGCCTAAATTAAATAAAAATACATTGACAAAAAAATTTCGACATTTTGACGATAAAATTTATGACGGATGACGATTCTTTCGTAAAATTGAAGCAATTTGGAATTCAAAGCGGAATAAAGTTTAACATTGGTAGACAATATAAAATAAATATTGAAAATTATAACGAGATAATTACGATTAATAGATATATCTAAATTAATAGATGTTATATGTTTATTCTCAAAGCAAGAATTGGCATTTAGAGGGCATAGAGAATTTATTTAATATAATAAGAAAGTTCAATATAATTACCTCTGTTATTTATTAAGTACGTCAGATAATCTATTAAAAATACATTTATAGAAGTATTCGGTTTTTATTGCCTTATCGAACAAACGAATACGGCCCGTTCGTATTCGTTTGTTCGATAAGGCAGTAAAAACCGAATACTGACGCGCAATTAATCGATTGACCCTGAAAGTCGGCTTCTCACAGAAACACTGCTTCCCTATCATCAAATATCACGGCACGCCACTGGATTGGACTGCCATACATGATTTCCAGTCTTGCAGTCTGGAAGACTGGAAGACTGGGAATCATACGAGAATTTGAACAAACATTTGCAACAGCATGTTTAGCAGAACTGTTGCATTTTCAGTGAATAATTGTTTATTCAATTAGATATTTGACTTGTTAAAATGATACCCTTTTGAGGAAACAAATAAAAATAGCAGACTAAATGTAGAAAAAAGAAAATTAATGAAAACAAGTAATATAAGAACAAATTTTTTAAAGTCAATTCCTACTTAGGTCAACAAAGAAAAGTTTTATTTTAGTTACTTTTCATTAAATAATTACAATTAAAATAAATATGTATATACATATGACAATATCACAATATCAAGTAGCAAAATAAAAAGAAAAATCAGAATTGAACCCAAAGCATAAAATTTTTTCAATATTATTTTTTGAGAAAAATCTTTCATTTTAACCATTAAGCCACAACTGCTAACTCACTCTCGAAAATCATTTGGATAAAACGTTTTTAAGCAAAAACTTTTAAAAATTTATTGATTTTCGCAAAAATTGAACTCGCATTCTTCACCTTCGCGTGAAAAATACTGAAATTCTTGCATTTTATTGACTGAGCTACTGCCTGTTGATTTCAATTATCATTACAAACTGGTAAAACTCTATTTAAAGTATTAATAATTAGGTTAATGTTACCCGAGGTATCGAAGATGGCGACGGCGAAATTTTTTTCCTCGATACTAGACGGCGACAGAAAAATTTATTAATTTGCATAATGCGACAGATAGTACGGATACGCCCCTTAACGTTTAGATCACTCGGTATTCTACTTCGAGATTATCCATTGTTAATCTGCTTCCAGATTATCACTCGATAATCTGATTATAGATTACCGGAAACGCGGCCATCGCGAACGTAAGGGAAAAAATTTCCCTGTCGCCGTCTAGTAACTAGGAAAAAAATTCCCCGTCGCAATCTTCGATACCACAGGTTATATTAACGTTCGAGAGAGACGTTCGAATGTGAGACTGATAGGTTTGCTGTCATTGTGCTCTTCATATTTTTGGTCGTTTTGTGCGTAATATCGTTCTGAATACGTTAAATTTATGTACATTTCTTTTCCGGGAAATCATGGAAACAAAATAGTGTCAAGCCGGACCACTTTTTTTAAAACTTTTTGAATTAGAAGCTAAAATTCTCTATATTCGCTTATCCGGAATTCCCGCTGCCGGTAAATCGATTTTCGCGAAGACACCTTTTGCGTACAGTAATAGCAAGTACTACCCTCAAAATTGGTAAATTTTAGTGCATTTTTCAGCGATTTATCGTTATTTTTTGGTGTCATTTCCGGTCGGTTATCGAACTCCGTTTTCTCGCTTCCGGTTAATTATTTCAAAACATTTTTTGGTGTCACTATCTAAACCATTGATGAAACATTATCGCAAATTTTCATCAATTTCTGTTCATTAGATTTTAAATTATGGAAATTCTTAGAACGTATTCTATTTCAATCTTTTTAGTTTTCACGACAACAGTCATTGACCTTCCGTGTGAAAACTTCGAGTAATAAACTAGAAGCTGCTTTCATTCCTTGCCTATTTCTCTGAAGTATTGCATGTCATATATTTTTGGAATCAGGACTATCTGCTGATTTCAATTATTGTACTTCATTCCTAGTAAATTGCTTTTGCCATATAGCTACAATATGAATGCGTCTAATGATTCACCTTTTTCAGCAGCCCATATGGCTGCCAATGGAGTAATTTCTGAGCTTAAGGGGTACATAGATATAAATACTAAATGCAAACTCTCCACTCCCGGTCATACCGATTTCATTTTCGATTTTATAAATCGCATAATAAAAATATATGAAGATTACACAATCCTCACTATGTTAACTGAGATAAAAGATAAAGTTGAGAAAATCGATGACAAAACTGATAATATCAAGAAAAATGAAATGATCACCCTACATATAGTGCGGTGTTACAATCTAAAAAGGCTATCCACCCTGTTTCTTTGAATACACCAGTAAAACCCTTCAAAGACATGCTTTTAATTTACAATAAAGAATAAAATAAAAACTATGGAGAAACACGAAAGATCATTCAACAACATATTAACCCATCTAAATTAGGCATTGGAGTCGACAGAATTCGTCGTATTGCAGGGGAGGTGTTGCAGTACATTTACACAACAAAGAGGATCTTAACAAGCTGGAAAAATGGCATACAGTAAACAATTCTGGAACTGGTAGATAAGAGACCAAAAAGAAGGAATCCTCACATCGTAATCTACTCCATGCCAGCACATCTATCACGTGAAGAACTCTTAACCCATATTTACGAACAAAATTATATATTAAATGAAAATTACTCTGAAAAAAAATTTTGTGACCAATTTAAAATTAAATTTAACATGGGACGGAAAGACGCTCCATATATAAACTGGGCGGTGGAAGTTTCACCACAGTTAAGAAGATATTTACTTATGGAGGGTAAAATTAATCTGCAATGGTCTCGCTGTCGTGTAATGGACTTCTGTCCAGTATTACAATGTTTTTGTTGTTGAAAATACGGACACTCGACTAAATATTGTGAGCAAGAAACAATTACTGCAGTCAATGTGCTGGTAAACACTCGTATAAACAATGTCCCAATAGATCCACAAAACCAAGATGTATTAATTGTCACCACAATAAATACAGCGATATAAACCATAATGCTGGAGACAGCTCCTGTCCAGTTTGTCAACGAATAAAAAATACAATAATCGAACGTACTGAATATGGCTTCTAACAAATGCAATTACTTACGTTTTCTACAAATAAATTTGGGGAGAGGAATTTCCTCAACGTCTCAACTGGCATCCATCTGTCACAAACACGATGTTACATTTATACACGAGTTATATTGTATACGGAACTACCCGGTTTGTTTACCCACTCGCTATCTGATTCTTAAAAGTACTGATCGATACCCTTGGGCTATAAATGTCATTGTCAATACTAACCTCTCTATTCTACATCCCATGAATGTATCAAATGAACACCTTGTATGTAACGAATTATATTTTAATAACAACACCTACATTATTATCAATATTTATTGCCCACCGCATTAGGACATGAATTTAATGATTAATAACATACAGAATATTATTAATAAATTTCAACACGCAAAATTCATCATTGTAGGAGATATCAACGCACACTCTCCTACATGGGGAGGTGACCAGCAAGACAACTGTGGAGAAATTTTTGAGGAATTTCTTCCTTCTAACGATCTACAACTACTAAACAATCCACTTTCATTCCTCACTTATGTCTCCAGACATGGTACCACATGGATCGACATTTCAGTTTGCAGTCCTGAATGCATGGCTGAACTCGAGGATTGGATACTACACCGTAAAAGTAGCTTTAGCGACCATGCATACATCTCTTTTAATCTAACAATTAATGATAATAACTACGCAACCACTACAACTAAGAACAGATTCAACATTGCCCTTGCCGATTGGGACAGCATACAAAATTATCTGTTAAATAACATGCTAGCATATGACTTCAATAACTCCATTGATATAATTGCGGAAGTTCTTGAGCATAACATTCACAAAATTAATTACGCCTGTAATAGGGGTCTTCCTAAAACCTCTCCTAAACATAGATCTGTCCGTTGGTGGAACAGTCGGCTCTCAGAATTACATAAAATCAACAACCTCCTAAGGAGGCGATTTCAATCATGCAGAACTGAGCGACACCGAACCAATTTAAAACAGCAATATTACGACCACCAGGCTATCTACAAAAAAAAATTAAAGATGCCAAGATCTTATCCTGGCGGAAATACTGTAGTGCTGCCTCCTCCAACCCATGGGGATACCTAACAAAATTATGCTCTAACAAACTACGCAAACTACGCTAACAAAATTTAACTACTGTTGATCCAAAATCAACAAATTAGCTGATAACAAACCGTTGTCTCCTAGATTCCTTAAAACGGCAAATAGATACCTTCTGCATTAATGACAATGCTGAAAGAAGATACCCCATGGCAAAGGCAATTAAGAGTGGATATAACCCCGTACACCAATAATGATCATTTTCCAGATTTTACCTATGATGAAAAAAATAACGCCTTTTTGAAGACTCAAAGATGGTAAATCCCTTGGAATTGATAGCATAAACGCCACAATTGACAAAAACATATGGAGACTTATTTACTATCAAATATTGCAACTCTATAATACCTGTTTGAGCTTGGGGATATTTTCAGCTTCATGGAAAATTGCAAAATTAGTACCTATCCCTAAACCAAATAAGCCTAATGAACTCAGGCCGATCTCATTACTATTAGTTTCGGTAAAGTCCTTGAGCGACTGACTAATAACAGATCGCTTAACTTAGCATATTGAGAACAAGGCACTCCTCAGCAACATTCAATACGGTTTTCGGCAGCAAATTTCCTCTTCAGATGCTATTTACGATGCCGTACACAATATCAAAAATCAACTAGATAATTATAAATACGTGCTCGGTGTTAGTATGGATATATCTAAAGCGTTCGACAGTGCCTGGTGGGCTTTCGTACTCCTTCAACTAAGAAAAACTGTTTGCTCATCAAATATATATCATCTATTTGCAAATTATCTTCATGGTCGCAAAGCCATTTTAAAATATGGAACATGCTGTGTGGAACGCAACATTGTATGAGGATGCCCACAGGGATCAGTATAAAATTGAAAAAAGCATTAAATATCTCGGCCTATAGTTAGATTTTAGACTTGGCTGAGAAGATCGTGTCAAATATATTGCTAAGAGAACAACCTTAATCGTTCATGCTTTCTCACAAATTGCTAGGAAAAACTGGGGACTCACATCAGACGCTATAAATATTATTTATGATCAAATTTACATCCCCATTATTACTTACGGTTGCTGCAGTTGGGGTAACGCCATTCATAAAGTTCACCTACGTCGAAAATTAATATCTTTACAGAGGAAAGCAGTAATTTTAATAACGAGAGCATATACGACAACTCCTACTTGTGGCTTACAGGTACTAGCTCGAAAACCTTCAATTACAGAGATTATCCAACTCAAATACATTCTACACCAACTGAAAATAAAAACCAATATTTGCACTTTTACCGGTGAAATTTGATCGGAAAATTATAAAAATCATAGTTCAACTGCTGAAAGTCTATCTGCATACATTAACAACCTATTTCGTATTGATCCTCCCACACAACCGAAGTTTGACATTTATACTGATGGTTCTGGAATCGACGAATCCATTAGTTGTGCTTTTGTAGTCTACGAACACAACATGGAAATACACAATGTAAAAGGCAAGTTACATAAAGCAAGTATGGTATTCCGGGCAGAATTGTTAGCTATATACAAAGCTACCTACTGGATCGAACTTTACCAGGAATATAAGAACGTCCATATATTTAGTAATTTATATTCTGCTATTCAACTTCTTCGTAGTAGAAAACCGCACCCTATTGTCACTCGCATTCGTTACTTATTATACAATTCTACCAATGAATATAGCATCACTTGGACAAGAGGACATCACGGATTAATAGGAAACGAACGTGCGGATCAATTGGATAAGGAAGCCGCTAGAGATATGACTACTTGCACTATATATAATAAGATCTGCCGGAGAAGTGTCAAAAAATTATTATACGATGATATACTCCATCGTTGGCAAAATAACTGGACTCAAAAACATAATAACATTACTTTCAAATTCGTACCAGATGTTAAAAATTTCCATGATACATACGAATGGGTTAAACCAAGTTCTCCTCTCACCCAATTTCTTACTGGACACGGTAAATTTTCCAATTACCTTCAGCGTTTTACGAACAAAAGAAATACCTTATGTGCTATCTGTAATCTTCAAGATAACATTGACCATTATATATTCGAATGCATTTCGTTCGAAACAGAACGTCTCAATCTAAGAATCACTGTAAACAGCTACTATATTGATTGATCACGACGTCTTCATTAAAAACAAGGAAGTCTTCAGTGCTTTCTACAAACTCATTAAAATACACGAGACCATTGCCAAACTTGCCACTAGGGACTGACCTACATTGCTTCCAGTCCGTGCAGTGGTTTTCTCCAAATTAATACACTACGCAGTTAATTATTAACAATGGTAAATTCGCAGCCTACCTGCACCGTTTCACCAACAGGGACTCACAAGTCTGCCCGACTTGCCAAGTGGAAGATGGTTCCGATCATTACCTCTTTGACTGCTGTACTCTCGAACACGAACGCATGAATATTAGACTCCTCATGGATGAACCTAATATTACTTGGCCATGCAACCACTCTGACATTTGGGCCAGCAAGGAAATCTTCCTTGCCTTTGAAAGGTTAGCGAAAAGCTTCAGCTCAATGAAACTCATCAACAACTAGATTCAGCTGCCGCCATCGGACTCTTTCTCCGCAGCTGGCAGCTTACTCATCACGCGATCTCATTGTACTACTCGTGGCTGTACTACTTATACTACGGTCTGTCTCCTGCTTGCCTGTTGCGTTGCATTTGTTATATCACCATCAGTAATACTGTTCAGCATGTAAATTTTTGTACATATTTGTTAATTGGCTTTCTTCTTTCACCACATTGTAATACTTTCCTCTTTTGTTCGTATATTTTATCTTATATACATTCTGCAATACTGTTTAACTTGTATATAATTGTACATACTAGTTATTAGGTTTTTACTTTTGTTGTTTCATTGTGACACGTCTTCTTTATTATTATTATTATTATTATTATTATTATTATGTTGGGTTAAGTGAGATATACTCGGTTAACACCGGTGGCTATGTACTATGCCGGACCAAAGTCAAGGCATAGTAACCAAAACAGAAATTAAAGAAGTGTATCAGTGTGTGTGTCTGTATTCAGGAATTTTCTCACAATATGACATGTATTTAATATAGTGGCCTTCTGTAGTGTGATGTATGTGTTTCTAGTTAATTCTAATGTGCCCAGGCTTTTGTGTAGTGTGTGTGGTATCACACCTGTAGAGGAGAGAATAACAGGTACAATAAGCACCCTATCCATCCTCCACAGATGCCTTATTTCCTGGGCGAGTTCTGTGTACTTGCCTAATTTTTTCAGTGCATGCGTTTTGTATATTGTGAGTGTGTGGAATGGATATGTCTATAATGTATGTGATTTTATTGTGTTTGTCAATGAGTGTGATGTCTGGTCTGTTGTGGTAAATTGTTTTATCTGTGATTATGGCTCTGTCGTAGTACATTTTGTGCGTGTTGTTTTCCAATACTGTCTGTGGAATGTATTTGTAGTATGGTTTGTGGATGTCTTCTAATTTGTGTTTCTTTGCAAGCTCTCGGTGTACTATATTTGCTACTTGATTATGTCTGTGTAAATAATCTGTCTGTGCCAAGAGCTTGCAACCAGAGGTGATGTGTTGTATAGTTTCTGGCATGACGTGACATTTTCTGCACATATCATTTGTGAGTGTTGCATCGTTGAGTATGTGTTTTCTGTAGTTTTTAGTATTTATGACCTGATCCTGTATGGCGATCATGAATCCTTCCGTCTCCCCAAAGAGGCATCCCTGAGCTAACCAGCTGTTTGACGCAGTTTTGTCAACAAAATCCTGGGCCAGATCATAAGGATGCCTGCCATGGAGTGTCTTTCGAGCCCACGATTGCTTAATGGTGTCTATGCTTTTTATATGTTGTGTTGTGTCCATATGATGTGAATGTAAGTTTAATGGTTTGTTATTTGAGTCTGCTAGAGTTACTGCTTTATGTAATTGTGATGTTTCTTGTTTTCTGTAGAAAAACTATCGCATTGACTATATTTGTTTGTAGTGAAGGTTAACTATGTCAATCAGGCCACGTCCGCCATCTTTACGTAGAAGTATTAATCTTTCTGTGGCGGATTTAGGATGATGTTGTCTATGCTTAGTAAGTGTTGTTCTTGTTTTCCTTTGGAGTTGCTCAAGATCTGTGTGAGTCCAATGTATAACTCCAAAAGAATATGTGAGTACTGGGATGACATATGTGTTTATTGCTTTAACTGTGTGTTTTGCATTTAACTGTGTTCTGAGAATAGCATTTAACCTACTTTGGTATTTTTTAATTAATCTTCGCTTTATTTGTGCATGTTCTGTTAGTTTGGCCTGTTGGAATCCTAAATACTTGTAGAACTCGCCCACTTCATGGATTCAATAACGTCTCTATTTCCAAGTGCAAAATCTTCTTTTTTCAGGATTCCTTTTTCTATGTGAAGTGTTTTGCATTTATCTAGGCCAAATTCCATTTGTATGTCCTTGGTGTATGAATGTGTGATTTGTAGGAGTTGATGAAGTTGTTTTTGTGTAGATGCATAAACCTGGTAGTGCCATTTGCGGAGCCTGGATGCACTGTACATTAATTTGTACCTTTTAATAAAACTTAGTGAATGAGGTAATATTAACCAATAATTAATATTTAAAAATGTATTTGAACTTCAGTGGATGAATAAAATTAACTGAAATTAACTAAAATGATTTAACTATTGAAAATTTGAACAAGATATATAAATATATATTAGGAGAGTGTGAACTAATAGTAGGAATTTGAAAAGACTCATTTGAAAGCATAGAAATTATAAAGTTTATCGTTTATTTCAGACAATCTTTTTGAAATTAAATGTTACCTTCAAATCAGACAATGAAAAATAAATCGTTTATATTTAAAAAAAAAACTTTAAATTTCCGATTCTTTATTAAAGCAATTCACGCGGTTTAAAAAAAAAGTTTCGGAGAACCCACGAATTCAATACGCTACGCCTAAATATCTGTCTATACACTTGACAGATTTCACTGAATTTATAAAGACTTTCAAAATATTTTACGTAAGATACATCTTTATATATTTAAGAACAGCAACTTACCTTAAAAAAGCTCATCAAAACTGGATGATCAGATGAAGTACAAGTAAATTTCCCTTTCTGGACAGCTGATGCTAATTCTTCAAACGTTTTCGGCACTGGCTGTGTTTTCTTGGTAATCATAAATGAAGTTAACGTCCCACTGTAAGCCCAACATATAATCAAAACGGGAAGCATCCAGAAGACCAAGGCCACTCTGGAGGAAGAGCGTCTAACGACTTTCAAATCGGCTCCTGATATAAAAACAAAAGAAATAATGTGCACAAAATACAGTTTTAAATAAAAATATTGTCTTGCGTTACGACGATTCTTACCTTGATTGAGAAAACTTCCGAACACAAACCAAACGAAATCTTTTTTACTCCAACCGTTCTTATTGTCTTCTGTTGACTTGTAAGTGACTATTCTAAATATGAGTACACCCGCAACCAGAGTACTGAAGAAAATGACCAGCCATACCTATATATGAGAGATTCTTTTGAGTTTAGAATAATATTTAAAATTATGTACCAATGAATTTATTAGGCGTTTCTTACCCAATAAGAAAAAGGGGAAATTATTGATTTCCAGGAAAATTTTAAATACGAGTTTTTAATGACGAAGTGAAAAGGTGTAAATGTGTTAATTGGAGTTATTTCCACGCTATCGAAGACACGAGGACTTATTAACTCTGGGTAAGCGGCGATGTCGGCGTCCTGTTAAAACGAAATATTGATAGTTTTCGAAGTGATAATAATTATGTTTCTGGTAACGCATTCGTAAAGAGCAACTAAAAATACGTTAGATTTGACGAGAAAATGTAAATTTTGACATCGGCGCAATGCGGGGATGCAACTTTTAATCATACATTGTAATTTATTAAATGTGAAATATACTTTTACTACTCAGACACCTTATACCTCTGAGAAATTATTAATTTAATAATGCAAACGTTTTTCACCTGTTCTACAGGTCATCTTCAAGCAATTTTTCTTTTGGAATGTTATCTCGGAATGTTGCGAATGTATATGCGCAAGATATTTCAAATTTAAAAAAAAACCGTTGGAACATTCCATGTAAAATATAAAATATAAACAATAATAGAAACATTAATAGAATTAATTAAATAAACGTATTGATCCGCTAAATAATAAGGGGTGTAAGCTGACATAATATATATCTATATTCTATACGGGATTAGGATATGCTGTATGCTTGATTAAATGGGGTGTTTGTCAATCATGAATTTCCTCGCAGTTGGCAAATTCGTTGCGTCTTTATAGTTCAAACATCTGTTTGTTGTCTCTGATCTGTATATTTCAAATTTTTCCACGGTTAATGCTAACGATGGTGAGCGTACTGTTTTTATTATTGTTTATATTTTATATTTTACATGGAATGTTCCAACGGTTTTTTTTTCTTTAAATTTGAAATTTCTTGCGCATATACATTCGATCCTGCACGAGATAACATTCCAATAGAAAAATTGCTTAAAGTTGACCTGTGGAACAGGTGAAAAACGTTTGCATTATTAAATAAATAATTTTTCAGACGTATAAGGTGTCTGAGTAGTAAAATTTTAAAACTCTGAGCATTTATTCAAGTGTGAAATATACGCTTTTTACTTTGAAATAAGTAAAGTGTATAGTTACTGTAAAGTGTTTTAAATCAAACTTATATGGAAAATGTTATAGTTATAAACCAAAACTGTTACCATAATAGAAAACAAAAAAACAAAATAATAAATCTTACCAGTATTTTATTGGACGAATATTAAAAAAAATCAAACTGACGAAAAAACTGTGAGTAGGCAGCAGACAATTATTACAGGAAAAGCAACATCGACAGAACTGGAGCATCCAACTCATGACGCTTTGTGTGCTCCAGAGGCTTTTTAATTGGTTGAATTGGAGAAAGTGAATTTTACTGCAAAACGCAATTTTCAGAAATTTTTTCAGCATAAAAATCTGAGTGTTGATCAACAACATTTTGCAGTCTTAATCGCCTTTTACTACACATACACGACGATATGAAAAATCTTAAATAGATACCGCAAAAAATGTATAATGCGACTTTTGCATTTATTCCTTTCATACTAAGAATAAATAAAAATGAAATTATCGCTTTGATAATTATCCGCTAATTTAATTACAGATTAAATGATACAACAAATAATATTTTCGGCATGACCAAAGATTCACAGTAGAACAAAAGTAAACTTCCTCTCAAAAACTATGGATAGATTTGAGAGTTTGTGAAAAAATTTATGAAATAATTGATATATGTGATATTGTTTCAAAATAGAGAGTAAATGCTTTGACGAATTGCTTCGCAAACGACGTTACTGCATGCTTTCGTTAAAAATTATTCAATTTCTGTATACGGAAAAATTTCAATTTATTGAAGAAAGTTATAAAGGTCGAAACAAAAAAATGAAATCACAACGTTTTGCTCAGTGAAAACAGGAAGCATTACTTCTGTTCTTATAAACACTGCTGTATACAAGGAATTAGCTACTACATAGAAATTTGAAGAAGCTGCCCACGTTACGTCTAGTACGCTTTTAACGAATTAGGAGAGTTAAATATGTTACATATGTACATGCGTTCGAGTAAACAAGTTGTATGGAAACAGCCTTCGAAGACATAAAAAACCTTCTAATAGCATTAATATGCAGGGAAAAGGAATAGAGGAAGATTTCTTTCTTATCTATTTTTTGTAATATTTTCGACTCCTAAATTTGATTCCATTGTTGCAATGCTCTTTTCGATAAGTTTAAAATCATCTTAAAATAAATCAATTACAAATGACACAATTAAAAGCACACTATTGTATTGTGTATCATTATTTGATGGTTTTATTTAGTTGTGAATAACTATCGCACTCAGCTGGAAAGCATGCTAACGAGTTAAATTAATTTAACAAAATGTTCATTAATTTTAGGAAAATAGTTCAACAAGATTAATAAATTTTTCATGTTTTAAATGTATGAATCATTAATAAAAGTATGTAAGAAATTAAATTTAGTTTCTTTCGCGCAATATAAAGGGTGGCATTAACAGTTTCCCTCGTGTCTAATCGTGAAAACATAAAACTATTTAATAATAAACTGACGATAATTTATTATTATTTTTTTTATATTTCGATAAAGTTAATAAATTTATTTAGACTAAAAGATACAAATTATAGAATATATTAAACTTTCTTTGAATATAAATTTTTTAACATACCCCACTTTTTACTTGGTCCAAGGGATAAACCAATTTAGTAGTATTCAGTTGGGCAAATTCGCATCTAAATTAAAATATGAAAATTAGTTTAATATACAAGAGTAACTTTTTATGAATGCCAGAAATACCTACATGGATCTAAACAACGATAAATTAATTTAAAAAACAAGGCTAAAAGTGGAAATCCTGTTTACTGTCGTTACTTCCAACGCCAATTTCTTTTTATTTATATATTTTTTCGAATAACGTTTCAATCCGTTAAAATGTCACGTAAGATTATTATTGATGTTGGATGATTTAAAGAACTTACGTAGAAGATTGATAGTTTTGTTTACAGTAATTTTAATATATTGGTTATATAAAAGTGATACTTTTAATTAAAAAACGAGAGATAAAACAATTCATTTTACTAAAAGAACTTAAGTCACGACTTTATAGGGAAGATGGAAATGCATAGCAGTTCGAAACGCGATGATATAACAGTAAATTTTGTGTATTAAACTCGTGATGCTTTAATGTTTTTATAGAAAAATAACACGAATAGCTATTACACCAGGTTGGAAAGGATCTCACGATTCTATTGATATAACGAACGAATGAACGTGGTTCGATCAAACAATTATTGTTTAAAAACGCTTGCTATCTCTTCTAATTTGTCTGTTATACAACACTACCTTAGACTGTTCGGAAACGTTAGTATAATTAATATAAGACGATTTTCCACGACGAGTGTGTTTAAAAAAAACAAAAGAATGTATTTTTGATTCTAATGACGTTCTTTTTTTCTTTGAGTGAAATATATGACGAAAAATACTCTGTGTGTAAGCGAAAACAAACAATTATATTCTGCACTAAACATTTATAATTGGTTTAATTTTCGAATTTTTTTAAGGCGACGAATATAGTAAAATATATTGACATGTAATATATATAACATGTATATTTGATAATAATAATTTATGTTCTGATAATTGTGATTAAATATAGCTTTGATGTATTACTTAATTAATTACTATTATACTAGTTGATTACATTAACACATTGTATATTATGACGAGTTTTTTTTTAATTTCTTACCTGATTTTCTTGTACTTACAAAGCGTGGAAAATGGAAATCCTACATGTTTATGTATTTCCTCACGCAAAGTAATCGCGTTTAGTCTTTTCCCATACTAAAAATATAAGAATTTATTAAAATTTATAAATAATTATTAATAAATGATAACAATTATACGAACAATAGGAAAGGGAAACTTTATCACATCTTCCTTGGATGGTTCTGAAAAAATAAAACGTATAGTAAAGATTACAAACTAGAGTTGTATCAATGTAAAACAGAAGTTTCTTAAATATGAATTTAATTAACCACAACTGGAACAATACAGAGTATACAGAAAATTATGACTAGAAAACTGACGTCGAGAAACTGAATTAAAAAACTAAACCGTTTATATGTGAGAAGTTATAGTAGTATTATGTCCTGAATGAAAGCAATTTATTGTTGAGAAAAAAATAAAATTCACGAAGAGTACAGATAAAAAGAAATGTTCAATAAAAAAGTTAAATTAATGTAAACTAAACTAAAGTGAAAAGTAATAAATAAAATGAAATCTGTTGGCATTTAAACTGGAAAAGTGTGGGATAAGTTAGAGTCTTTCGTTAAAATCATTCGCGATTGAGATTTCGTCTATTCTGGACTGAGAGAGTTTTGTCTGAAACTTTACGTCCGAGAGTCGCTTGACACGGTTAAAAGACATATTTGAATTGTTTACATGAAATTTTAAATATTGCTATGGAATGTGAGAATGAAGTTGATAGTAACTGCTGACATGTAGACATAACGAAAAGTTAATTTGTTCAAATTAATAGAAAACTCGGGCAGGCAGTTACAGAAGAGGTAATGAAAGAGCTAGTTAACGTAATGCCATGTATTGGGGATTATAGACGTAAATCGTGTCCCTATTTCGTAGATCTCCGGTAACTTTCCCACAGTTCAACTGAAATTCTCCAAATCTGTACAGTTATGAAGCACCGGACTGGTTATGTATTCCAAAAAATATCACTCGAAAATTTCAAAATACATTTTTGTTATTAAGGGTCAAATTGGCAATGTCGACACTTCCGTTTTTTGAATGTATAATAACAAATCTCTTAACAATGTTTACATGCTCAACTGATAAATAGAAGCCCCTAATTATATAAATAAACTTATGTATAATAAATAGGTTGAAATGCAGTATATGCGGTCAAATCAATCTCATATAAATTTTAGAAAGAATAAGAGCAATTTGTTATATATTGTTACATCGTGACAATTGTCTCTATTTTAGTGGTGTCTTTCCTCTGTACATAATTTTTTTCTTTTAAAATCATGCCATTCATCTAACTTTTTTATTATAAAAGAATAAATTGAAATTATCTTCTTTTGTAATAAAGAAACAAAACATTAATTCGTATTATCCGCGGTAAATTAAATATTCAATTTCAACTCAACGAAGTCTTTTTCAAATTTTTAAACAAAATTTTTTAAAACTCAGACAACAAAGTGCAACCGTTACTCCAGTAGCCTAGCAAATGTTTACTCGAGAATTTCAGCGATTTTTTTTAAATAAAGACTTTTCGTTTTGAGCGCGGACTTGCTTTTAAAGATGCTAGAAATGGTTAACCACAACACCGTACTGTTGAAACAACTTTCAACGCTAACATTTTAAAATTTTAGTACTTTATTCAAAAGCACTTTCTGAAAACAGGTCGACCTGCTTTTAGAAAGTCAAAAGGTATTCGCCGGATATGTGTTTTCTCTGCAGACTTTTGTACTTTATTTTTCTAAAACGTAACGTAAAGTTTAAAGTTTAAAATAAGCGCGTAAACAAAGAATGCGATTTCGCATTAACCAGGAAGTGTTACTTCACACTTCTGTGTTAACTAAACACAGTTTTTAACAATATAGAAAATTTTTTGTCTAACCTAATACAGCGAATAGACGTATTTTACTTATCTGTATATCGTAGGGTTGTTTTTTGGTTCTTGTCATCATTTGTAAATGCTATAGTTGTAAATTCTTTCTTAACTTTATATCATGATCTAATTGCTTTTATTCGAGATTCTAATTGTTTATTTTGAGGGATATGCAACAAATTTGTGTAATTTACATTGCTCCTTAATGAAAAAATTAGTTCAATACACAGATTGCACTCGAACGACCTTCTAAAGCAGTGGTTCTTAACCTTTTTATACTCGCGGCTCACCAAATATTTCATAATTTTTCGTGACCCCCATTTTTAAATAATAATTTATATTTGTTAAATTATCTATAATAAATCGATTTTTTATTATTGCTTTATTTTTTTTATATGAGAAATGTAAATCATAACTTTCTTATTTCATCATCTATTTAAATAAGATTCAAACTTCACAATTAAACATAAAATCTGATTAATTTTTAACAAAAAATAAAATAAGAAACATGTCGATAAATCCCTCCAAAGTCGATGCTAATTCTAAAACACCCACAACTTTTACTGATTTTGCATCTTTGCAAAATATTTAAATTTTCAAAGCCTACAATTTTTCCTGATTATTTTTAAAATTTCAAGCATTAATAGTTCCTTATTCTATTCGTTTCCGCTCTGGTTCATATGGAGGTTGTAGCCTATATTCGCCTTTCCTCCGAAGAGTGGTGTAATGATCGCTTCGCGACCGAAGAGCCAGCCGTTTATCTCACGGTCTAAACGTGCGCACGGGAAACCGTGCTTTCCGGGAGGACTTTTATGGTAAACTGGCCTCCTATTCAGTCGCTATTGGCTAGGAGAAAATCCGGAAAACTCCTAGCAGCCAGCCTGTCCGAGTCGCGGCGCGAACCCACGACCGAACCTCCCAGTGTTTAGGATCCGGTCACCACTGCTATGAGCGGCAACGGAGACCACTCGGCCAAATAGTTTCTTAGAATTGCTTTGGAATAAAAGAAGTAAATACTCCAGTGTAAATAGCATATTTGCATTTATTTCTTCTGTACTAACAAACTGTATGTAAGAAGAAATAAAAAATGAATAAATAAACTAAATAGAAAAACTTTATTTTTCTTATTTCACTTTTAAATAGGATATTCGGTTATACATCAATTTTTTTTTAATTATATTCTGAAGGAAATTTTGCATAATTTGGCGGCGCCCCGGCAAACTTCTTATGAACCCCCAGAGAGCCGCGGCCCCCTGTTAAGAATCACTGTTTTAAAGCAAATTAAGTTCGCGTATCGATGTACCATTGTAACTTGAAAATGTATATAAGACGTGAAATAATTTTAAACGGAATAAATCGATTCCAGTTAGACTATCCATTACTTGTTTTTAAGAATAGAATCAGAAATAAATCGACCATTGCTTATTATTAACCTGAAGACATCTACAGATATTAAAATAACATTATGAAAAATGGTACTCAAAACAACAAAACCTAAATACATTTTTGATATCGCCTAACTCTTGCGATTAAAAGTAGATGTTGATAAAACTAAACGGTAATAATTTAGAAGTTACTTTACTGTTTTAACGTAATAATATGATCGACGTCTTACTTACTCGCTTCTGTCACCAAGAAATTCACTGAGATCAATAAAATAAGTAAATCTGCGTATTTCATTTTTGCCTCCTTCACTAGCTGCATTCACTTAAATGTTTCGATTTCAAATGTAACGAATAATAGAAATAAATATCATTGTGTGCGCAATATCGATCATTGCGCAAAGAGGTAAAGCGATTGCGTAATAATTGTTAAAGTTTAGAATATCAATTAATTAATTATCTTCTGTCTGCCTGCAATGCTAATTTTATAATTATTAAAAGAATATACATAATGCAAGTTAATTTTCTAATATAAAATTATGAAATAAGTGTGTTTCTTTACTTTTATATTAACTTCAAGTGTATTTGACAAAAGCAAGAAGTTACTCGCACAAAACTTGCAGTATAATCAGAAACAAACAGTTATGAAACTTCGGTGCAGTGGCGTAGCGTAGTGGGGGCGGCAGGAGCGGCCCGCCCCGGGCGGCACTTATAGAGGCGGCAAAATTTCACAATAAATAATAATATCTTGTAAAAATACCTAAATAAGGGGGCGGCAAAATTTTCCTCCGCCCCGGGCGGCTGACACCCACGCTACGCCACTGCTTCGGTGGTAAACATTTCGTCGACAATTATTATAACATGCAAATTGTATGTTGAAATTATGTGAAAGATAATCATACCGATCAAGCAAAAACGTATTTAGAGAAAACATTTTGACGAAAAGAAGAGAAAATTTGAACTCTGTGAGTAAAAATCGTATAAAGTGACATCAAATGAAAAACACTTTATTTCATTTAAACAATTATACTTTTTCATCTATTTCCGTAATTTAGCTTAGTTCATTAATGACATGTTTTAACCTCAGGTATATGTAGAAAGCGATATTCGGCTACAAACGCATAAGAACATATTTTTACTCTGTGCGAAAATCCGCGAAAAACTATAACAAAAAGTTTTCATACAAAGACGTTTTGCTGGATTTACAAATAAAACTTCTTGAAGTCAAAAAGTGTCCAAAAGGAGAAACAATGCATTGCTCACTTAGTCAGTGAGCAGAGCATTCTCTCCTTTGGAAAATGTTCGAACAGAGACGTTTTTGCCGCGTTAATATGTGTCCAGCCTTAACGAGAATGTGACCGCGAAGTGTCTTCTGATAAAAATTTGATTGTAAAAACGTAGTGAATATGACGAGACAAAGTAAGCTCACGAATTTTCGATGTGCCAGTCTGCTTATAGATGATAATATGTAAATTGAAGAATTGATTAGCGAGAAAGTATACTAAGTACTTCTTTTTACTAATTAATTGCTGAATCGATTTTAATTGAGAACATTTATTTTACGGGTTATAAGGAAACTTATGAAAGAGTTAAAAACTACAATGCTAAATTGAAAAATATTGCGTTGATTTATTTTTATATCATTAGAGTAATGCAACTAATTTCACTTATTCAGACTGTGTAAAACTTACTTTTATTTTGCTATTTTCATTTCTATCGTATTACGGCTTTTATTCTCTTACATATGACCTATCTATATACATTATCGAGACGTGTCCAAACGGTCAGGAGTTGAAAGTTGAAATTTGGTACACAGTTAGGGTACGTCACGAGAATGCACACTAAGAGGGGATTTTTCGAAATTCCTTTCCACGGGGGAGAGGGACAGGATTAAGGCTTAACACTTCCATCAACAATGGAAGTGTTAAGTAACAATGGAGAACAAGAGAAAGCGACGTGCAAGATTTACGGGCGCTGGAGGAAAAACAAAGAAAAAGAGTAATACGTTAGAACATATTTGATTTTCAAATTTAAACAGATTAGTTCGGTTTTTCTCGATTTTTCTTCTTTAGAACATTCGATGAAAATTGAACGATATAATCAGAACACGTCGTGAAAATCGAACAATATTAGGACATTCGATTTTCAAATTCGACCTTTCTTTAGAAATACTTAGTTTGTTGATGAAATTACTCTCTTTCTTTCGTGACTATAACGTAATAATCTTAATCTTCACTATCGTTACTTTTGCCCGAGCAACGCCGGGCCTACCTGCTAGTTACAAATAAAACGGTTTTGGTTTTAGATTTTGAAAGGAAAAAGTAATTTGTAATGTTGCATTTATATCGTTTAATTTATCATTTTACTGAAATAATATGTAAAGACTTTGTTCTGTTTAATAAATGAACTCTTTTATTATTGTTGGTAATAACAAAGTCCGAAATATTTATTGCTAACATGAATTTCTTCAGATATGTAAATTTTCGAATGTAGTATCGGCGACTTTTCGTTCGCCTATCAAAGCTACAATTTCTCTTTATGAACATCGATTGGTTATTGTTTAAAAAAATTGCAATCCAGAATGTACAGTACTTAATTATGTTATTTCCTAAAGGCGTTAATATATAAATATTATAATCGAATTCTATCAAATTTTTAAAAACTGTATACAGTTTTTTCTGTACAGAAATAAGACAGGAGATATACTGACATAATAAAGTCCTCAATACTTAGAAAATCTTTTCTTACAATAAATTCAATAAATATTAAATATATATATATATACATATTCAAATGTTTTCCTTGTGGAAAAAGATTTACTTATTATATTGTTACACACTTGACTTGTGGATATTTCTCACGGGTATAGAGAAATCAGCTATTTCATTAACACTCGAATTTTTATATACATATTTAATTACCACTGCTGTATATCTTCAGTTAATTAGCTCGACACTATTAAAAATTTATAGCTCATTGCAAATACGAAAAAATTATATTAAACCTATATATATAATTATTTCGATAATTATATTAAAGTAAATCAATATTTCGGCACAACCTACTTTTTAATTTCTACTTTTACTGACTGATTGCAAATATTCGGTTTGAATTTTATTAATTTTTATAAAAGTTAAATGTCTTATACCGCGCTAACTATCAAATAGCAATTTGCATTTTTTTCCAAGTGTCTAAAAGGTAATTATTTTGTTTTTTTTTCGCTAGCTTCTTTTGTATCGTTGACTTCGTTTCATCTAAAGTTTTTACGAAAATAAAATTTGAGGCCGTTGTACGAGTTTTGTTCATGGTGCCTATAAAAAAATTTAAACGTTAGTCGCTTAATACAAATCCATGAGAATAGTAATGATATTATGAATATTAATTTATGTATATTGTTTCTCTAATAATGAAATTAATTTTCCAGGCAAATAAAAGATAATTAATTGAAATTTTAAAAATTAATATTTATCACGCACTGACATAAGCTCATTTTAAAACGATCGATATTGCGGTTACAATTTTTTTTTTGTTTTTTTTGGTATTATTGAATACATTTTAGATTGAAACTTTCGAGCGAATGCAACTTTTGAAATAAACGAGAAAGAAGTGTAAAGTTTTATTTACAACAATCCTTTTTCTTAAGTTCTTCGTAACAGAAGCGAGTAACTAAAATATTTATAATGTCATTATGCTAAAATAAATAGTCTAACGTCATAATTGTTATTATAAAGTCTTATAAATAGTTGTTTTTTCTCAAGTGAGTAGAGTTTACCTGTATTAATGTTTTCTTATTTTCAATACTACTTCAAATATGTAACTGTTAATTTGGTAAATAATCGTTTTATTTTTAACTTAATTCCTGAAAACAAATAATAAGAACAGCTACAGATTTTCAGTTTAACTGTGTTTCAAAGTATTTTTTTAAAATACATTTGATAACGAAGTAAAACCCGGCTTTAGCGGACAGCCATTTAGCGGACGTCGAATTTAACGGACCAAAATTTCTGATTGACATATTACGTAAGAATAAATGCTCAAAAAATGTATCATAAATGTATCAAAAATGCTTTTTATACGTAACTAACTGACAGATTAATTTCATAAAAACTCAACAGTTGCCGCTGATAACTTTATGCCACCTGACAGTGTCTCGATATATCCTCCGAAAACGAATACATAAAATCCTTTTGTGTTTTTGACAAATTTAAATTTTTTGTTTTCATTAAAAATCATTATTTATTTGCAGAATACAATGAATACACTTAAAGTCTCTTTTCTAAAATTTGTTTTTTCGTTTATTTCGATTTACATCACACACATGTTCACTGCCGTAACTAGGATTTTGCACGCCTATGGCCAAGAATAAAAATGGCGTCTTTTTAATTTTTGTTATTAAATAAAAATAAAAATGGTGGTTTATTTCTGAAATATATGTTCGCAGAAATTACAGATAATAAATACTATCTAAATATAATTATAGAAGTTTTTTTGTGTTATTAATTTCGAATACATATAATTCCGAAACCTCGTTGGCGCCTTTATTAAATCGGCGCCAACGGCGGGAGCCACGTTGTCCATACCCTAGTTACGGCTCTGCACATGTTTATTACGTTGAGTAAATGACAATAATGAACATACAAAACATTTCCGTAAGATGAAATTCTTCATACGTGTTTAATTTTTATTACACAAACGCATATACATAAATGAAGACAAATAAACTAACTAATTTTTGAATTTTTTCAGTCGTATTTGAAAAACCTACTTCATTATATAAGATGCTTTAACGGACATCCTCTCCCGAATTAGTCCGTCAAAAACGAGGTTTTACTGTAAATGTAAAAATGTAATCTGGATTCGTTTCATTGCATAATTACAAAACTTTTAATTTAAGTTACGTTTACTTATGGTTAATAAGCACACTCCTAAAAATTTTATTAATTACTCTGCCCACGGTATCCAACAACGTATAAGATAGGCTTGGTATAAGGAGATATTTCCAGTACGATTGCCAGCCCTTCGTGAGGTAATGCACTGTCGAAATTTAGACTGATCAATTAGGGAAAACTAAAATAATAAGGTCTGTTAAAATACTTTTTACGTGTTGCAACTTTTTATTCTCTTATTCATAAGTTCGTTCTCTTAGAAGAGAATACAAAGTCGCAATAATTCTTCTCTCTTCTGGTTTACTTCCGGAGAAGAAGTGGCTTTCGGTTCTACTGTTATTATTTTTTTACAGAAACAATTAACACTTACCCTGACACGTCTTTTGGTTTATAATCAAATCATACGTCAATCTGAATACTTTTTCATGGAAGTTAAATTTGACATGTTTATTTTCGTTTTAATAAGTAAGTGTAAATTGTCTCTCGCTCTTAAAGACTCTTAAGCTTATATATAATCTTATGTGTAAATAAACAGGTATTTGGTGACGTTAACCCGGTAGTTGAATGCACTTCTTTCGGGAGCGCTGTTTCTCTGACCGTCTCTATCCCAAATTCAATTGCCTAAAACGCGACTGCTGGCATAAAAACCAACTTAGCGGCCTTTCAGGTTTCTGTGTTTTTAAGACACAGTGGTGTCAGTCCTGACAAAGCAGTCATCGCAAACGCGTTGTCGAACCTTCTGTTCCGTTGTGCCGAAGAATAGGGAGCGACTAGCGGATTGTCACAGATTTCTTATGTGACACATTCAGGGTTAAAAAATCATTACATTTTTCGTTTTTAGCTGTAATTTTGCCGATGTTTATACTGTTCCACTTTATTTAACTCAGTAAGCGTGTTGTTAGAAGCATCCAGCAGTAAATTTTCTAGCAAAACTCAATACTTTAAGCTTTTTTTAAAACTCTTTCCACCCTGTGGGCACTATGAGCGTCTCTTTCACCATGCCCATTATTGGTTCAGCCACGCTCATGCTGAGGCGGCCGGATGGTGAAGGACAGAGCCTGACGCATTTGAACAGACCACCCTCGAAAATTCCTGGGGATATTTCGACTCGTCTGTATTCGATTCCGAGTCCCTCACAGCTGTAGGCTGCCGCCTTGACTACTCGGCTGTTCCTCAGTAGAATGTTAAATTTTTAAACACATTCGAATTCAGTTACACCTGAACATGTACTATTGTATTAGGTTGAAAACGTTTGTGTTTTGTTTAATAAATATTTTTCATCAGTAGGAAGAGTTTGATAGTTCATTAAGTGTTTAAAAAGGAAGAATTTGATATTTGGTTTCCGTGATATAATTGTGACTTCTGTAGGTGTCTTCAGGTTAATGATTAATCGTATATTTATTTCTGATTTTATTCGCACAAAATGAATAGTGTATAGTATTGCTGGAATCGATTTATTCCCTTTGAAATTATTTCATATCTTACATACATTTCGAGGTTCAATGGTACAGTAGATCGACACTCTTACGTAATTTGTTCTGAAAGGTCGTTCGAGTGCAATTTGAGTAGAAAACCAATTTTTTCAGAAGGAAAAATGTAAATTAAAATAATTCGTTGTACATCCCCAAAATACACTCATAAATTGATTGATTGATTTATTGATTTAAATTAATTCTTACAATGGAGGAACAAATTAGTTACATAATGTTATTAAATATACATAAACAAGTAAATTATCACAAAAATTGTAAAGATTTAGAGAAGAAGGAGAAAATCTTAAATAAAGAAAATTTTGACATGTCGTCATTTTTCAAATGGTTATACTTGAAATCTTCTCCTAGTACAAAACACTTTAGTTGATATATCACTTGACAAGATCCAAACAAATGTATTAAAAGGTTCTCTTCCTCTTTACTACCGCAATAACTACAAGACTTCTCTCTCGATATATTTATCCGATAACCCTTTAACATAATCCGAAATCTATTAAGTCTAAGTTGCATAATAAGGCTTTTCGTGGAAAAATTAGTTTCACAGTTTAAGTAGTTTTTTTACACCAACCCTGGCGCATTTCGAACAAGTTAACTCGTTTAGCTGAAGTAGACGATATATCCTGATTCCACAGTTGGTCTGACTTAGTTTGAATTATATCATTTAAGTGAGTTCTCAACAATGAAGCTGATCGTGTTGAAAACAAAAAGGAGTAGCCCAAGCTATCAAAAATATTCTTAACTGAAGCAGGCCAACTTTTCTTATCAGGTTTAACTGTTGTTAGCAAAACATTATAAGTAATTTGGCGCAAGTCATATGAGGGTAACTCCATAACTTTGGACCAAAACAGAAGAATAGTCTTGACAAATTTCAATTCCAATGGAGGTCTTCCCAATTCAAGACGAACTGCAGAGCTTGAAGCTGAACGCTCTATTTTAAAAAGTCTCTTAAAATATTTCATCTGTACTTTTTCTAGTTTAGACAGAAACTCCAGTCCCCAGACCGGGAATAAATAAGTCATCTTAGAACCAATAAAGGCGTCAAAAAGTTTAAAGATACTATTTATAGAACTTAGCTTCATTCGTTTTTGTAGAGTAAGCATATAGCCTGTCTTATTCTGTATGTCTTTGGCTATTAAATCGAAATGATGATTATACGCACCTGACGAAGAAAAATGTATTCCTAGATACTTAAAATATGGCACAAAACTAATTTCAGTATTATTCACAAATATCTTATCAGATTTAAGTAGTCTGCCTCCGTTGCGAAAAACCATTCCCTTCGTTTTTTGTAAGTTAACTGTAAGATCATTTCTTTTAGCATAATTAACTAGCAGAGAAAGTTTTCGTTGCAAACCCGTTTTTGAATCTGCTAGCAGAACTACATCATCAGCGTACATTAAGCAATGCAGATCAACAGATTCTCCAAGAGCAAATTCCGAAGTTTCAAAGGTAGAAAACAGTTGTGGTAAATCGTTAATAAATAATATAAACAACAGGGGGCTTAAAGGTTCCCCCTGAGGCAACCCACTACCGGAAATGACACCTTTAGTATTTGCCAGATTGCCTCTCACATGATATCTTGTGTTACAAAATAAATTTTTTAGTAGCTTAATGAACGGAGTTGAAACTCCTAACAAATGTAACTTTTTCCATAAAATATTTAAATTGATTCTATCGAAAGCCTTTTCCAAATCCACAAATATCGAATAGATTTTACGTCTTTTTCTTGACAAAACATACTGTATTAAACCATTAAGTATAAAGACGTTGTACATAGTCCCTCTTCCTCTAACGAATGCTCCTTGAAACTGGGAAATAACATTAAATTCTATTATCCATTGATTCAACCGATCTGCCAAAATTCCGGTAAACAACTTTCTAAAGGTATTTAACAACGCTATTGGACGATAGTTTTGAGGATTTAGTTTGTCTCCTTTCTTGTAAATCATCTGCAACAACACATTTTTCCAATGCTCGGGAAATTTTGATGTTTCCTTAATCTTGTTAAAAAGTTTAAGTAATTCTAAACATATTTCATCAGGTAGGTGCATAATAAATTCATTTTTTATACCATCCATACCAGGGGCTGATTTTCTTTTTAGTTTACGAATTGAAATTTTTAACTCAAAGAGTGAAATTGGATCATCTAAAATAGGAGAGAAATTATCATGGTCAAAATCAAGAATTGAATCAGAACTTGGGTGGCAAAAGTTATATTCTAAAAAACGTTCCCAGTCGTGAAGAGGAATTTGATTATCGGATTTCTTTCTCCTGTTAAATCTATTAACAATAGACCAAAACTGTACAGAAGATCGCGCAGACTGCAATTGTCTACTAATATTTGACCAAAAGTTCTTCTTTTTAGTCTTACATAAAGAACGAAAGATTGCTCTAGAATCACAGTATTTTATTAGATCTTCATTACTACGGGACATTCGAAACCTCCTCAGCGTCTTGTTCTTCATTTTCTTCGCTGTTCTACAGTCTCTGTCAAACCAAACTGAAGACGGTAATTTTGTCATTCCCAGGTATGTTATCATTCTACAATGTTCAGCTGATGACTTGATCAAATCCAGAATAGCAGAATAACTGTCCTCTATTCCACCACCTAAGACAATACTTACATATCTGGCCGAAACTGTTTCAGAATATAAACTGGCTTTGTCTTCTTTCCAGATTAATCCTTTTTTCTTGTCAATCAAGTTAGATTTTCTATCCTCGTCAGTGTCTATCAAGATTTCAGAAATGACCAAATGATGGTCAGACATATACGTATCTTCAGAGATAAAAAATTTATTCAATTTCTCTACCAGACTCTCGCTCAGGATCACTAAATCAATTACTGAAGCACCCAGTTTGAAAATGTAAGTAAAGTCTGCTAGTGATTCAGAAGGATATCGACCATTTATTATGTATAAATTATAAGTTTTCACTAGTTCAATAAGTAAATTTCCTCTTTTATTACAAATTTTATCATTTGATAGTCGGATGTTTGAAATCGCATCCCCATGATAAACAGTGTCCATACTCAAGCCAATTCGTGCATTAAAATCACCCATCAGCAGAAGATCATAACCTGGAGTATAATCAAAAATCAAATCCTCCAATTTTGCAATTAAAGTTTCAAAGATAGAAATATGAAGATATACCAATATAACCATCATTTCTCGTAGCCCTTTATTTTTCTTCCGGTTAAATTTCACTCTAACAACCATTATATGTTGCCATGACAGCAGCAAATTTACTTCCCCCAAATTTTCATTTATACCTAGAAGCAACCCGCCAGAAGGTCTACCTCTTCCTAAACTTTTAGTAGCCATTACCTCAAAAACTTTTAATCTACAGTTAAGGCTTTTAAATCTCGAACACAGTGGGGCTGTAGACCAAGTCTCGGTTAATTCCAAAATATCAGTTTCAGAAATATGTTTAACAAAACCACTATTACTTAGATTAGTCAGGAGGGTACCCTGAGAATTCCGTGTTGAAACCTTCAATCCAACTGTACACTTGCTCGGATCGGAGAATGAAGAATTTGAGAATTTGCCAATCGATTTTCCACTAAAAAATCAAGTTTCAATAATTCTCCTTTATCTAGGTCGTAAGTATATCTCTCATCGCCAACCTACAAAATATCGGCCAACAGTCGAACTCTCCTGCCCTGCAGCTTATAATCGTGTAGAAAAGACAGAAGCTTCTTCCGTCTCAGTCTTGAACGCCAACATAAATTATCAAATATTTGTATATTCTTCAATGCATCATGTGCCTTTATCTTTCTAACGTTACCGAAAATTAATTTCTTGTCTGTAAATGATTGCAATTTCACCAATACAGTATCTGATCGGTTAAATTTCACTATCTTAACTGTTGAAATTGACCTTGATTCGCCTATCAGTTTAGAAAACAGGTTTTGCACTTTCCTATTCAAATCGGAATTGTCGTCTGTTAAACCCTTTATCAAAATATTTTTCTTTCTCATTTCATTCGACACCTTGTCTATAGAATGCAAAATCAAACTGTTTTTTCGCTGCATATCATCTTTAATTTTAAAAATTTCTTCTAATTTAACCTCCAACTGAGTTAATCGTTGGTCGTGTTCATTATGCAAATTAACCAACCAGTCAATCTTCGTAACAACTTCATTTAGAGTCGAAAAAAGCTTATCAAACCGGTCGTCCAAATATGAAATAATCTCCCTAGGAATGGACTTACTTGAATCTGTCTTTGAAGAGAAAAAATCCTCCAGTTTCGCCGACTTCAAGGAAGGTTCGCTCGGAGAACGACGTCGCTTCACAGTAGATATCGGTGATTGGATCTGTGAATGCGGCGGAGTACGATCAACCGGACCAGGATTTAATTCAATACCACTTATTATTAACAGCAACTCAAACACCATTATCCAAAATTCGATATTTTCCATAATTTTAAAATTCCAAGTAAGCTCACAAAAAAGTTCACCACCACTCTTTGCAGCAAGCAGCGCTCCCCAAAACAAGATTTATTAGAATTAAACAAATACACAAAATACAAACGTTGACTAATTCCCCTAATTTACTTAGGAGTTTCGAGAAAGAGAGTTTTTACAGGGTCAGTTAATACCTCATTGTTAATTTTCTTAGCGATTTGTCACGCAAATATCCAAGTGTTCCTAGGTATCCGGGAATTGCAAACTTTTATAGAATCGCGACTGAGCGCGGTGACACTGGAACTTAGGGTCCGGAGCCGTGGCGACCTGCGATGGCGTTGGTCCTGCTGATTATAAGAGACTTCTCGAAGGGGGGAAAGTAGCAGCTTTTATAGCTTTAGGCTGAGAAAATCGGTTACGTGTTCGATGGTTGATGGCGATTAGGGTCATAGGTGTTCCCTCGACCGAAAATATATGACGAATTCAGACGTTAACTATAAACTTAAGTTGCATGATGATCTGTATACAGCGTGAGAACGATGGATAGTTGACAGTTATACGGCCAGGGACGCATGTTTTTTTGGCTAGGTATTTTTTCTATCGAAGTTGTTTATAATAGGGAAAAATTATCACAATTTTGAGTCTGATGGAATTCCAGATCTTACATATACTACATCGTGGTTTTATATTTATATACGAAGCTTTCTGATATAAACAGTATAACCATTTTATTGAGAATGAGTTTCTTCAAATATTCAATAATTTTAAAATCAATTGTAAATAATGAACAAAAAATGTAATTTTCAAGGTTATTTATAAAAGATAATAAACACAATGTCATTATTTGTTTCAAAAATCTGTCGTTAGTTCGATCGATTGTTGAAGAAAATTCTGAAGAATCCTTTTTCATTTCTCAGTCATTTCAGTCTTCGAGTCAATCGTGTTATCATATTGCTTTTCATTTCCCTGTACTGACCTGACCAGAAATATCCAGCTATTTTCCATAGGAATCAAGCATGGTATCCCGACTGACAAATTCATGACATCAACCCCGTTGGGCGGCACCAATCTCAGTCTTCCAGTGTTTATACAAAGGAAAGTCAATGCATTTCTAGCTGGTGGATGTGTTTTTTAGAATTCTGCCTTTCTCAGTAATAGCATTAATCGTTTACACTTCAAATTCTAAAGGCTAACGCAATTGAAACTATTATGGAACTCGCACCCATTGGTTGCTTGAAAAGATTTTTATTATCTTTGTTAATACGTTGCTATTATATTGTCAACCATCAGACTAAACAACATTCATTCACTGATTTCAATGCTTCCTGTAATAGCTTTCCGGGTCACGTGATTTTACAATAGATAAAAACGAATTTACCTAACTAGCTTGTACCTTTTATTGTGAAAAGCCTCGGATCTTCTCATTGTTTTGTGTTGCTACATATTTAAACAGATTATCAATTGTCATTGAGGTAAGAATTTGTACAAACATTTGCAACAACATTTTTCGCAGAACTATTGCATTGTCAGCAAAAAAGTGATTATCAAATTGGAAATTTAACTTGTTAAACTGATATTCTAATGAGAAAACAAATAAAGATAACAGAATGAAAGTAGGAAAAAACAAATTAATAAAAAGAAGGTACTCATTTGAAAGCATCAAAATTATAAAGTTTTTCGTTTTTTTCACGACAAATATCATTTATCTGAAATTAAATGTTACCTTCAAATCAAACAATAAAAAATAAATCGTTTAAATTAAAATAACTTTAGATTTCCGATTATTTATTGAAGCAATTAACGAACTTTTAGAGGAAAGTTTGGGAGAACTCACAACTTCGATACGCTACCTAAATATCTGTCTGTACAGTTAACGGATTTCACTATATTTATAAACAGATTTCAAATATTTAAGAAAAACTTAATTTCTTACAATACTATACATTTACACGAGTCCTTATCTTTCCAGTCCCTTCACACGCTTTTTAGAAGCAATAACAAGTCTACGGCGAAACTGACCTTTTATATAACTGTCTTACATTGGATGGCGGACAGTAGCCTTCAATAAAAGGTCAGTTCTGCCGTAGACTTGTTATTGCTTCTAAAAAGCGTGTGAAGGGAGTGAAGGGATAAGGACTCGTGTAAATGTGTAGTCTTGTAAGAAATTAATTTCTTCTTAAATGTGAATTCGTCTTGGCAATTTTTAATGTAGATTTCAAATATTTTACGTAAGATACATTTTATGTATTTAAGAACAAAAACTTACCTTAAAAAAGCTCATCAAAACCGATCGATGACGTGCAGTACAAGTAAATTTTTCTTTCTGGACTGCTGATGCTAATTCTTCAAACGTTTTCGGCACTGACTGCTCTTTATTGGTAGCCATAAATGAAGTCAACGTTCCACTATAACTCCAACATATGATCAAAACCGGTAGAATCCAGAAAGCAAAGGCCACTCTGCAGGAAGAGCGTCTGACGACTTTCAAATCGGCTCCTTAAATAAAAACGAAAGAAATAATGTACACAAAATACAGTTTTTAAATAAAAATATTGTCTTGCGTTACGACGATTTTTCCTCCATTGACAAAACTTCCGAACAGAAACCAAACGAATCTTATTTTACTCCATTTTTTGTTATTGTCTTCTATTGACTTGTAAGTGACTATTCTAAATATGAGTACACCAGCAACGAGAGTACTGAAGAAAATGGCCAGCCATACCTTTATATGAAAGATTTTTCTGAGTTTGGAATAATATGTAAAATTTTGTATCAATGAATTTATTAGGCGTTACTTATTTAATAAGAAAAAGGGGAAATTATTGATTCCCAGGAAATTTCTAAATACTTGTATTTAATGACGAAGTGAAAAGGTAAAATTGTGTTAATTGGAGTAAACTGCACAACACCACTCGTATCAGGAGTGATTAACTCAGTCGTGTCGGTGATGTCTGCGTCCTGTTAAAACGAAATATTGACATTAGTTTAATTACTTTGTTTAATAATCGATGATTTGTTGTTGCGTTATAATGAAGGATTGTGTGCACCAACATAAAAATTTTAAATAGTAAATGAAATTGTTATTCTGATATTCAGAAGCATCGACGTACGGTAGAGCGAAATAGTAGATCAACTATTAACAACAACGTACTGTACACTACGAAAAATACTATAGTTTTCTCTTACATTACAAGACGCATTAGGGGAACAATTACCGAACATCGATAGTTTGTTACAGCTTCGCAACGAAACAACTGCCACTTCTGGCATCGTGTATTGTTCTTGGGTTTCTTTACTTCTTAAATAAACATACAAATCTTTTGGTAGGCATGTCACTAATCGTGGAACATATGTTTTAGTAAACAAATTATATGGAAACAGATATACAAAACCAACTAGAGAAAATAACATGAACGGAAAAGGAATAGAGGAAGATTTCTTTCTTATGTTTTCTTTGTAATATTTTGGACTGGTAAATTTGATTTCATTGTTGTAATGATCTTTTCGATAAGTTTAAAATCATCTTAAAATAAATCAATTACAAATGACACA
Organism: Centruroides vittatus; assembly: GCF_030686945.1. Classification (NCBI taxonomy): domain Eukaryota; kingdom Metazoa; phylum Arthropoda; class Arachnida; order Scorpiones; family Buthidae; genus Centruroides; species Centruroides vittatus. Next base: position 756,726 of record NW_027122206.1, on the reverse strand, counting down.
AGTAGGAGCACACTATTCTGTTATGTATTATTATTTGATGGTTTTATTTAGTTGTGAACAACTATCGCACTCAGCTAGAAAACATGCTAACGAGTTAAATTAATCTAACAATATGTTCATTAATTTCAGGGAAACAGTTAAACAAGATTAATGAATTTTTCATGTTTTAAATGTATGAATCATTAATAAAAATGTGTAAGAAATTAAATTTAGTTTTTTTCGCACAATACAAAGAGTGGCATTAATAGTCTACCTCGTGTCTAAAAGTAAAGACATAACACTACTTAATAATAATATGAGGATTTGAATTATTCCTCTTCTATATGTCTTTTTTGTTAGTTCTTGATATTATAGCGTCACATCAACCTTTGTCAACAAACTGTCAAATTTTACACCTGAGAGCGAAACATCTGTTCGGTTCTGAGGAATCTATATGACGCTTTCTCATCACCTTTCGACCCAAGGTTTTGATTTTATTTATCCAAAGTAAAACAGCACATCAAATTCTTCAGTTGTTGCCCAGATCTACAACCGCCAAGATCCTTAATTTCGTAGTGCTCCAATTGTTTACGTGCGGTCTATTGCATTCAGGTTCTCGTCCATTCGACTATTCGCCGAACTAAAATACCGAAAGCTTAAGTAGACTAATTTCGCCATCACAATTTCACTAAATCGAACAAGCAACCAACTTCAAGTATTTATCGCCACGCGAATTTTATGTAAACTTTCTCTATCAAGAATCGCAACGTTACACTTATTTACCGCTTTTAAATGTATGACGATCATGTTCCCATCCTGTGTAAATTAACGTTGTTCAGTTAACGAAGTCTCTGCAAAAGTTACTTTGGGTGTGCTGTCTCTCCCTCCATTTCGAATCCGAGCGCTCGCGTGATCGATCTTTGAACCGCCGCGGCTTCCGTGTCAGCCAGGACACGGTGGTGTCAATCAGACAAGTCATCGAAGAGGTGCCGACGTTTCAGTCATAATAAACTGGGGATAATATACCATTATTACTTTTTTTATTTCCATAAATTTAATGAAGTTATTTACACTAAAAAATACAAATAATAGAATATATTAAAATACTTGCTCTCTATCTGAAATTCGCAGTTTCCTGTTATAATAGTGTCATGCCAGTCTTTTCGGAATAAAATATTTAAATTGAAATGAGAACGGTCGGACACCGGACAAAGGAAAGTGGGAATTTATACATCTATAGTTTTCTCTAAATTGCAGACCGAAAATTTCGTCAAGATCGTGACAGAGGTGTAGGAATGTTGACACAAAAAGGTCCTAAAATTGGGGACATTCAGTTTCAATGACTCCTGATTATCATACAACTAGAATTTATTCTTACGCGAAAGTCAATAATTTAAGACAATTTACAGTCGAAATTAATTAATAAATAAAACGCCCGTAACGTTTCAATTGTTTGTTCTGCCATAAATTTGAAAACATTTTTAAGTTGATTTTTACATCTAAACACCCAAGTTTTGTATTTCTTCTTTTGTGAAAGTAATATGAAAACATCATCGAGATCAAAATCATATTTTTGAAATGACTTGTTGACCAAACAATAAAATATAACTATCGAGTTAATTAAATTATCAATTAACGAGAGGGAAGTTAAGCGGCAAGGATGCAATGAACACTTGCAGTTTATAGATTCGTGTATTTATGAAACTTTAGCTTTTATTTTAATTTTGTTGAATATCCATAATTTATTAATCCACTAAAAGCAACGGTAATATCTGTCAAAGTCGAAATGATACGAAAAAAGTTTACTTAGATGGAATTTCGACCGTTTCTATATCGAAAACAACAAATTTTCCAAAGGTCAATAATTTATCTTCTGTTTTCGTGATAATAATTTGTAGTTTTTGTTTCATGTACAATGCAAGCATATCCGAGCTATTAAATTAACAAATTTCAAACCAAGACAGGAAAATAAATATTAAAAAATGTGGCATTATTAGCAGCATAAAACTTGTAAAGAAAAATGTTTCGAGGCAAAAACGCATATTTTAAAGTAACAAACCATTGTGGGTCGTATTACTCTTTCTCGCGGTTGCATCAGCTAACGTCCAGAAGGCGTTATGGCTTTTCTTAATCTCCGCAACGCAACGTTGTAAAAATTATATATGTATAGGTCTAGACACAGGCTACAAAACATGTGAAAAAAATGCAACGAACTGTTTTTGCATTTGATTGAATACATAAATACTTTGCGTGAAACATCGATCGACGTCATTTTTCTACAGATATTTGTTTGTTATTTTGCAATATTAAATATAATATACACTATAATTTCTGTCAAATACATTTTATAACTTTGAATAAAAACATTTTAAATCTTAATATACACGAAACTTTGTAGTGTTAAAATTCGTAACTGAAGACAAATAAAACTTACAAAGTTCAAAAATAAAAACTTGTATTATCTAAAAGAAAAATTCCGTTACAAATGGCAATTCTTTCGTCTACGCACCAATAAGGTCTGTCAAACGAAATTGAAATTCCAGTTAAATACATTTGCACGGAATCACAATTATTTCAGATATTTAAAAAAAAAAATTTTTCTGGAATGTTGAAGACGCGATAGAATGTCAAATATTTTACTTTCTTCTGTCGTATTTGTTTTATTGTAAAATAAAACTAATGAGCAATTTTCAACTTTCAAGTTTTCATTCATAATCATAACCTATAATAATGATTCAAAAATGATATTAAACTACGAAAAATATCGTCTTTGTTCCAACTTAAACATTCATAGTAAAATAAGAATTAATTGATTATTTATAAAAGTTTTCTTCGAAAAAGTACTTTATTTTGTATTTTGGAAGAGAATTTTTGTAATCTGCATTTGTGAGAAATCTTCCTTAAATTATTCTTATCTCGGCCTTTATTAATTTCATAAGCATAATAACAGATAAAAATTGAAGTATGTCGCGAAATCAAAATATGTTTCATTCAACTAATGTGTGAACCCGCAGGTTTTGAGAGAATAAATTCGAGAGTTAAAAATGGGTTCAGGACCCGCAAATTCGATAGGAAGTCATCGCGATCCGATCAGAAAGAGAAAACAAAAGTCAGTCATCACGAGTCAGTAAATTTGTCATCGAACGTTCAATAAAAGACTGGCTCAGTGCCAACAACGATTGTATAAAAGCCTGATCGACTCTGAAAAGAGCGCGATCGTCCAGGAAAGTCTGAATCCAGTGTCTCCAGTCCCGGACATAAGACTGATTTCAGTTTCCATAGTCCAAGAGGTTGTCGCATACTGTCATCGAACAACCTATCAAGATATATCGACTTTGGAAACTCTCTCCCACTAGAAGTTAGGCACGTGACCACTTTATTGGTTCGAGCGCGATTAGCGATAGGAATATTTTATCTGCATTTCAGCAGTAGTTATCTTTATAGCTTTATTTTATGTGTATTTTATTATATGTTCGCTTTTGTTAGTTAATAAACCTTTATGGTTATTTGTAAACCCTTTCTCCTGTCCAAGTAAAGACGCCTGTCGACTTACTGACGCACCTCCCCACTCACTTTTGCCCTACTAGCCATCCAACGACAAAGAGGTCGGGTTTTACCAACCTGTGCAGCGTAAGTGGTCAGCGAGGTTTTCCCCCTGACCCTCTGCTTATCTCACAAATGTATAACAGTGGACACGAATCTCATTAATATCTTTTAAAAATACATGCTAACCCACTCCTATGGTTACTTGATTTCATCTTTAGAGACGTATTTATCCATATACAGCTGTAATATTGACAAGTACTTCATTATAACAGTTGTCAGTTTTTTTTTTTTATTTTTTATCTTGTAAAAATTGATTCAAAAACAAAAATGTGGTACAATCTTCTTTTACCATATTGTGTTTCCACAAGATCATTATTATTAATGCGTTTATCCTTGTTTGAAAGCTTGAAAATATTTGTTACACGACCTTTTAGTGATTTGTTAAGAATATATAGCCTTTGAAATATATCAGTTAAAAAGGCCAGCTGAATTAAAATATCTTTATAATAAAACTCTTAGCAAGATAATGAGTTCCGTTTTTTTGGTAGGAATATATCTTGTTTCTGAATTAAAGAAGTTTTAGTAATATACAGCCCAGAGACGTTCAACGAACAATACCGTAAAACAAACGGCACGAGTGTTTAGCACCCACATTAATCAAACATTTTATCAGACAATTGTGCTTTTGTTGTTTCGTTGGGTCTCGTTTTAGTCAAGATGATAGTGTCGATTACTGACTACAAAATATAAATATACAGTTCTGAACCGAATTTTTCTGCTGCCAAAGCTTCTAACTATATTATATAATAAGTTATATAATAAATATATAATCAGTATAATTATATAATAAGTATATTATATAATGGGTTTAAACCGCACGAGGTACTTTAGCTCGAATACGAGCTTGAAGCTTTTGGTAGCTTCTACCGTAGATTAATTTTCACCCGTGCAAACATTAACATATTTTGTTCAGTAAGTTTTGTTATCAGTCATAAAACGATCTACAATCTCAAACAAATCGAATCCCGTTGTTTCACCTTCATTGACTTTACAGAACAGCGAACCTTCAGTCAACTTTAATTTACTCGAGGTATTTCTAATAACCTGTGTTGTCTTTGAATTCACTACTAGTTCAAATATGCCTTTACTATATATGAAACAAGACTATAAATTTCTATCTCCAGAAACAGGAGATTAAATAATTGACTTTTACGAGAATTTTTGCTATCGACATACCGGAAAAATTCTTGTTTTCGATACAGAAATAGTCGAAATTCCATCTAAATGGACTTCTCTCGTATGTCATTTCAAATTTGACAGATATTACCGTTGCTTTTAATGGATTAATGAATTGTGGTTATTTAACAATTTTATAAATGTAAACTAAAGTTTTAGAAGTAAAACGAAACTACAAACAGGAAGTCTTTATTTTATCCTTTCAGCTTAATTACCGTCTCGTTAATTAAGAATTTAATTAACTTTAGTAAAGCGTTACTGTCTGGTGAACAAATAATTCAAGAAGTATGATTTTCATCAAAGCTCATAAATTTCGTTGACGTTTCTACATTAATTTTACTAAAGATAGGAAAGATAGGATACGCAGAAAGGAACCGTAAATACGATTAACACAAAAAAGATATTCGCAACTAAAAGAAAAAGTTAAAATCTGTTTAATATCGACGTGTTTATAAATATTCAAAAAATAAAATAATTATTTATCTAATATATAATTGCAGCATAAGTAGAAAAGTACTTTAAAAGATAAAAGAAATGTGAGTGCAGAAAAGAGTAAAAGACTGTCAGTGCAGATAACGTACAGTACATTCTGCATTGAAAATTTTTTAACAATAACTAATCGTAATTGCAAAACATTTGTAAATGTTGAACGATGCCGTAAATTACGACGTTCATAAAGAGAAATCGTAGCTTTGATAGGGGAACGAAAAGTCGCCGATACTACATTAAAAATTTTACAATCTTGAAAAAATTCATGTTAGCGATAAATAATTGGGTTTTTATTACGAACAACAATAATAAACGAGTTTACTTATTGACCAAAAACAAAGATTACACATTATTTTAGTAAAATGATAAATTAAACGATTGCGGCGATAGAGGAAATGATAGTGTAACAGACGAAATAAGTATTCTGGGCAGTCTTGAAGGTATAAATGCAACATTACAAATTACGTTTTTGATCGTCCGAAAACTAAAACGAAAACTGTTTTATTTGTAATACGTCATATGTTAGAAAATAAAAGTTTTAATACAATAGAAATGAGAATGGCAAAATGAACGTAAATTCTACCTACACTAGATAAGTAAAATTAATTGCATTACTGTAATGATATAAAGTAAATAAATTAACGCAATATTTTACAGTTTAATATTGTAGTTTTTACCTTTTTCATAGGTTTTTTTAAAACCCTGAAAATAAATGTTTTCAATTAAATAGATTAAATAATTAATTAGTAAAAAAAGGAACATGGTATACTTTCTCAGTATTGAATTGTTCAATTTACATATTTTAATAATTTATAAATATTTTACAATTTACATATTGTTCAATTTTAGATGTTTCAATCTGCTTACAGATTGAAACATCTAAAATTCGTGAGCTTACTTTATCTCGTCATATTGGCTACGTTTTACAATCAAATTTTTATCAGAAGACACTTCGCAGTCACATTCTCGTTAAGGCTAGATACATTAATGTGGCAAAAACTTATCTATTCGAACATTTTTCAAAAAAGAGACGATGCTCTGCTTACTGAATAGGTGAGCGATACATTGTTTTGTCTTTTAGATACTTTTTGACTTTAAGCAGTTTTATTTGGAAATCCAGCAGAACGTCTCCGTATGTAAACTTTTTGTGAAAGTTTTTCGCGGATTTTCGCACAGAGTGAAAATATGTTCTTATGCGTTTGTAGCCGAATAACGCTTTCCACATATCCCTGAGCATAGAAAATGTAATTAAATCTACTAAGCTACATTATGGAAATAAAAGTATAATGAAAAAAGTATAATTGTCTTAATGAAATAAAGAGTTCTCTGTTCCATGTCACTTTATACGATTTTTTCTGAAAAGTTGCAAATTTTCTTAACTTTTTGCCGAATTGTTTTCTCTAAATACGTTTTTGCTTGATCGATATGATTATGTTTGACATAATTTCAACATACAATTTGCATGCTATAGTAATTGTCGTCGGAATGTTTACCACCAAAGTTTCGTAACTGTTTGTATCTAATTATACTGCATTTTATGTAGGAGTAATTCCTTGCTTGTGTCAATTACGCTTGAAGTTAATATCAAAGTAAAGAAATATACTTATTTCATAGTTTAATATTAGAAAATTTACTTACATTATGTATATTCTTTTAATAATTATAAAATTAGTATTGCAGACAGACAGGAGATAATTAATTGATATTCTAAACTTTAACAATTATCACGCAATCGCTTTACCTCTTTGCGCAATGATCGATATTGCGCACACAATGATATTTATTTCTATTATTCGCTACATTTTAAATCGAAACTTTTAAGTGAATGCGGCTACTCGAGGAGGCGAAAATGAAATACGCAAATTTACTTATTTTATTTATCTCGGTGAATTTCTTGGCGACAGAAGCGAGTAAGTAAGACGTTGATCATATTATTACGTAAAAATAGTAAAGTAACTTCTGAATTATTACCGTTTAGTTTTATCAACATCTATTTTTGATCGCAAGAGTTAGGCGATATCAAAAATGAATTTAAGATTTGTGGTTTTGAATACTATTTATCATTATTTAATTTTAACATCTGTAGATGTGTTCAATTTAATCAGTTTAAATCAATCGTAGATTTATTTCGGATTCTATTCTTACAAACAAGTAAGAGATAATCTAACTGGAAGGTGATAATTTTATTTTATTTTCTTATAACGTTTACTTATTATTAATAAATTATTAATTCATAAGAAATATATTTTCTATAAAAAAAGCCCATACAGTTAAAATATTTGTAAACCGGTATCGCTCGGTAGTGAATATCTTATTCGATTTGTCAGGTTTCCGTTATAAACAGGTTTTCTTAACACACGAACTCAATTTGTTCCGAAGTATTCTCTCCGCTGTATTCAGGTGCCGTTTTTGATAAGTTTTACTGTGCGTGGATCTTCATAGTAAATACCTGTTTTCTTTACGACAATTTTAAATTCTCAATAGAAACGATCTTCATAAAAAATAATTTGTACATAAAATATTTTAGTTTATTTTTTATAAATTACAAAATGTTTGCATGGTTATTAATATTATTTACAGTAGCCTGTTCCTAATTAATATTTGTAAATAGAAATTCAAGACAAGTAACATATGTTAAAAATTTATGTAGATGATTGTACTTATAAGCTTTCAACTACATTAATATACATATTGTTTAACTTTATTATACAAAATTGAATTTCGATTTTTGTACGAAACAAAATATTATATTTTTTTAACATTTATATTATATAAAGCGAAATTGTTTCGATGCCATTAGTTTTGTACAGATTGCTGCATCCACTTGACGGACATGGTAAAAGCATGAGCCTGTATTTTCTGTATTCGAAGATTGAGAAAAATCGAAACGACTCTTGATGCGTTGTTTACTTATTAATATTATAATTCAATAATTTAATAAACGACTATATCAGTTTTTATCTTAAACATGACAATATTTCCTACTAGTCGTATTAAATTCAGTTTTATAATACATTACGATTAGACTTCAATTTAGGGCATCGAATTGCTTTCTACAGACTCTGGCTGTAAATTGGAAGATTTCAAACGAAGTATTAATAGGATTTACACAAAAATTTGTGTTTGTCTGCAAAATTAACGGTATTAGGCTGCAATTTGACAACATTTTACATTTATAAATTTCCACTTACGGTTCTTTTTTAATGTCGAGAACGGAGATAGATAGATAAATGCCGAGATTAGATATTAAAATATTATGCTAGTAAACTGCCATTAACTGTATAGAAGCTTCCAGTCTACTTCAGAAGTCGGGTGAATTCAGTTAAAAATTTCTACCCGGAAAAATGTTAGGCGAATGGCATGAATCTAAGAAGAAAACAATTATGTACAGAGGAAAAACACCACTAAAATTCGGACCATTGTGACGAAGTCTTATTATATTGCTATTATTTTAATTAAAATCGCTATGAGATTGTTTTAATTGCATACACTTTTGTGAGCCGCGGAAAGTCGGAGGAAGTCGGACTGCTCTTTCCGGCATCAGGTCGTCGACCTACTCACTTGTCAAAGATGGCTTTTACGTTTCGTTACGCGTTACGCGAGTGTAGGAAGTCATTGGAACTGACGAGAAGGTGTAGACGAAGGCGAGTGATGACACCATTTTAAAACAAAACAATATTTATTAAAATCAACAAAGTTATTACAATTACAAGTTCTCTAAGCGACAATTCTAACTCTTCGATTACGCGTAAAAGGTCGAGAGAGAGATACAATAATCAAAGATCATACATCTTTGAATTTGGAAGAAAACTTTTGACGTGATTCCGGAATAAGGCGCTTGATATCCAAAAGGAACTAGGTCAATTATTCGCGACTGCGATGAACAATTATTTCGCGGATCGTCCACGTGCACGCTCAACTGACAGATCGAAAGAGACTTTCCTGAGAGTGGGGAAACACGCGGTTTTTATAGATTCGCCGTGAGAAAGTGATCACGAAATTGTTGTCGGAGAAGAGACAAAATGATGAATTCGAATATTCAGTGTAAATTTTATGATGTTACAGCGTGAGACCGGTTACCTTAATTGGAAGAATTATAAAATTTTTCTCGAACTCTGTTGTTCGCGTTCAAAACCGTAACAATAATTAATTTGGAATAACTAGATAAAATCTCGAATTCCACACTTTATTTCAACATATTTATTATATATAAGTTTATTTATATAATTAGGTGCTTCTATTTATTAGTTAAAAATGTAAACCGTTTTTTACAATACATAACAAGACCGGTGCTTTATAATTCTACAGACTTTAAAGAATTTCTCTAGAACTGTGGGAAAGTTACCGGATTTCTAAGAAAAAAGATCACGATTTACGTTTATAATTCCCAATACATGGCATTACGTTACCTAGCTTTTTCATTGCCTCTTCTGTAAGTGCCTGCCTGTGTTTTCTACCGATTTGAAGGAAATAACTTTTCGTTATGTCCGCATGTCAGCGGTTACTATCGACTCCATTCTCACATTCTATAGAAATTTGTCAATTTTAATGTAACTATTTCAAATATATGTTTTTTAGCCGTGTCAAGCGAGTCTCGGACGTAAAGTTTCAGACAAAACTCCCTCAGTCCAGAATAGACGAAATCTCAATCGCGGATGATTTTAACGAACGACTCTAACTTATCCCACACTTTTCCAGTTTAAATGCCAACAGATTTCATTTTTTTCATACTTTTTATTTTAGTTTAGTTTACCTTAATTTAACTTTTTTATTACACATTTCTTTTTTTTGTACTCTTCGTCAATTTTGTTTTTCTCTCAACAATAAATTACTTTCATTTGTAAAATATTACTTCTCAAACTTCTGGCTTATAAACGTCGTCTCACTTTCTCGATGTCACTAGTTTATTTATAATTTTCTGCATACTCTATGTTGTTCTAGTTGCAATTAAATTCATATTTAAGAAACTTCTGTTTCACATTGATACAACTCTAGTTTGTAATCTTTACTATACGTTTTATTTTTTCAGAACCATCCAAGGAAGATGTGATAAAGTTTCCCTTTCCTATTGTTCGTATAATTGTTATCATTTGTTAATAATTATTTATAATTTTTAATGAATTCTTAAATTTTTAGTATGGGAAATTAGTAAACGAGACTACTTTGAGAAAGGAAATACATAAACATGTAGGATTTCCATTTTCCACGCTTTGTAAGTACAAGAAATTTAGGTAAGGAATTAAAGAAAACTCGTCTTAATATACAATGTGTTAATGTAATGAACTAATATAATAGTAATTAATTAAGTAATTCATCCAAGCTGTATTTAGTCACAATTATCAAAACATAAATTATTATTATCAAATATGCATGTTATATATATTACATGTCAATACATATTACTATATTCGTCGTATTAAAAAAATTCGAAAATTAAACCAATTATAAATGTTTAGTGCAGAATTTAATTGTTTGTTTTCGCTTACACACAGGGTGATTTTCGTCACATATTTAATTAAAAAAAAGAACGTTATTAGAATTAAAATACATTTTTTATTTTTTTTTAAACCCACTCGTCGTAGAGGATCGTCTTATATTAATTATAGTAACGTTTCAGAACAGTCTAAGGTAGTGTTGTATAAGAGACAAATTAGAAGAGATAGCAAGCGTTTTTAAACAATAATAGTTTGATCGCACCACGTTCATTCGTTCGTTATATCAATAGAATCGTAATATCTTTTCGAAATAAAAATATTTCCTTTTTGTGTAACCTGGTGTAATAGCTATTCGTGTTATTTTTCTATAAAAACATTAAAGTATTACGAGTTTAATACTCTAAATTTACCGTTATATTATCGCGTTTCGAACTGTTATGCATTTCCATCTTTCCTATAAAGTCGTGACTTTATAGGAAATGAATTGTGATAATGAATTGTTTTATCTCTCGTTTTTTAATTTAATGTATCCCTTTTATATAACCAATATATTAAAATTACTGTAAACAAAACTATTAATCTTTTACGTAAGTTCCCTATATCATCCGATATCAATAACATTCTTAAGTGACATTAAAACGGATTAAAACGTTATTCGAAAAAATATATAAATAAAAAGAAATTGGCGTTAGAAGTAACGACAGTAAACAGGATTTCCACTTTTAGCCTTGTTTTTTAAAATTAATTTATCGTTGTTTAGAGCCATGTAGGTATTTCTGACATTCATAAAAATTGCTCTTTTATATTAAACTAATTTTCATATTCTGATTTAGATGCGAAATCGCCCAGCTGAATACTACTAAATTGGTTTATCCCTTGGACCAAGTAAAAAGTAGGGTATGTTAAAAACTATATGTTAAAAAAAAGTTTAATATATGCTATAATTTGTATCTTTAAGTCTAAATAAATTTATTAACTGTATCGAAATCTAAAAAAATAATGATAAATTATTGTCAGTTTATTATTAAATAGTGTTATGTTTTCACTTTTAGACACGAGGGAGACTGTTAATACCAACGTTTGTATTGTGCGAAAGAAACTAAATTTAATTTCTTATACATTTCTTGTAATGATTTATACATTCAGAACGAGAAAATTCGTTAATCGTGTTAAACTATTTTCCTAAAATTAATAAACATGTTGTTAAATTAATTTAACTCGTTAGCATGCTTTCCAGCTGAGTGCGATAGTTATTCGCAACTAAATAAAACCATCAAATAATGACACATAATACAATAGTGTGCTTTTAATTGTGTCATTTGTAATTGATTTATTTTAAGATGTTTTTAAACTTATCGAAAAGAGCATTACAACAATGGAATCAAATTTAGGAGTCCATAATATTACAAAAAATACATAAGAAAGAAATCTTTTTCTATTACTTTTTCCTGCTTATTAATGCTATTGGTAGGTTTTTTATGTCTTCGAAGGCTGTTTTCATACAACTTGTTTACTCAAACACATGTACATATGTAACATATTTAACTCTTTTAATTCGTTAAAAGCGTACTAGAAGTAACGTGGGCAGCTTCTTTAAATTTCTATGGAGTAGCTAATTCTTTGTATACAGCAGTGTTTATAAGAACAGAAGTAATGTTTCCTGTTTTCACTGAGCAAAACGTTGTGATTTCATTTCTATTTTGACTTTTATAACATTCTTCAATAAATTGAAATTTTACCGTATACAGAAGTTGAATAATTTTTAACGAAAGCATGCAGTATCGTCGTTTGCGAAGCAATTTTTCGAAGGATTTACTCTCTATTTTAAAACAATATCACATATATCAATTATTTCATAAACTTTTTTACAAACTCTCAAGTCTATTACAGTTTTTGTGAGAAAGTTTACTTTTGTTCTAGTGTGAATCATTGGCCATGCATAAATTATTATTTGTTGTATCATTTAATCTGTAATTAAATTAGCGGATAATTATCAAAGCGTTAATTTCATTTCTATTTATTTTTAGTATGAAAGGAATAAATGCAAAAGTCGCATTATCCAATTTTTGCGGTATCTATTTAAGATTTTTCATATCGCCGTGTATAGCTACTAAAAGGCGATTAAGACTGCAAAATGTTGTTGATCAACACTCAGATTTTTATGCTGAAAAAATTGCTGAAAATCGCGTTTTGCAGAAAAATTCACTGTCTTCAATTCAACCAATTAGAAAGCCTCTGAAGCACACAAAACGTCATGTGTTGTGTGCTCCAGTTCTGTCGATGTTGCTCCTGCTGTAATAATTGTCTGCTGCCTACTCACAGTTTTCGTCAGATTGATTTTTCTTTATTATTCGTCCAATAAAATTATGTTAAGATTTATTATTTTGTTTTTGTTTGTTTTCTATTATGGTAACTGTTTTGATTAATAACTATCATTTTCTATATAAGTTTGACTCAAAACTCACATTTAACCAGAATTCGCTGCAAAACTCACACTTTTCATATCTTACCCTTTTTTACAAAGCGTTTGAGGCTTTTTGCAAGTAGTTTCTATGCCAACAAACATATCATTAAACAATCGTTATAATGTAACATGTGTGTCGACAATAAATATTTTTTTTGCGTTTTTCTAAAAGTCTTAAAAAGTAGAGAGTACGAGTTTTGCATACCTATCCTTATATCTTACATTAAATTACAATATCAAAAGTATATTATGAAAATGAAGAAGTGACATTATTGTTGTTTGCTTTTATTCTCTGAATTCCATAATTTATTCGTGTTCAATAAAGCAAAGCGAAATAATAATTATGAAAAAAAAATAAGTCTTTTCAAACCATCTGTAAGTGATCCAATATCCTCTATCGGCAAACTGGCAGTAATTCTACACGTTAAATATCAGTACAAGTCATTCTATAATTTTAGTTTATTTAACCAGTTACACTGGAATTGGAAAGAAATTGTAGATTTATAAACTCGCACTGTCTGTTGAATGTCTGTCAGCATGTCCTTCCTTAATCTCGAAAACGATATTAGATACGCAACAGATACGCAAAGCGAAACGACCACAGGTCTCGGTATAGAAACAGCTGACAAGAATCAGAAGTCACGTTATTTCAGTTCAATAATGTCTTCTGAAAAAAGTTTAATCAATAACAGGAACGACTCGATTGCTAGCGGACACTTTACAGTAATTATACACTTTACTTATTTCAAAGTAAAAAGCGAATATTTTAATTTAATAAATTACAATGTATGATTAAAAGTTGCATTTCCGCATTGCTCCGATGTCAAAATTTACATTTTCTCGTCAAATCTAACGTATTTTTAGTTGCTCTTTACGAATGCGTTAGCATAAACATAATTATTATCACTTCGAAAACTATCAATATTTCGTTTTAACAGGACGCCGACATCGCCGCTTACCTAGAATTAATAAGTCCTCGTGTCTTCGATAGCGTGGAATTAACTCCAATTAACACATTTACACCTTTCCACTTCGTCATTAAAAAGACTTATTTAAAATTTTCCTGGAAATCAATAATTTCTCCTTTTTCTTATTGGGTAAGTAACGCCTAATAAATTTATTAATACAAAATTTTACATATTATTCCAAACTGAAAAAAATTTCTCATATAAAGGTATGGCTGGTCATATTCTTCAGTACTCCGGTTGCTGGTGTACTTATATTTAAAATAGTCACTTACGACAAGTCAACAGAAGATAACAACAAAAGTTGGAGTAAAAAAAGTTTCGTTTGGTTTCTGTTCGGAAGTTTTCTCAATCAAGGTAAGAATCGTCGTAACGCAAGACAATATTTTTATTTTAAAACTGTATTATGTGCACATTATTTCTTTCGTTTTTATTTCAGGATCCGATTTGAAAGTCGTTAGACGCTCTTCCTCCAGAGTGGCCTTAGCTTTCTGGATTCTACCGGTTTTGATCATATGTTGGGCTTACAGTGGGACGTTAACTTCATTTATGGTTACCAAGAAAACACAGTCAGTGCCGAAAACGTTTGAAGAATTAGCATCAGCTGTCCAGAAAGGGAAATTTACTTGTACTTCATCTGATCATCCAGTTTTGATGAGCTTTTTTAAGGTAAGTTGCTGTTCTTAAATACATAAAAATGTATCTTACGTAAAATATTTCGAACGTCTTTATAAATGCAGTGAAATCTGTCAAGTGTATAGACAGATATTTAGGCGTGACGTATCGAATTCGTGGGTTATCCGAAACTTTTTTTTTTAAACCGCGTGAATTGCTTTAATAAAGAATCGGAAATTTAAAGTTTTTTTTTTTAATATAAACGATTTATTTTTCATTGTCTGATTTGAAGGTAACATTTAATTTCAAAAAGATTGTCTGAAATAAAACGAAAAACTTTATAATTTTTATGCTTTCAAATGAGTCTTTTTAAATTCCTACTATTTGTTCACACTTTCCCTATATATATTTATATATCTTGTTCAAATTTTCAATAGTTAATAAAATACTTTTTATTCATCCACTCAAGTTCAAATACATTTTTTAAAATTTGTAGTGGATGAAACTTGATGTTAATACATCTTTTTCAAATATTAATTCATTAATTAAATTTAATTATTGGTTAATATTACCTGTGGTATCGAAGATGGCGACGGAAAATTTTTTCCCTAGATACTAGACGGAGACAGGGAAATTTTTTCCCTACGTTAGAGATGGCCCGTTTCCGGTAATCTCGAATCAGATTATCTAGTGATAATCTGATTCGAGATTACCGCAATAGACAGTGCGAGATTATAGATCTACAATTTCTTTCCAATTCCAGATTAAAAGCAGATAAACAATGGATAATCTCGAAGTAGAATACCGAGTGATTTAAACGTTAGGGGGCGTAACCGTACTATCTGTCGCATAATGCAAATCAATAAATTTCCCTGTCGCCATCTTCGATACCACGGGTAACATTAACCTAATTATTAATACTTTAAATAGAGTTTTACCAGTTTGCTATGAAAATTAAAATCAACAGGCAGTAAAATGCAAGGATTTCAGTATTTTTCACGCGAAAGTGAAGAATGCGAGTTCAATTCTTGCGAAAATCAATAAATTTTTGCTTTAAGTAGACCTTTTATCCGAATGATTTTCGAGATTGAGTTAGCTGGTGTCGCTTACTGGTTAGAATGAAGAAATTTTATGCTTTGGATTTAATTCCGATTTCTCTCTCTATTTTTCAACTTAATATTGTGATTTTGTCATATGTATATACATATTTATTTTAATTGTAATTATTTAATGAAAAGTAACTAAATTAAAGTTTTTCTTTGTTGACCTAAGAAAGAATTGACATTAAAAATTTTTTCCTTATATTTCTTGTTTTCATTAATTTTTTTTTCCTACATTTATTCTGCAAATTTTATTTGTTTCCTCAGAAAGATATCATTTTAACAAGTCAAATATCCAATTGAATAAACAATTTTTACTGAGAATGCAACAGTTCTGCTAAACATGCTGTTGCAAATGTTTGTTCAAATTCTCACATTCGCTTTTACAACGACAATTGGTAATCTGTTTAAATTTGCAGAAACACAAAATTCAACAAACAGATGCGAAGCTTTACACTATAGAGGGTATGAGATAGTCAAGTTAATCCGTTTAATCTATTGTGAAATCACGTGACCCGGAAAGTTATTGCAGGAAGCGGCGAAGTCAGTGAATGAATGTTGGTTGAGTCAGATCGTTGAGAATACAATAGCAACGTATTAACAAAGATAAAAAAAATCTTTTTAAGCGACAAATGGGTGCCAGTTTAGTAATGGTTTCAATTGCGTTAGCCTTTAAGACTTGGAGTATAAACGATTATTGCCTTTATTGAGAAATGCAAAATTCTAAAGAACACATCCACCAGCTAGAAATGCATCGACTCTCTTTGTATAAAGACTAGAAGACTGGGGGTCATGTATGGCAGTCTAATCATATTGTCAACGTTATCTAAGAATGGTTCTTTCCAACGGGATGCAAGTCACGAATCGGTCAGTTGGAGTACCAGGCTTCATTCCTGTAAAAAATAGCTAAATATTTCTGATCAGGTCAGTACAGGAAAACGACAAGCAATATGATAACACGATTGACCCGAAGGCTGAAATGATTAAAAAATAGAAAAAAATTCTTCAGAAAATTCTTCCACAGTCGATCGAACTAACGACGGATTTTAGAAACTAATCGTAAACAAATAACGACATTCTGTTTATTGTCTTTCATAAATAACTTTGGAAATTACATTTTCTGTTAATTATTCACAATTGATTTTAAAATTATTGAACATTTAAAGAAACTCCTTCACAATGAAATGATTATACCGTTTATATCAGAAAGCTTCGTATATAAATATAAAAGCACGATGTAATATATAAAATGAAATTTGGCATAATCCATTTTACCATCTGAAATATATTTTATAAACCGAGAGTACTTATCATTAAATAATACACCTTAAGGCTGAAAGAAGACTTTTACAAGAACAAAAAAAAGAAACATTTATTTTAAAATATGTTTATCCTCGGTGTATTTTCGTCGATTTTCCTTGAATGTCTGAAAAATTAATCAAAACATATGTCCATTAAGCACGGCTCATGGACGGTATTCAATGGAAGGCAGTATAAGAAATCTCTGGGAAGAAGGAGGTCGCATGAAACTTTTGAAACATTCAAGTCACATGGGTTCTCACTGTTCTTCCTCAACTAACTCGGTGAGGAGAAACCCAATCAATTCTCCAGAGGTAGAAAAAGAGTTTTTAATTTGTTTCATAAAATTAATTTTTTAAATGGCAGTATTCATTAAATCTAGTTCCTGACTGTATGAAACAATTTCTATTGATTCTGAATAACCTTTACTTTCAGAATTCCAAACAAAGTTATATGAAAATTTTATATGATGAAATTTTGAGCAATCATATCATATATAAATACGATTTGGTTATGCACGGTGACGACGAATCCTTCGATTACAGTCGTGTTGCATACATTTATAACATGGGTTCTTATAAAATATCCGATTTCGAAACAGCCGTGGGTGTGACCGTGTCTGACGATGTATTACTTTCCATACCGGCAGCATTTGTTATGAGAAAAGAATTTCCCCATAAAGAATATTTCAACAAAATGTAAGTTTGTATTTCAAGTCTACGAATTCTTACAGTAAAAAATTCGTAATTACGCTTTATACTTGTTTCAGTCTCTACAATATATTCGAAAGTGGCGTTCAAGATCATCATAGAGAAGTTGACGCGATGAAGTACAACCGAATTTGGAGGAATATTAAGAAGAAAGCTCAAATGAGTCAAGAAATTAGTTCTGATGTTGATCCGTTGGTTTTAAGCAATTTTTATGGGGCATTTGCAATTCTTGTTATCGGTTACCTTCTGTCGTTTGCTTGCTTTCTTGTCGAATTGATAATTGGAAAAATGATTAAATAATTCCACATTTGAATTTCACGCAATTATATTTTAAGTGTTGTCGTTCGAAATGTTTTGTTTTGTGTTAAATATATTGTTTATTAATTTATAAATTCCACTTTCTTCTCCAAAAAGTTTAATTCGAAAATTTTTAAACAATTATTTTTTTTACACTAATAACATTTACGTGTTGATTACACAAGGTTCATGTAAGTTTATGATTAATTTTTTTCTATTAAACTTGCACTTATTTCTGTTTCTTTCATATAAGCAAATTATCGAAAATTGTGTTTCGTTTTAAATACTCTGTAATTTTTTTATTATTGAGTAAAACATTACATTTTCCTGTTTTGTAATTTTATATTTTCTAAGCTATCGCGATTAAATTATCTTACAGAATATAACTTTTTATCTATAAACTGAATCACAGTGGTATATTTTAAAGATCATCTAAATCATTTATGAGAGTAGTTACAAATTCCATTAGATGATATTCTAATTAGTAATTAGTATTAAGTTTTGCAACCATAATTTTTATATTCACGATTTCGTTACTAATATAATCGATTTTAGTTTACTTTTTATTGATCGTGAGGATCCACGTACACATTACTTTTTTGGAGTGTTTTTTTCATCATTATTAACTATTTATAATTTGTGTCATTTACTTTGTTCGGAATACAGCAGTGCGTAAATTTATTTCAATTTCCGTAATAAGCGAATTGAATTTCAGACGGTGGGATAAGGAGAAAAGCTACATTTATTATCACTGACCGAAATGTTTAAATATTCAATTACTAGTTAGTATAGTCGATATTCAACAGAAAATGTGTTGTTGTTTATAAACTGCAATCGCAGTCACATGGTTCGATATTAATTGTAAGATATTTTCAATATGCAAATTGTTAAAATACGTATTAGGTAGTAATATGAGAAAAGAATTTTCTTGTTTTGTCACTTCTTCGTGAATTATTACATCATAATAGCACGAAATAAAACGACCTCTTATTTATAATACACTGCATTTATATATAATTTACCCATTTGTATATTTACAATTGTCGAGAGCTTTTATGTAAAGAGAACGTAATGCGGGTACTTTGACCATTTATTTCAGTGTTTTCAACCGGGATCCCGCGGCACCTTAGGTTGCCACGTCTCCACGATTGGGGTGCGCAAAGTTTAAGACCTTTAGGCATTTTCTTGGAAATTTACTTAAGTGTAGTTCAAGATAACTCATTGTCAGTATTTCGACAAAATTCAATGGACTTAAATTTTGATTTTGAACACGTAGAAACACTATTTTTGTACTAAAATGTTACATAAAACTGTCAATTTTTTAAAATTTTTCTTTCCGGGGAAAGAGTCCCCTTCCCGGACCCCACCTTTGTTTCGCATAATATTGATTTTCGCGACAAATTTATCTGCCCCCCTTTACAGTCCATTTTTTCAAATTCTAGATCCGTCGCCGGTCAAGCGCGCCGCGAATTTTTATTTCTCAATCAGGGGTGCCACTCAATGAAAAGGGTTGGAAAACACTGATTTACTTGAAACAAATGAAATACGTAAAATATTTCTGTAATAGATAAAAGCGGCCTTAAAATTTTGTAATCAATAATAAAAACAAGAATAATTTAAAACCTGCAAGGCTTTCTATAGGCCTTTATATTTTATTTTTGTGAAGGAAAAAAAAATTATGCTGAATGGTCCCGTTGATAGTATTTCTAGATCATTCATATCACATGCCGATTCTCTGTGAAAACATTGACAACACACATATATATTTTACATTTCTAATGTGTATGTATAGAAATATAGCACTTCGTAGCACCGTTAATCTGTATAACTTTTGTAGGTGATTTTAGAATATTTATAAAACACTGCAATTATTCTCAATGAAAAAGTATTTTTTGTACATGTACGTTTCAGTTAAACGTTGTGAACTTTCTGGTAATGTAATCTATATCGGTATTCTGTGTTACAAAATTTCATTCGGAATTTCTACAAGATATTTGTTGTGCTAATCGCTCACTTTGTTTCTTGTTATTTTCCGAAATAAATGGCATAAAATAGAATTCAATCAGGTCTTTCTAAGGAAAAAATTTCCGTACATTACTGGTCAAAGACAATCGATTTACTGCAACACAGAGCCGAATCTAAGTATTTTTATCTGTATGTAAACCCACAATTCTGGAGTTGTAGTAATTTGTCGTCATTAGTTTGTACTTAATTAGCAATTCAAGAATAGTAATACGGTATTTATAATACGGGATACAAATAAAAGTTAAAATATTCTATACGATTGCTAATTGAGCTTCTCTGTTATTTACTCATTAGCATCTGCTAATGTCGCTTATGAACGCTACAAAACTAAAGAAATCTGAACGCTTGCAATATTTTGTGACAGGAAACTTTAAGTAAGTATTACCTGGCATCAGTGGAATTCTGGTGTTGGACAGATTCATTTTGGAAGTAATTGCTGTCAAGCTGGAATGTAAATTACGCTTACCTGACTCTTGATTATTGGAACTTCGTGACATTGAGACAAATACTAGCACTATCTATTGTACACGAAAACCGTGGAAATAAATAGATAAAATGTAGAAATTTATTAAAAACTGTAACACTTTTTGCATTTTTTAAAATTATGACTTTTGTTGTTATTGTTATCATGAACATTTCGATTACGCGTTGCTCGAATTCACTATGTATGTCAAATTTGATGTATTCACATATTAATATTATTGGTGTTAGTAATGATTAATAAAGCACAATATTAAATGTTGCGCGGGTTTGTTTGTTACTCATTACATCTGATGAGCAGTATTACGGTCAAACTATATAATATACTAGCGGGTGGGCTCGGCGTTGCTCGGGCAAAAATAACGATACCGAAAATTAAGAATATTTACCTTATCCATATTCAGAGAATGCAAGAATTGGGTCCCCCTGTTTCCAGTCTAATTAGAAAATTTTTAGATGAGTCTAAAAATATGTTCGATTTTCCACAAAATCGAAAAAAACTGCACTTGCGTCCTACACGTCGCTTTCTCTTAACAATTTCATTGTTACGTAACACTTTCATTGTTGACTCTACCATTGTTGACACTTCCATTGTTACTTAACACTTCCATTGTTACGTAACACTTTCATTGTTGACACTACCATTGTTGACACTACCATTGTTTCTTAACAATTCAATTGTTACGTAACACTTCCATTGTTGATGGAAGTGTTAAGACTTAATCCAGTCTCTCTCCCTCCGTGGGGAAAAATTTCGAAAAACCTTTCTTAGTGTGCGTTCTCGTGACGTACCCTAACTG
Source organism: Centruroides vittatus (assembly GCF_030686945.1). Classification (NCBI taxonomy): domain Eukaryota; kingdom Metazoa; phylum Arthropoda; class Arachnida; order Scorpiones; family Buthidae; genus Centruroides; species Centruroides vittatus. The sequence continues at coordinate 735,286 of NW_027122206.1, read as the reverse complement.
GGTACCAAACTTTAACTTTCAACTCCTAACCGTTTGGGCTCTGCACTGATTATTATTATTATTATTATAAACTGGTCTCGATTATATATATATAGATGCAGAAATTATATCATTTACTACTAATCTATTATAACGTGATTTAATTCGTCTAGCGCCTTTTAAACGGAATTTCTTAGCGCGTAATTTTGATTTTTTCTAATTATTCTTGAAGCAAGAGTACAGTCATCATTTCTAAGAATACCAGCAGATGAGCGCAGCGTTGATCCGGCAAAAGAATAACAGCTACAAAGATTGAGAATATTAAATTATTTCGTACTTATATTAAATTATACTATTTTATTTATATTTACAGAGGTTATTCATCTCGCACTAAATGCCCAACCTAATTCATTCAAAGTTTTTTTTTTAATTGTGTGCAGTAGAAATATAAAAAATTTTTTAAATGTGTTAGATTAAGCACTTAATGTGATTGAACTACGTAAGATAACTATTGTATTCATGTATAAATCAAATACCGTAATATAAGAAACAATAAAACGAAAATTATGTAGAGATTGGTTATTTCAGCCTACCATTGTCATCAGGGTTTCTATTTCGCGATTCCGGAACTAAAAAAACTACCGGTTTCCCGAAATCCCGGCTGTTTTGAACACGTATATATCCCGGGAAATCCCGCAAATTTTTTATAAAGTTCAATTTTTTGTTATTTAGTGTTAATGATGAGGAAATTTTGCAAGTGGAAAGTATAATTAACTCATAAACCATCAGAATTTATTTGTATTTAGTAATTTTAAGCCTGCTTTTTAATTTTTGAAATTTTTTCTTGTCATGCCATTTCACAGATTGTCAGTCATCAATATGAAGGCTATTTGCGGCAGGACATAAAATTTCTTTATTTGTCAGAACCTGTAATATCTGGAATAATTCTTGCTGATATCGTCTTAATGTTCAATCACGCCTAGAAGCTTTAACAACTGCATTATGTCAGATTGCATTCTTGTTCAACTTGTGTAAACGAATATAAAGTATTCTAGTATTAACGTGATTATTAACAAAAGCCAAACGAACTGCCGAATTCTCAAACTATAAGCTTCATGCCACTATTAAAGCAGTCGACAAATCAACAAAACTAGACGGCAAAAGAAGCACTGCAGCGCATCTGAAAAACGAAATACAAATCTTCCAGGCTGCAGATGAAAAAACACAAAACATCTGTCTTCTCTTAAATGTGTGAAAGATGTTTCCGCACGCATCAGTTGAATCGGAAAGGGCACTCTCGAAAGAAGGTCTTTTTATTACTAAAAGTAGAACCCGGTCGAGTGATCAATGTTTCCGGTCATCTCTGCTTTTGAAAATCTTATTCTAAAAACAAAGCAAAAATATTAATGTATGTTTTATATAAATGACGAAAATTAGCTTTCAAGTTTAGAAGTTTGATCAAAGATAAATTTGTTGTGTTTATCTTTTCGACTTAATTTAAAGGAATTTTTGTAGTAAGCAGTTTCCGACGAACTTTAGTAAATTTTTTCGATTTGTGAAAATTTCTACGTAATTCAAAGGTAATTTTTTATACCTAGTTTACGCATTATTATTATTTTGGAGGTTATTAAATTACTTTAAAAAATGAAAAATAATTATAACGTTTGATTTCGAGATATTTTTTATATTTTAAAATTAATTAATTATATTCCGGGATTTTTCGAGAACTCGGGAAACTGCTCACCTTTCCCGAAATTTCGAGACAAGCAAACGACAGGGAAAATTAGAAACTTTATTTGTCATGTTTATCACGACACTAGGACGGTACGGAATACCAGTTTCACTGGTGAAGTAGACAACAATTAACAAAACGATATCTTAAGAAATTTAAGATATTTTATTTTTTCTAATCTTTGCACTAGGAAACTGTTAATCAAATTTCCAACGAATCAAATTTTCCGCGAAAAATAGATCAAATGTTTATCTTAACACTCTCGAAAACCACTGAAAACATATCGTGTGCACGCTTAATAACATTGTATTATGTAATTTTCCTATTCGATTTCCACCATAGAGGTGGGTGCAATAGGAAGAAAGTACTGCTGCCGAAGCGGGGTAAAGTTAATTCGACCTTCATTTGGGAGAATGACAGACAACGACTAATAATTAATACAGAATGCAATTAATATTTGATAATGATACATTACACAGGATGTGACGGTCCGCATGTGATAGAAGTTGCTAACATTAATTTAACGTTTGTAAGACTTTATATGACTTGTTTTAATAAAATATTCTTTTAAAAATTCCAGAACTATTGCTTTTAGTTGAGAATAAAATGTTTGAATCTTGGCAAGAGACTGCATAAAGTACATGGGAATTATGTTTTCGTAAATATTGCGTTTATAGAAAAGTTCTTGATCTGCAATTTGAAAAAAATGTAGTTCAAGAATTGTAGTTCAAGAATTGTAGTTCTAAACAAACAAGTGGCTATGAGATAAGCCTATTTCCTTTGCGGAAGAGAGAGTTTACAAAGGTCCTAACATAATACCTCTTGGTGTGAGATTGGACGATATAATTCGATGAATGGCGGTCGCCGACGATGTGGAAGAGTTGCTGTAGGTCTTCTCCGACGGGACTTCGTTTTTTGGCCATGAAAACGGACACTAGTACAATAATACCTTCCTACGCGAGCGCCCTAAGTTTCCAGTGGCGAGAGCTTTTATCGTGTTAGTGTGGGAAGCTGTCGGTTGTTGACGATGACTTGCAAGTTATTAACAGCCAAGTGTCAACTTTCCCACCTAACTGTCGATAGTTACTGGAAACCTCTGCTCTGTTTCTCCGCGAGGAGTTTTTCTCTATCGGTGATTGTTTACAAAATTCTTGAACGAGAAAAATGAAAGTTTTCTTTCATTTACACAAATTTCCCCGCTAAAATCCGCGGTTTCACATATGACATATATTTTCTAAATTATATCTTTCTTTGTAATAATTATATTTAATTTATTATTTTGCCAACAAGTAGCGCTAGGTTTAAATTAGCAAATCGAATGTAAAAAAATTAATTGATTTACATTAACCCAATAAATGTTTTAGGAAGGAATGTACTGTACGACATTATCTTAGTCAGCAGTGCGTAAATGTAACTGCCGGGATCCAGAGCAATTCGTCAAACAGTTTAGGAGTGTACAGCGAACATAAAAACATACATTCCCATTATATACATAGATTAGTAGCTTTTAAATTATTTGCTTTCATATAAACTTTTGTTTCATTTTCCGAATTCATCAGCTTTCCTAGGACTACTCTTTTTGGTAACTCTGATAGATTTCGACCCGTATAAGTCTTTTTAATATTTACTTTAAAATGTTTTAAACAAATTTGCACTATCTTAAAACAAATTTTGTACCATACTTAGAGCATCTTCATCACTTATATTATATGAAAGATTACTATATTAGTTTTTCTTGTTTTATCTTCTAACTTTAGCAGTCTGTCAAATAAGTTTAGACAATAATTTTTCGTCTTTTTGAATAGCTTACAATTGCTTATACTAACATCAGCATGTCTTTTTTTTCCCCTTCAAGTATCCAGAGCTGATACTCCATTTCTACTGTACAACTGATGTATCCATGTTTTCTATCTACGCCAGGGTATTCGACCCTCATTTCAAAAAAATTTGTAATTTATAGATAAAAGAAACTTACAGTTTATGCAAAAACTAATACCTTCCTGAACATCAATTTCTTTATCATGTTAAATATATAAATAATAAAAAGTAATTTTTCTGCCGGATCGTTAGTAATCCTTTTGTATTCATTCTGAGGATCGCCTTCTTTCATTTCTAGCAGATGAATCTTGAGAAACTGCAAATAAAGTTCTATGTTTTTCAGAAAATAATGTTTTAGCTATAAGTTTCAGTAAGAAAAATCAGTAAAATAAATTTAAACTTTCAACTGTTAATGTTTTATTTCAGTAACAACTGTATCCAGACAGTGCCCCGTTTTAAAGTAATATTGTATAGAAAAATCTTTCTGTACAGAAATCTGCTTAAAAATTATTTTATGTTTTTGCTGGAAATTTCTGTCGCCTGTACTGTAGTTGTGAGAAATACGCATTTCTTTACACTTTTTTTCTCGATTTCTGACGATGGGAATACGTAATAAAATGAGGGATATCAAAATGTAATTATATTTTACTCAGCTAATTATATGACGGTGAACACCAGTGTGTCACTAGTATGTCTTGAAAAAACTGATTACATGTTTCTGATTGATTCTTTCTTTTAAATAAATTATTGAAAAAGTTAAAATAAATTAAATAATTAAAATAATAATTAATTTTATACAAATCATCGAATACGCATGGAGAAAGAATACATTAAAAAGAGATATATGTGACTAGAACAGAAATAAACAATTCTTCAACGAGTTTCATAACTTTCCAGGCAAACGCTTTAAAATTATTTCTAGCGTCATCTGTAGTATTTAATTTTGAATTTTTTATATTATTAATTATTGTAGTAAAATGGTATATATCATGATATTGAAAAAAGAGATGAATTTAATTTTCAATATGATGGAAATATTTCACAATTTGAACGAGTATGAACCTTTAATTGTTATGTATTACATAAACTAAATTTTAGAACAATTACACGAGATTACTTTTGCTAAATATTTATTCTTATATAAAGAGTAATTTACAAATTTTTTTTTTACGTGTCAAAATTACATTTACCGGTAAAGGCCATTTCACGCCGAAATATTATGAATATCTCGTGCGACAAACTATTTACTTCCAGAATTAGCTTTTATTAATTTATGGCTTACCAGTGGCCGAATGGATAAAACCACCAAACACCGGTGGTTGGTCATGGTCTTGTCAATCAATGTAGACTTTTCGTGTTTTTTCACGTTAGTAACACCTAAATAATGACCAGTTTTTCATCAAAGTCATTCCAGGAGGTAATCCCCTTGGCAAAAATGTCCGTGTGTGGTATTGCCGTTACCAAAAACACCAAGTATATTAATTTAAACGAATGTATGTACTGTACATTGCTTAGAGAGCTGTAACCTTTTCGTAACATACACCGAGCTCGGAAGGTTTTTGCTATTATTCAACGAAAAATTTCAAAAGATCGCGTAATACTTGACTGACTTTGCATTTGTAAAATAAAACCTTACCTTTTTATATGTTATTATTTTTACAGTTCTTACGCTGCGGGAGATAATTAAATTATAATCAGAGACATACGAGAGATTATTATTTTGAGATTATTATTTTAATACAGTAAAACCTGTCTAAGACGGAACCTTAATAAAATGGAAACCAGCCAAACCAAAATAAGTACTTGGTACAGTACGAATCGGTGTAACCCAAGTCTTACTATATTTAAACAGACAGCGCAATACGTTCTGTTCACTATTCCGGAAGTTTTCTTATCGATTTTTATCTATTGTGTAATTAGTTGCTAGTCTACTTAATTTCTTATATCCTTTCAGGTCGTAGAATGCAGAGTTTCTTTATTTCAGAAAGATCTGACGATTATAACCAATGAACCAATGAATGACTCATTCAACAATATATAAATTTCTGCATTCATCGGGCAATTATTATTTTGAAAACGCTATTCTATTGTTGCCTTGTAATTTTCATACTACCTTATCCTACACTTAAAAGTTTTTAAATTAAGGTGTTTTGGTTATAGATATTGTGCAGTTTTTAAAAATGAAAGAAATAAATTAAAAAGAGAAATTATTTATTTTGACGTCGTCACAATGCCGGGCTGCAATTTTTCATCGTATTTCTTTAAATTATTTAATTTAAAATATGCGCTCTTTACCTGAAATTACAAGTGTTTTGCCCTATTATAACATACTCTTCCTGCTGTCGATAGAGTCATGCCGGTCATCAATCTAACTTTTTTCATGCGAAGGCTTCCATTATAATACAGTTAATTTGATCCTACTGTCCCTAATCTTTTCATGGCCGTTTCGACAATCGTCTTTCTGACTCCATTTTCGAAATTTAGGACGGACAATCTGCCAGACAAAGAACGACAGTGCAAATTTTAAGTCTAATATTTTTTCATATTGTAGCTTAACAATCTATTAATTTTTTTATAAATACGAGGAAAAAATTCTCTGGTATGTATTCAAGAACAAACATTATACCATCGACCACTTCATACTATTCTTAACATGGAATTGGTATATTAATTAAAATTATGTTTATAGTGTTGAATACCATGGTTCAGTATCGTATAAAGAAAAAGAATTTAATACATTCTATTTTATGACGAGATCGTCTTTCATCGAATTTCTTACCTGAATTTCTTGTATTTACAGAGCGTTAAAAATAGAAAGGATAAATATTCGTGTAATTTTTCATTCAAAGGACTTATGTTATAAATTGTCTATTCCTAAGATTTTAAGAATTCATTAGAAGTTCGGAATAATTATTAATATACGATGAAAGGTAAACACACCGTGGGTATGGCAAACTTTATCACATTATTTCTTGTTTACTCTAAAAAATAAAAACAACGTTACATTCCAGTTCATTATAATCTACTAGTTCCAGGATCAAACTGAGTCGTCCTAAAGAGCACTTTATTTACGACGAAAATTTCACAGGCCTTACATAACATTAGTTTTCAACAGGGATAGCCATACTAAATGTAATTTTATAGCTTATGGGGAGGTCTGCCAGGAGCACTATGAGAGAAACGGGTAATAAACGTCGTGACACAATTTGTTCAGATCAGATTAATCTGAGAAAAACTCCAGGTACTTTTAGAGCACGTCGGGAATTTTTTTGGGTCCTTCAGACCTGTGCCCACCAGTAGCTAAGCGGTTCCGTTCCCTGAAGACTACAAGTTTTGTCCAGGGTTTTCGCCCGGCCAGGACAGATTGTCCACGTGGGGATTTTCGGGTTTTCTTTATGCCTGTAACGCCTGAAAAGGAGTCAGTTATGCTTAAAAAGATCCCGCGAAAGGCATCTAACTAAACAGGTCGCCCAACTGCCATAACTGAAATTAATAAAACAAATTTTTAGACTGGTATATTCAAATTTTAACGCTCCGGCAATTTTATTCTCTTGTAGCTGTAATATGCATTATATATGAGTAGTAGGAAAATGTAGGTTTTGCCCCAAAATTTAAATTTTTTAAATTCAATCAAAATCAATACTAAAATTCATTAAATTGTAAAGATTTTAAATTCAATAAATTTTTTCAAAATCAATGAATGCAAACAAAATTAAAATTAAATGAATTCAATCAAAATTAATACTAAAATTCATTACATTTTAAAGATTTTAAAATCAATGAATTTTTTCAAAGTCAATGAATGTAAACAAAATCAAAACCAATGAAATCTCATTTATTTCAAAAGAAAATATAAAAAAAATCAAACAAACTCAATAATATGAGCTTTATACTTATTCCCACAATCTCTCATACCCTTGTATACAAATTTAAAATTTCTCATCTTATCTAAATCCTCATTCTCAAATTTTTCATTAAAACGATCAGAAAGAAAAACTTGAAATTGATTCAATTCTTTATTCTTAAGAACTACTAATTTTTTCACCAAATCGAGTGGGTATTGTTTTAATATAATCAATTTGATATTCGTAATTAATTTCCAATTCATATAATTTCTTTGTTGGAATAATTTGAATTTTTCCAATATTGTTTAGTTTCTTCAACGTCTCCATTTATATAGAAATAAAATAATCAATATAAAAACACTCATCTTTCAATATGTAAGAAAAAATTTATGTCCTAATGCTAATGTATTAATTTCATCCTCCAATATATATCTCTTATCATCATGTGGTGATAACGCTTTCTTATTTACTTTTATTGAATAAAGTTCATGTTTCTTGCTTCTAATTAGATTCATTGTTCGGAAATGCTCTGTTTTATTAAACAAACAGTCTTTATAATCATCAAATGATATTTTATTTTTAACAACATATTTTTTTATTCCTTTTGATTTCTTTTAAACCTGATATTCTACTTTTAAAGCATACATTTTTGCTCTTAAACCAACAAATTCTCTCATTATTTTTCCATTGTTTTCATCCTTCATTTTTCCTAACACTTTCTTATTAACTCTTGGTATTCCATATTGATTATTCTCAGGATAATTTGATGTATCAAAGGGATTAATCATTTCCTTCATATCCTGATAGAAATCATTAGTTTTTATATCATAAATGTAAGAATCAGTGTCTTGATATAGCAGTTTTATATTATCGCCATATTTTAGTTTTATTAGATTATAATGAAAATCATACATCAAATGTTTTGAAAGATCTAATATACTCATTCCCACATAGATAGGTTTATTAAAGACTATTTTTATCTTATTCATGTGAATAGCACATAGGTTTTCAGCAAAAATGGTTCGATGTTTAAAGTTTGGCTTAGCAATTAATTTTTCTACTTTTTTAGCCTCACAACATAATCTTACGTCAACACGATTTCTTATATTTTCCATTGTCTTTCCAAACACAGAGTTGTTCATTAGCTTAAAAACGTCCTTTTCGAAATTATTAGTTGCTTTAGTTCTCATGTCTGTATTCAGATCAATGTATTTCTTTACCCAATCTGATTGTTCGAATTCTAATAATCTATGTATTTTTTCAAGTTTCATCCCCATTTTTAAATATTGTTTAAGATTTCTATAATGAAGCATATACTTCTTTTTATCATATAATGTGGTTAATAATTTAGATTGTTTTGATCCATCTGGTATTCTGTTCTCTGGAGCTAAAGGTAGATCAGAATGAAAATCATGTAATTTTTTGGGATATTCCAGATCAACTTCTAAAATGTAACCAATCTCTAAGTCATCTTGTATTTGTGTTACATCTATATTTGTATCAGACCATTTAAATCCATCATATGGCAAATATTGACTCATAGCCCATCCATATAAGTTATTAGCATCTAAATACATCAAATAATTAGATTCTTTGTTTTTATCATAATGTTTCATATACTTGTTATTTGCCTTTTCATATCTATTACAACATTGAGAGATTCCACCTCTTATTACTTTTTTTATCATCAAAATCATATTATAATCAAATAATATTTTTAATCCAACTTCTGTTGTTTTTAACATTGCATCCCATGATATCCTGGTGCTGTGTAATACCATGCTGGGTCTAATTTATATGTTTTAATGCAAACATCTCTAAAATTCTCAAATATATCAGACAATATTAGAGCATCTGTTTTCACATATAAATCAGAATATTCATCCATATTCCTAATCTTAAATGCTTTCCAAACGTTTTGAGCATGTTCATAATCTTTATCCATTATACCACATTCATTTAATATACTATAGAACTCTTGTTTTGGAGGAAGTTTATTCATTTCACATTTCTCCCACAAATCCATATAGTCATAAGGAATAAACACCTTTTCTTATAACTAAATCTAATAGATGATTAGGAAAAAACTTAGATGTTTCTCTAAACTGTTCTTTTTTCAAATTACTAGAGAGTTTATCAATGCTACTTGGCATAAATCTAAATGAATCTATAAACCTAAGTTTCATTTTTCAATTTTCTTACTAAATGACAAATATCTCTCCTCATTGTTTGGTATCAAATCAATTGACTCTTCATCATATCCAAGTTCTTTAACAAATAATGAGCGTCATATCCAGTTAGATTATGAATGATTACTGGTACAAACTTAGGGATTTGATATCTTAAATTACATTCACTATGTGCTGGACCTCTATATTTTTTATTCAAATGATCATGTTCTCTAACTTTTTGTCTTGTTTACTTTTTTCATTATCAAATATCTCTTCATCACATATATGACAGATATTTGTAATTCGAAAATGTTCTTCTTCTTCAGTTATAACCATTTCTTTTTGTCTTCATATATCTTTTCGATTTCTTCAACTTCTTTTTTTAACATCTCTACAAACTTTTTTACTACATCAGGCCTCTCTTGTATACAACTCGTTCTTTATAATCTTCACTTACATACTTTATGTAATAAGAAAAACTCATTGGTTCATGATGTTGATATTTCATTGTAAAAGACTTAGAAGGATCTGGTTGAGATGACTTTATTTTCTTAGTTAGACATTCAAAATCAGCACAAATGGAATCCTCATTGATTTTTTTAAAGTTTTGAAAGGAAATACTTTCTTTTATCATTTCAATCTTTCCCATCTTTTTTTCTTTACAATCGATCTCATGATTTGTTAATTGTTATGTAGAATAGAAGTATGTTAGGCATCTTTCACATATATAAATCTCTTCTTCATGCTTTGTGATTTGTGATCTGACTAATCTAGATAGACTATTAATCAAACAGTAATGTAATTTTTCTTCTTTTTTTATATATAACAGATTTACATGCTTATCTAATTTATTTTTTGTTATTCTTAGAGGATATATTTCATAGCTCTTATTTTTTTCTTCTTCTTCTTTCTTCTTTTCTTTTCCTTTGTTCTTTTCTTCTTCTCCTTCTTTTATTATCTTTATACAGTGCTCTTCATAACTATAAACATTCACTGATATATTCAATCTTTTTTCACATTTACCTATATCTTGTAAAGAAATAGGTGATTCGATTCCTTTAAGTGCTTCTTTAATTAACTTGATATTATAATTACTAACTCGACCAGGATTATGATTGTTTCTACCTAATGGATTTAAATATGATGCTATACAATAAGCAAAACATTCTTCATTTTCATTCTTAATATTCAATACAGCTTTCTTATCTTTGATTTGTTTTGGTAATTCAATATAAGATGATCTTCTAAACGGAACATATTTATTGATTCTTAGCTCTAAATTATTTATTTCTATTAAAGTCCATCCAGATCCTTTTGTTTCAAATTCATCCATCTCTCTTACTAGATTATCAATCGCTTTATCATAAAAAGTATTCAAATCTGTTGATTTTAAAATAATCTCATTATCAGTTTTAAATGAAAAGCCCATATTCTCATTTTCTCTTTGATACTCACAGAAAACTTTGAAATTTATTTTCAAATCCTTTTCTTTCAGTATCTCTGCTATCTTTTTAATAACTATTTCTCTCACATCTTCTAAAAATTTTCTTGGTATGATATGATTAGTCATGTTCCTAATTGAATACGTTTTTAATCTTGATTCGAATGCAGTCTCAATCTCTTGAATAGCTTCACGATTGTATAAGGCATTCTTATGTTCTCTCTTTTCAAGATGGAGATTCTTATAAGTTGGTTTATAGTAATGATTACAGATGTCACATTTTATTTGCTTTTCTCTTTCTTTTCTTGGTTTTGTTATTACATCCTCATCAAAGTTAAATATATTACTAAATTTATATCTCTCTATTAAATCAATTAAGTCTGCTTTCTTTAATATTGAATAACTTTTAAGATTATTATCTCTACAATACGAAGAGTTTGTGATTGCTCCATTTAATAAGAAAAAAAAAAGATTCAATATTTTTTCTTCAATAAACACACCTTACAAATATAAGCAGTATTCCTTCTATTTTTGTGAAATTCATCTAAAGATTTTTCCTCCTCACAATCGCTACACTTTTTAATTTTATTTAATCACCTTCGATGAATATCATTTTTCATATGCTTCTCTAAGTATGATTTAGAAATATTTTATCACATTCATATTCTATTAATTCTTGTTTTATTTCTTTGGTTTTAGTATAATAATTTTTATAGTATTCACTAGTACAACCTTTACACCATATAAAATATCCATCTTTAGAATTATTATCTTTACTATATTCTTCGAACGGTTTATTTATTTTACAACGTTTACACTGCTTCATTTAATAAAGAAAATTTTTTCTTCATAATTGATAAGAACGTAGAAGAAGTGATGACGTGTGGGAAGTTGTAAAATATTCTTTTTCTTGTTCAGTTCAGTGAATACAGTCAACATGAGTGCTACTAAAAAAATTACAAATTTTAACTTAATGATTATGCTGAATTATGTGAGATAGATGTTAATGACTAAAGATAAAGTAAGGCAAATTTATAAACTTATATTGAAAGAAGAAAGGAGACAAAAGAAAACTGAAGAACTCTTGAAAATGTTACAGCAATCATACTCAGGTAAGAAATTTCAATTACTATATAGAATGATGTGGTTTTTAAACGCTTTAATTGCTTTCCCTGAATATAAGCCTTTTTTTCTAACAGTCATTTTATCAGTGATTGTGAAATCGCTCCACCCCACAGGAAGAGTGGACATAGCTTGGCCGTTTTCAACCGCCATTTTGAATTGTTACATCACATCTCTACATCATAGGAAGAGAGGACATAGCTTGGCCGTTTTCAACCGCCATTTTGAATTGAGAAACGTTTCTACGTCATAGAAAGAGAGGACATAGCTTGGCCGTTTTCAACCGCCATTTTAACTGATTTTATAGTAGTGTACATCATATAAAATGTGTATCATATAAAAATCTAATAAAAAGATTATTAAAATTTATAAATGTCTTTTTTATCAACCCAACTATTAAATGAATCAGGATATCCTAACCACTTAACTAAATATTTATTTCCTTTCTTTTTAATTATTTTTTCTATCTTATAAACTTTATCTTTTTTATCATATTTCACTAACTCATTTTTATAAAAACTTCCTTCAATATCTTCATCATTTAAATCTTTAATTGGATAAGTAATTGGATCGGTCTTCAACACTTTAGATATTATAAATATTTCCTCTGTGAAGGAGGGCAAATAACCTTTCTTAAATGGTTGTTTATATATAGATATCCTAACTGTATCACCTACTTTATGTTTAGGAGATTCAGATAAATTTTTCTTTTGAACAAACTTTCATAAACTTTCGATTCATTATCTTCTATACTCGCTTCTAAAGGAGTCATTTTTATTGATCTATGATAAGAGTTATTATAATTCTTAATTAATTTATCTAAAACATCTATCCATTTTTTAGTGTTGTTAGCAGTAAAATATTTCCACATTTTTGTCTTTAGAGTTCTATTAAATCTTTCGACTACTAAGCATTTTATTTCTATATTATCTGTAGTAAACCAATGAATATTATTATCTTTAAACAACTGTTGCGTCACTTTATTGATAAACTCAGTTCCTTTATCCGTTTGTAGCTTTTCTGGTTTTCTTTCCTTAAATATTTTAGCAAATGCTTTAGATATTACTTCACCCGTTATCTTTTTAATTGGAATAGCCCAAGCGAATTTACTAAATATATCAATAACAGTTAATATATAATTTGTATTGTCATTATATCTTTTAAATTTCTGCATATCGACTAAATCTGCTTGCCATTGATCATCAATGTAAGAAACGTAAGTTTTTCTTCTACTAAATTTTCTTATAATTGGTTTGTGTTTCGTATATTCATCCTGTTGATGTAAAAATTCTTTAATAACTTTTCTAGGTAAACCAGTCTTTCTTTGTAATCCATTTATTCCACAGTAACCAGTTTCAGGATTATAATAAACATCCGTGATCGAACTCATAAAAAACAGCTTTTTTAGTACCACAAACGGCACACGTTCCTTTTGCTATAGGTTTATTGTTTTTTGTTCTTGTTTCTATAATATTATTTGTTTTTGTTTTCTTTTTACACCTTAAACAATAGATACTATTTATATTGGGAGAAATTCCAAGGCCGAATCTTCTTTTTGATGCTATAATTGGTTTAACAATTCCTCTATCTGTTCTTTCTCTAAGTGAGGGGTTTTCTATATCATCTAATTTATTTAACATATTTTTATCACAGATTTCATTACTAGTTTTTGCATCTTTATTTTTTAAATAACAAATATCATGTCTATATGCAGTTTTATCTACTTTGTTTATTGGTAAACTCCATGACTTGTAGGATAAATCAGGATTTAATCTAGTTTTTCCATGTAAAAGCTGGGTAAATGGCCCTGTAAAATTATGGCCAGGTAAATGCATTTCTGGAGGATTAACTTTATCTTGTAACCATCCTACAATATCTCCATTTTTGATTTGTTTCTTTCTCATTTTTTATCAATAAGAATTTATTTATTTATTTATTTTAAAATTTATATCCATTCAGTTGTGCTTTTTTTATATATTTCTCTAACGGAAAATATTTCATATTTTTAATAAACTGTTCTTCTCTCAAATACACGTCAGATTCTGATATACTTCCAGCTTTGAAAAGATTAAATAGCTGTTTATAAAATTTAAATGCTTGCTTGTATTCCTCCTTTCTTTCCAATAGTTTTAACGATTTATCTATAACTTCAATTATTCCGGCTCCCAAGCTTAATACTGCTAATGGAACTATAACAAACGCGGATAGACCTGAAGCACTAAATACAAATTTTCCAACTGTTAATGATACACTAATTATATGATAATCATTATAACTCTTTCTGTAAACATATATTTTCTTTTCTAAGTATTCTTCCATTTATAAAGGAGTAAAATTACGTCGATACTTTATATTTGGGTTCTTGAGATCTAGCATAAAGAAATCGTATGGTGTTTGAGTAGCTTTACTATATGAATTTTTACAAAATGATCCATCTATTTCTCTAATTATCTGTTTAATTTCTCTGTCTTGAATCTTGAAGAAAATAATATAATTACAGTTTCTTCTTATGTTAATTGGTGTTGAATAATAGGATTGAGATACGTAAATAATTGAAGCATTTTTCTTCCTTCCTCTGATAAAGAAATCTACAATTTTAGATTGATCTTTTTCAGTAATACAATCATCAAAGACGATAAGATTCTTCTGATTAGGATCCAAACTATCAACGTCAATCATATCATCTATGTTATTAGTAAATAATGTTAATTTTTTAAATTTATGAAACAATTCGAGTAGTTTATATTTCTTTTTACTTTTCAAACTCATAATATCTTCCTCTTCAACATCATCAAACTGGGTAAAATTCTCTTGTAATTTTTCATATTTTGGTTCATTAATATCTTTAGCACATATGTATAAAGCATCGAAACTAAGCTGATCATAAATTAGATTTAATAAGAGATTTGTTTTTCCACATCCTGAAGGACCAACGATTAAGAGTCTGAATGGATGATTAGGTAATAATGGATTCTAATTAGGATCTTCGTATTCATCCGGTTCTGTATAATCTTTTATCTTAATCATTTATATATTTAAAAATTTCAGCTTGAGCTAAATGCTTGAGCTAAATTTTTAGTATGAGCTAAATGATTAAGCTAAATTTTTTAGCATAGTAAATGGATGAGAAGACAAAGAAAACGTTACTTACTTTAGCTAAGCAAAATAGAGCACTAAGAAAGAAGAATAAAGATCAATTATTAGGTAAAACAAGATATGAAGAAAGTCTTTCAGAGTTTCATAAACCAGTTACAGAGAAATTAGAGGTTCCTATAGAAGATGTTAGACAAGATTTAAAAGCTATTGAAGATGCTATTCATAATATAACAATTCCTTCTACTATTGATTCGTCATTTCCTCAACTTCCTGATGCAGAATCAACTTTAGTCGAATCCACACCAAAAAAGAAGTATATATATACTGCTGAAAACTTAGATGAAGGATTAGATGTTTCCTATTTAGAGCAAAATAGTTTTACTCTTCCTTTACAATTAGTTAATAAACTTAACGAAATAGAAGAAATGCTCGAAAAAGTGTGTAAGCGAAAACAAACAATTATATTCTGCACTAAACATTTATAATTGGTTTAATTTTCGAATTTTTTTAATACGACGAATATAGTAATATGTATTGACATGTAATATATATAACATGCATATTTGATAATAATAATTTATGTTCTGATAATTGTGACTAAATACAGCTTGGATGAATTACTTAATTAATTACTATTATATTAGTTCATTACATTAACACATTGTATATTAAGACGAGTTTTCTTTAATTCCTTATTTGATTTTCTTGTACTTACAAAGCGTGGAAAATGGAAATCCTACATGTTTATGTA
Source organism: Centruroides vittatus (assembly GCF_030686945.1). NCBI lineage: Eukaryota > Metazoa > Arthropoda > Arachnida > Scorpiones > Buthidae > Centruroides > Centruroides vittatus. Next base: position 719,331 of record NW_027122206.1, on the reverse strand, counting down.
TTTCCTTTCTCAAAGTAGTCTCGTTTACTAATTTCCCATACTAAAAATTTAAGAATTCATTAAAAATTATAAATAATTATAAACAAATGATAACAATTATACGAACAATAGGAAAGGGAAACTTTATCACATCTTCCTTGGATGGTTCTGAAAAAATAAAACGTATAGTAAAGATTACAAACTAGAGTTGTATCAATGTAAAACAAAAGTTTCTTAAACATGAATTTAATTGCAACTAGAACAACACAGAGTAAGCAGAAAATTGTAAATAAACTAGTGACATCGAGAAAGTGAGACGACGTTTATAAGCCAGAAGTTTGAGAAGTAATATTTTACAAATGAAAGTAATTTATTGTTGAGAAAAAAACAAAATTGACGAAGAGTACAGGAAAAAAGAAATGTGTAATAAAAAGTTAAATTAAGGTAAACTAAACTAAAATAAAAAGTAAGAAATAAAATGAAAACTGTTGGCATTTAAACTAAAAAAGTGTGGGATAAGTTAGAGTCGTTCGTTAAAATCATCCGCGATTGAGATTTCGTCTATTCTGGACTGAGGGAGTTTTGTCTGAAACTTTACGTCCGAGACTCGCTTGACACGGCTAAAAAACATATCTTTGAATTAGTTACATTAAAATTGAAAAATTGCTATAGAATGTGAGAATGGAGTCGATAGTAACCGCTGACATGCGGACATAACGAAAAGTTATTTCCTTCAAATCGGTAGAAAATCACAGGCAGGCACTTACAGAAGAGGCAATGAAAAAGCTAGGTAACGTAATGCCATGTATTGGGAATTATAAACGTAAATCGTGATCTTTTTTCTTAGAAATCCGGTAACTTTCCCACAGTTCAAGAGAAATTCTTTAAAGTCTGTAGAATTATAAAGCACCGGTCTTGTTATGTATTGTAAAAAACGGTTTACGTTTTTAACTAATAAATAGAAGCACCTAATTATATAAATAAACTCATATATAATAAATATGTTGAAATAAAGTGTGAAATTCGAGATTTTATCTAGTTATTCCAAATTAATTATTGTTACGGTTTTGAACGCGAACAACAGAGTTCGGAAAAATTTTATAATTCTTCCAATTAAGGCAACCGGTCTCACGCTGTAACATCATAAAATTTACACTGAATATTCGAATTCATCATTTTGTCTCTTCTCCGACAACAATTTCGTGATCACTTTCTCACGGCGAATCTATAAAAACCGCGTCTTTCCCCACTCTCAGGAAAGTCTCTTTCGATCTGTCAGTCGAGCGTGCACGTGGACGATCCGCGAAATAATTGTTCATCGCAGTCGCGAATAATTGACCTAGTTCCTTTTGGATATCAAGCGCCTTATTCCGGAATCACGTCAAAAGTTTTCTTCCAAATTCAAAGATGTATGATCTTTGATTATTGTATCTCTCTCTCGACCTTTTACGCGTAATCGAAGAGTTAGAATTGTCGCTTAGAGAACTTGTAATTGTAATAACTTTGTTGATTTTAATAAATATTGTTTTGTTTTAAAATGGTGTCATCACTCGCCTTCGTCTACACCTTCTCGTCAGTTCCAATGACTTCCTACACTCGCGTAACGCGTAACGAAACGTAAAAGCCATCCTTGACAAGTGAGTAGGTCGACGACCTGATGCCGGAAAGAGCAGTCCGACATCTTCCGACTTTCCGCGGCTCACAAAAGTGTATGCAATTTAAACAATCTCATAGCGATTTTAATTAGAATAATAGCAATATAATAAGACTTCGTCACAATGGTCCGAATTTTAGTGGTGTTTTTCCTCTGTACATTATTGTTTTCTTCTTAGATTCATGCCATTCGCCTAACATTTTTCCGGAAAGAAATTTTCAACTGAATTCACCCGACTTCTGAAGTAGACTGTAAGCTTCTATACAGTTAATGGCAGTTTACTAGCATAATATTTTAATATTTAATCTCGGCATTTATCTATCTCCGTTCTCGTCATTAAAAAAGAACCGTCAGTAGAAATTTATAAATGTAGAATGTTGTCAAATTGCAGCCTAATACCGTTAATTTTGCAGACAAACACAAATGTTTGTGTATGTCCTATTAATACTAAAAACTTTAAATTAAAATCCGAGTAAAAAGCTACTCTTTAAAATCCGACTTCGAGTGAGTTAAGACAAAAAAAGAACGAAAAGATGCTATACTTTCATAATTTTATTAATTCCATTTCCCAAATGCATTTCGCAACGCCTCATCAGTGAGTAGTTGAGTTTTGGTAACCTCCGTTCCTTTTATGCTGTATGATGTATTCCCAGCATGCATCTATCTGCATACCGTCATTCAGATTGATTAAATTTGCATATTCTTTTATACAAAAATGTTCTATTATTCTACGTTTTAAACAATCTTCTTCTTTATAAAGTATTTTTATATTATTTCTGTCTATGTTACAAAAATTATTTTTATAATGTAGGTACCACGGCGATTCTTCTCTTTTTAATCTTATTGCTGCCTCGTGCTCTTTTAAACGTACTTCTAACTTCCTTCCGGTTTCTCCGACGTAAGACTTCGTTTGTGGACAAGTACAAGATAATTTATAAATTACACCTGCAACATCAAGTTTGTTTAACATATTGGCATCATCTTTGTTTATGACATTAACTATATTCGACAATTTGTTCTTTTGTTTTGCCACGATACATATAGAATACTGTTTAAAAATTAATTTATATCTCTCATAAAGTTTATGTACATACGGAAATTTAACATATATAATATTATCAATATGATTCTTTACATTATATCTGTAATTTACAAATTGATTGTACCACTTACATAATAGATTCTTTGGATAATCATTCAATAAAAATTTTTTAAAAGGTTGTTTTATTTCTTTATCTATGTCTTCCTGTAAGGATGTCCTATTCACTATTTTTTTGAGGTCCATAGTAAAGACGTTTTTCTTGGTTTCTACGGGACAATATGATTTGTAATTAATAGTCTTTTTTGTATTACATAATTTTTCGTACTTACGAAATAGCAATCGGTTTTCCTTTCTCAATATAGTAATATCCAAATAATTTAATTCCTGATTTTGTTCTTCTTCACTGGTGAACTTCAAGTTGTTACTCAAACTGTTTGCATAGCTTTTAATATCTTGGGATGAAGTTATTTGTGAGTCATATATAATTAATATATCATCAACGTAACGTGCGTAGTACTCTATACCTGGAGCCTGTGATATATTTTCATCAATCGGTATCATGCAGATATCAGCCAGTTTTGGTCCGACGACCGATCCCATAGAGATTCCATTCTTTAGAAAAAATGATTATAAAGTCAGCAATCAAGATAAAAGGTAAAAAAATATTTTTACTAAGGAAAAAATTAAAAGAAATGAAAAGATCTAGTGGAAATAGAGTAACTGTCAATAATTTAGATTCTTATTTGATAAATAAAAATAAGAAATTGAAAATTAAATTTGAGTATCCTACTGAACTAGAAAAACAAGATTGGTTGAATAAATTGGTAATTAATCTTACTTCTGTAGATATACCACGGGATTTTCTGAGATTGTTGTCCTGGGGACTTAATATGAACTTACCAATGTACGCTAAACCTTATCCGATAGTAGCAGAAGTTGAGAATGTTATACGGAAAATATCTGGATCCAACGAGGATAAAGCACAGCTACGAGCCAACTTAAGTAAAGACTTGGGCAAGTACAGAGGTAAAAATAGTTATATAACTGATAAAAAAGCAAATAAAATAATTAAAAAATCAGAAAGATTAATTAAGTTTTTTAAGAAACATAACCTTTCCATAGTAAAGGCAGATAAATCGCATCAACTTGTTATATTAACAAAAGAAGAATTACAATTTAAGAAAAATGAAATAGTCACGTCTGACGAATATGAACAGTTGCCAATAGATCCGTTAAAGGAAATAAAGAAAAATCTTACAAAATTAATGAAGAAATATAAACAGGAAGTCCCAAGTCACCAGGTAAAAAAGATATTAGACTTTAATAATATACGATATCCAAAATTAAATCTAAGAATTAAGACTCATAAACCTGGTAATATATGTCGACCATTGGTGGATTTTAAAAAAACAGTTTTATATAATCTTGAATATTACTTGAAAATCTACTTGCAGAAAATCGATAGATCACTCTACAGCATAAAAAACACAGATGAATTAATTAATGGACTACTAAAAGGTAAAATTAAAAAAAGTCATTGTCTTATGAGTTTAGATATCAAATCCATGTATCCATCGATAACACTAGAAATGATTAAAGAAACCATAAATAGATATAATATACCTGAGCACATTTTAATTTTTATTGAATTTATATTTAAAAATAATTATTTTAAAATTTACACAGACTTTTACCGACAAAAGAATGGAATCTCTATGGGATCGGTCGTCGGACCAAAACTGGCTGATATCTGCATGATACCGATTGATGAAAATATATCACAGGCTCCAGGTATAGAGTACTACGCACGTTACGTTGATGATATATTAATTATATATGACTCACAAATAACTTCATCCCAAGATATTGAAAGCTATGCAAACAGTTTGAGTAACAACTTGAAGTTCACCAGTGAAGAAGAACAAAATCAGGAATTAAATTATTTGGATATTACTATATTGAGAAAGGAAAACCGATTGCTATTCCGTAAGTACGAAAAATTATGTAATACAAAAAAGACTATTAATTACAAATCATATTGTCCCGTAGAAACCAAGAAAAACGTCTTTACTATGGACCTCAAAAAAATAGTGAATAGGACATCCTTACAAGAAGACATAGATAAAGAAATAAAACAACTTTTTAAAAAATATTTATTGAATGATTATCCAAAGAATCTATTATGTAAGTGGTACAATCAATTTGTAAATTACAGATATAATGTAAAGAATCATATTGATAATATTATATATGTTAAATTTCCGTATGTACATAAACTTTATGAGAGATATAAATTAATTTTTAAACAGTATTCTATATGTATCGTGGCAAAACAAAAGAACAAATTGTTGAATATAGTTAATGTCATAAACAAAGATGATGCCAATATGTTAAACAAACTTGATGTTGCAGGTGTAATTTATAAATTATCTTGTACTTGTCCACAAACGAAGTCTTACGTCGGAGAAACCGGAAGGAAGTTAGAAGTACGTTTAAAAGAGCACGAGGCAGCAATAAGATTAAAAAGAGAAGAATCGCCGTGGTACCTACATTATAAAAATAATTTTTGTAACATAGACAGAAATAATATAAAAATACTTTATAAAGAAGAAGATTGTTTAAAACGTAGAATAATAGAACATTTTTGTATAAAAGAATATGCAAATTTAATCAATCTGAATGACGGTATGCAGATAGATGCATGCTGGGAAAACATCATCCAGCATAAAAGGAACGGAGGTTACCAAAACTCAACTACCCACTGATGAGGCGTTGCGAAATGCATTTGGGAAATGGAATTAATAAAATTATGAAAGTATAGCATCTTTTCGTTCTTTTTTTGTCTTAACTCACTCGAAGTCGGATTTTAAAGAGTAGCTTTTTACTCGGATTTTAATTTAAAGTTTTTAAAATTGAAATTTTACTGATCCCATTGTTTTTTTAGAACCAAATTTTTGTGTAAATCCTATTAATACTTCGTTTAAAATCTTCCAATTTACAGCCAGAGTCTGTAGAAAGCAATTCGATGCCCTAAATTGAAGTCTAATCGTACTGTATTATAAAACTGAATTTAATACGACTAGTAGGAAATATTGTCATGTTTAAGATAAAAACTGATATAGTCGTTTATTAAATTATTGAATTATAATATTAATAAGTAAACAACGCATCAAGAGTCGTTTCGATTTTTCTCAATCTTCGAATACAGAAAATACAGGCTCATACTTTTACCATGTCCGTCAAGTGGATGCAGCAATCTGTACAAAACTAATGGCATCGAAACAATTTCGCTTTATATAATATAAATGTTAAAAAAATATAATATTTTGTTTCGTACAAAAATCGAAATTCAATTTTGTATAATAAAGTTAAACAATATGTATATTAATGTAGTTGAAAGCTTATAAGTACAATCATCTACATAAATTTTTAACATATGTTTTTTGTCTTGAATTTCTATTTACAAATATTAATTAGGAACAGGCTACTGTAAATAATATTAATAACCATGAAAACATTTTGTAATTTATAAAAAATAAACTAAAATATTTTATGTACAAATTATTTTTTATGAAGATCGTTTCTATTGAGAATTTAAAATTGTTACAGGTATTTACTGTGAAGATCCACGTACAGTAAAACTTATCAAAAACGGCACCTGAATACAACGGAGAGAATACTTCGGAACAAATTGATTTCGCGTGTTAAGAAAACCTGTTTATAACGGAAACCTGACAAATCGAATAAGATATTCACGACCGAGCGATACCGGTTTACAAATATTTTAACTGTATGGGCTTTTTTAATAGTAAATATATTTCTTATGAATTAATAATTTATTAATAATAAGTAAACGTTATAAGAAAATAAAATAAAATTATCACCTTCCAGTTAGATTATCTCTTACTTGTTTGTAAGAATAGAATCCGAAATAAATCTACGATTGATTTAACCTGATTAAGCAGAAGACATCTACAGATGTTAAAATTAAATAATGATAAATAGTAGTCAAAACCACAAATCTTAAATTCATTTTTGATATCGCCTAACTCTTGCGATCAAAAATAGATGTTGATAAAACTAAACGGTAATTATTCAGAAGTTACTTTACTATTTTTACGTAATAATATGATCAACGTCTTACTTACTCGCTTCTGTCACCAAGAAATTCACCGAGATAAATAAAATAAGTAAATTTGCGTATTTCATTTTCGCCTCCTCGAGTAGCCGCATTCACTTAAAAGTTTCGATTTAAAATGTAGCGAATAATAGAAATAAATATCATTGTGTGCGCAATATCGATCATTGCGCAAAGAGGTAAAGCGATTGCGTGATAATTGTTAAAGTTTAGAATATCAATTAATTATCTCCTGTCTGTCTGCAATACTAATTTTATAATTATTAAAAGAATATACATAATGTAAGTAAATTTTCTAATATTAAACTATGAAATAAGTATATTTCTTTACTTTGATATTAACTTCAAGCGTAATTGACACAAGCAAGGAATTACTCCTACATAAAATGCAGTATAATTAGATACAAACAGTTACGAAACTTTGGTGGTAAACATTCCGACGACAATTACTATAGCATGCAAATCGTATGTTGAAATTATGTCAAACATAATCATATCGATCAAGCAAAAACGTATTTAGAGAAAACAATTCGGCAAAAAGTTAAGAAAATTTGCAACTTTTCAGAAAAAATCGTATAAAGTGACATGGAACAGAGAACTCTTTATTTCATTAAGACAATTATACTTTTTTCATCTATTTTTCCGTAATGTAGCTTAGTAGATTTAATTACATTTTCTATGCTCAGGGATATGTGGAGAGCGTTATTCGGCTACAAACGCATAAGAACATATTTTCACTCTGTGCGAAAATCCGCGAAAAACTTTCACAAAAAGTTTACATACGGAGACGTTCTGCTGGATTTCCAAATAAAACTGCTTAAAGTCAAAAAGTATCTAAAAGACAAAACAATGTATCGCTCACCTATTCAGTAAGCAGAGCATCGTCTCTTTTTTGAAAAATGTTCGAATAGATAAGTTTTTGCCAAATTAATGTATCTAGCTTTAACGAGAATGTGACCGCGAAGTGTCTTCTGCTAAAAATTTGATTGCAGAAACGTAGCCAACATGACCAGATAAAGTAAGCTCACGAATTTTAGATATTTCAATCTGTAAGCAGATTGAAGCATCTAAAATTGAACAATATGTAAATTGTAAAATATTTATAAATTATTAAAATATGTAAATTGAACAATTCAATACTGTTAAAGTATACCATGTTCCTTTTTTTACTAATTAATTATTTAATCTATTTAATTGAAAACATTTATTTTTAGGGTTTTAAAAAAACCTATGAAAAAGGTAAAAACTACAATATTAAACTGTAAAATATTGCGTTAATTTATTTACTTTATATCATTACAGTAATGCAATTAATTTTACTTATCTAGTGTAGGTATAATTTACGTTCATTTTGCCATTCTCATTTCTATTGTATTAAAACTTTTATTTTCTAACATATGACGTATTACAAATAAAACAGTTTTCGTTTTAGTTTTCGGACGATCAAAAACGTAATTTGTAATGTTGCATTTATACCTTCAAGACTGCCCAGAATACTTATTTCGTCTGTTACACTATCATTTCCTCTATCGCCGCAATCGTTTAATTTATCATTTTACTAAAATAATGTGTAATCTTTGTTTTTGGTCAATAAGTAAACTCGTTTATTATTGTTGTTCGTAATAAAAACCCAATTATTTATCGCTAACATGAATTTTTTCAAGATTGTAAAATTTTTAATGTAGTATCGGCGACTTTTCGTTCCCCTATCAAAGCTACGATTTCTCTTTATGAACGTCGTAATTTACGGCATCGTTCAACATTTACAAATGTTTTGCAATTACGATTAGTTATTGTTAAAAAATTTTCAATGCAGAATGTACTGTACGTTATCTGCACTGACAGTCTTTTACTCTTTTCTGCACTCACATTTCTTTTATCTTTTAAAGTACTTTTGTACTTATGCTGCAATTATATATTAGATAAATAATTATTTTATTTTTTGAATATTTATAAACACGTCGATATTAAACAGATTTTAACTTTTTCTTTTAGTTGCGAATATCTTTTTTGTGTTAATCGTATTTACGGTTGCTTTTTACATTTTCGTACAGATCTGAATCTAAAAGTAATATCAATTTTTAAACAATTTATGTGGCATAACTTATAATTAAGCCTTTCGATATTTATTAATTAATTTGTTTATCTTACTTTTATATTTGTGAATGTGCGATACAATATACTGCATTAAGAAGTTATTTAATTATTACGTTCGCACCGAAGCTAAGTGATAACAAACGAGCAGATCTTTATTTTCTGTTCCGTGTTTTCTGAAAATAGAATCAACTTAATACGTATTTTTTGAAAAAATAACAATCAACTTAGAACCAAAAAAAATAAATTTAACTAAAAAACAATTATGTTACAGAAAAGAAAAAAAATATGATATAACAGAGGAGAAAGGAATAGTATATTGTTTTGATTGTAATTGTAATCCAAAGAAAACATGTATAGGAGAAACTAAAAAAAAATTAAGAACAAGATTAAGTGAACATATCAGAGCAATCAAAGGAAAATATGCAAATTCGGCAGTAGCGGACCATTTTAATACAGAAGGTTGTGCAATAGATCTAAATACGGTAAAAATTAAAGAAAAAGGAAAAAAACATTTATAAAAAACGACTGTATGAGCATTTAAATATAATTAGGCAAACTAATAAAATGAATAACAACAATGGTGAAGAGATCCATCAATCATGGTTAAGTATTATAAAAAGGGGGGAGGAAGAGGTATAAAAGAGGAGATGGGAATATATTAGAAACAAAATTAAGTAGAAACAAATAAACCAAAAGAATAAGTAAATAGAAATGATCATATTGGGTGTACTATAGATTACTGTCTATGGAATTTCAGGACTTTGATTATATATTAGAACTCAGGGGACCGAGACGAATTCAACGGTATTCTATTTTTGGACCGCAGACGAGAAATAAAAAAGTTATCATACTTTTTTACTTACCATACTTTTTTAATGCTCTCACGAAGACGGCACCGTATTTGCTTGTATGCCATCTTGCGGTAAAGTCTGCAAACCATGACGTCGGACAACGGTCCTCTCCCGGAGGGTTAAACACGCGATACGAAAGCGGAGAGAGCGACGCGACTTCCGATCATCGCGCGATCGCCATTTCGGTTAATATTACTTACGGCAGCGAACATGGCGGCCCGACTGACCTCTCGTATGACGCCATTACACGACGCCATGTGCTAAATTAGTGATCGATTCACGGTAGTTATTGAACAAAGTAAAAAAGGGGGAAACGTCTACTAAAGGCAATTTTAACGGCAAGCGACGGGTCTCCCGATCGCGATAGCGAGGCCGAATTAGCAGAGAGCGACGCGACTTCCGACCATCGCGCGATCGCCGAAAAAGTATGATAACTTTTTTTTTCGTCTCCGGTTCAAAAGTAGGGTATCGTCGAACTCGTCTCGGTCGCCTCAGTTCACGTATATACTCAAAGTCCCGAAATTTCATAGATAGTAATTTATAGTATCCCCATAATATTTTAGATAACAATTAAATTTATTGTTTTAAACTGATTTTAATGTATAAAAATTAAAAATGTGTACAATTGTATGGTTGCTGTGGATCGTAAGTTTAAATGGAAATGTAGAAAAGATCGGAAAAACAGAAATTGTAAGAATTTTTAAATATTTATTGTCGTAAATCTTCGTGTTCTTAACAAATTCTAGTGTTAATTGTACCGAGATATGTTTTTATTGTTAATTATTGTTAATTATGAAAAGTGTCGTTTAAAGGCATGCTGAGGGAAGACGAACAGGTCCGAAACCCATGTTTAAAGTTTATGTGTTCAAGTGAACTAAATAAAGAACATTATTTTTGATCCGTAAGACTTAATATCTGCATCCATAATTTTCCAGTATAATAAGTCCTGTTCATATAAAGAAAGTACTAGTATACGAAATAAATTTTAAATACAGTTAAAAAGGACAAAAAAGCATAATAATTAGAGTGAATTTATGTTTACAGTTCTTGTAAATTGCAGACGAAATATTTCGTCGTATATTGTGACGGAGATGGATAAATGTTATAATAAAAATAACTTAAAATCGGTAACATCTTGATCAAGTGGCCCGTGATTATTATACAGGTAGAATTTATTCCTATACAGACATCAATTACTTAAGAAAAATTATAATCGAAATCAATTCTACAAAAATGGTTCGAAACGTTTCAATTGTTTATTGTTTAAAGAATTTGAATATATTGTTGTGTTAATTTTGTACATTCGAACACTTATGTTTTGTATTTTATCTTTAGTAAAATTAATGTAGAAACGTCAACGAAATTTATGAGCTTTGATGAAAATCATACTTCTTGAATTATTTGTTCACCAGACAGTAACGCTTTGCTAAAGTTAATTAAATTCTTAATTAACGAGACGGTAATTAAGCTGAAAGGATAAAATAAAAACTTCCTGTTTGTAGTTTCGTTTTACTTCTAAAACTTTATTTTACATTTATAAAATTGTTGAATAACCATAATTCATTAATCCATTAAAAGCAACGGTAAAATCTGTCAGAATTGAAATGACATACGAGAGAAGTCCATTTAGATGGAATTTCGACTATTTCTGTATCGAAAACAAGAATTTTTCCGGTATGTCGATAGCAAAAATTCTCGTAAAAGTCAATTATTTAATCTCCTGTTTCTGGAGATAGAAATTTATAGTCTTGTTTCGTATATAGTAAAAGCATATTCGAACTAGTAGTGAATTGAAAGCCAACACAGGTTATTAGAAATACCTCGAGTAAATTGAAGTTCACTGAAGGTTCGCTGTTCTGTAAAGTCATTGAAGGTGAAACAACGAAATTCGATTTATTTGAGATTGTAGATCGTTTTATGACTGATAACAAAACTTACTGAACAAAATACAGATACCCTGCAGATATCACGCAAGTGGTTTTGGTAAAATATTGAGAGTTTTCTAAAGTGATTTTATTAATATAATCAATTTTTAAAAAGTGGAATTTTGTAACGTACTTAATAATTCATTTTATTATTTTCTATTATTATTAATATTATGTAGAAGACATCGATTATATACTTATAAATTCAGATGAGTGTGCATGTTGTTAGAATATTAAGTTACAATGAGAATTCTTTATGGAAAAATTTTCAAAACGATCTATATATATTGATCGTTTTGAAGATAATATTGGGATCTTTTAATATATTCCTATTATTAACTAACATTTTCTAGAGTATACACGAACAGGAATAGATGAGCTGAATTCACAATTTTTACAGTATGGATAACAATAAAATAGACCCAGATATTCTATTTTCACCAACATATATACTATTCAAAATACTTGCAATCGATATTTGTAACCGCAAAGACAATGGGAGATCATTTAAGAAATTTTATAGAGTGTGTCTTAAGACATTTTTCTTCCTTCAGACTGTAAAATATGTCATTATACTATCGACAGGAGATGAAGAATTAGCGTTGAATCTATGCGACGTCCACGGAGCATTTGGAGAAAATGCTTTTTTTCTGAGAATAACGTTGTTATTCTCGACATTATTTAAGTTAAAAACGTTGATAATTTGAAACTCGCAAAAATATATTCGGCTTTATAAGAAAAGTCGAAAATTGTGGTTTGAAATTATGAACGAATCAACGTTTGTCACTTTTCATCTGAGAAGGTTTATGAAACTTCAAGACATGTTAACTCGTATTTGGATTATTTTTATTGCTTCAGTCGGATTGAATGTTGTAGTGATTTATCGAAATGTATTTTTACCATATATCAATTATAAGTGGTCTATAACATTAGGTATTTCTATGACTTCACATGCAATTTGCTCTATATACATTTCTTTGTATAACATTGCTCAAATTACCATTCTGATTTTATTATGTGAATTACAAAAGATGCAATTGTTTTCAATGATTTATCTAATAGATAAAAAGGATGAAGATACGTCTTTCAAACTTGTTTGGCAATGTTTGCAAAAGTGCAGAGCCAGTCTTAAATTTTGTAATGTTATCCAAAATGACTATTCTATTACTTTAGCCATTACAGTAATTCTTGTTGAATTTTCGGTTGGATCACTTCTAATTACTTCTAAGTTAATATATGTAAAGTTTGTACTAGGAATAATTATATTAGTAATCATAGTGGCAGTACTGTTATATTTGTATTATTTATCGACTGTTTCGAACTATGTAAGTACATAAGTAAGTTATTTCAATTAATATTATTGGTAGCAAAGACTTTTATAACAAAACTATTATAGATAATGTAATATTTCAAATTAACATTATGAGAATTATATCTTTTATAATAGTTTTATTTTTATCTCTTCTGTATAACCAGTATGGGAGCTTTATTTTCACAGATATGTAGGGGTTTGTTTAACCTAGCTGAAAACGAAGCAAGCTAAGTGACAAATTTTACGGTTGACATAACTTTCTAAAGAATTTTTCATGCGGATATTAACCCTTGTCCCCTAAAATAGTAGGCTAAATTCTTAACCGTCTTCCCCATTTGAATAAACATTATCGAAATGCTCTAGAGAACTTTCATTATTTTTATGTATTTATGAATATATTTATCTCATTTGGAATAATTTAATTTATAATATTTTATAATATATAAGTTATTTGTGGTACGTTCAAAAAATTCGCGGAAAACATTAAGACTAAGATATGCAACAGCCTTTTGTATTAAATTTGTATATATGTATTAATATATATAATATACAAAGTATTATTTCACCCTAGATATATTTACAAAGCATTGCCTACAAAATATACAGTTTCTGCTACAACACGTTTCATCAATCGGTCGTAGTTTAAAAACCTCATTCGCGGTCACCCGAGGTGTAAATGAAGTGTTCCCACCGACGATCACCTTATCTGCGTTGACGAATTAGCGGCCTTTCGTGTGTTTTTATTCTGCTAAAGTAGATGAAATTACAGGACACGGTTCTGTAAGTACGATCTTCTCCTGTACAGAAGTATCTGAGTAAATATTCCATTACAGTTGTAATTGGAATACTTACTGAGATAACTCTGTACAAAAAGATGAGCCGGTGGGTTATCTCCCGTTTTTTGAAAGCTTACATGCCAATATAATCATTGATGTTTTGGACGTACAATTTCTAGTTCACGATTTCCCGTTCTAGTATAAACTAACAATTGTTTGTTTTGAACGTACCATTTTCAGTTTATGCAGTTCAGCATCATAGAGGTGTGTGGAAAATTCCTTTCTCAGCTGAAACTTTACGCTGCTTATAATTTTGACGCGATGTGATCATAGACTCTGTGAATTTTGTTAGATCTTTTGTAAAAATGGCGTGGTAATTGTAAATGGAAATTCTACAATTTTTTGCAATAGTGATTCATGGTCCACGACTGCATCCTTAATACTCGCAACTTTCATTTCTTTTCGACAGATGGCTAAGCGAAAAGTTGTTTCGTCGTCTGCCATAGAAGGTTTTCTGTCACATGTTGGTGTGACTTTTTCAGAGCTGCACTTTTTTCAACTGCAAATAACATTTTCAAACTTTGTTGAAGTATCTTCCCGAAAAGGTGCAGAAAAATGTTATGTTTGTTCATCTCTCGATACTAGACATTTTCTTGTCAAAACCATACTCCGAAATTTTGCTGTCACTGTTACGAAATGCGTGCATAGCTATGTCGCGAACTGATTGTTACGTCACTACCGCATGCATTATGTCTCGGTACAGAGTATCCAAGTACTGTATTTAAAAATAATCAGTTATTCTCACTATACCTAAACAGAATACAGCCATTTTCTAAGAATGTTTTGAAAATATCACGAATTTTCAAGTTGTATTTAGTCAGTATTAAAAATTGTTCGGATACATAAACTTTATGTATTTTTTTTTCTAGATTCATAATCTGTATTCGAAAGTCTACAGCTATTGCATTGATTGTGAGCGATTAGACGAAGCACATTTGGTAATTCTAACAGTTTTATTAAAGTTTATTTTACATTTTTATTAGCAAAATAATATTATTTAATTAGTTAATTTAAAATTGTATGTTACAGGCAAATAGTATATTGATTCAGTGTAATGAAAACGAACTAACGTTGTCTCTCTTTGGATGTGTTCCTGTAACGAAAGTGGTTATTTTAAAGGTTAGTTTAATGAATATATATTAAGCACGTGTATTATTTTATTTTGGTATTTTAATATTATTAAAACTGTTATGAAACTTTAATAATTTAGTTTTATAGCGAAGTGCTATGAAAAAAGTATAATACTAAAGTCGTTTTTTAATACAGTGAAACATCGATCTGTTGTTACGGTATCAAACGTTTTCTTGAATCTATGGAGTTATTTTCCCAGTCCAAAATGAAGACCCATATATATATATATTCCTAATTTCTTTCGTCTTTTTCATTCCCATATCATTCCTCTTCCCTTAATGTTCGTTCTGTAACTATAAGAAAAATATAATTTTGCATTAATCGTTCTATCCCTAACAAAAAGCGCTAATATGAAACACTAATTTTCGTGCACTTATAATAAAATCTCTCCATAATTAAAAGTTAAATCCAAAGTTAAAAGTTAAAAAGTTTATTTACGAAACTAAACTACCTACCTAAATGGCTACTCTTAATATACTGTACTTACCTAATAGGGTAATACAATAGGGTACTGTATTCAGTGGTGATATCCGAAGTATTTAACAAAGGGTTCACTAGCGAAAAATTTTTCCCTGACAATCACCGACAAACGAAATGGAAGTTTTAGCTAGAAATAAATACAACACCTTTTCTTGCGATATATCTAATAATCACTGGCGTATTTGGAACATAACGAGCCCTGGGTGGAAACCAGGCAACGATATTATTTTAGTGCTGTCGACCCTTTTTCCTTTTTTAGGCAGAGACATTTTTCACCGCGAAATGGCACTCCTCGTAAGAAGCAGATGTCATCATCTCTCGAGATACATTATCCTTTTTCTTTCGCTGTCCATAGCCCGACACGTGTTCCACGGCCATCTTGTATTATCTCGCGCGCGTAACATTCTGGGATTTCTCTTATGACTGAATCTACTTTTAAGAACTCTCTTGAATCGAGCGCGATTAAACCTC
This sequence comes from Centruroides vittatus, assembly GCF_030686945.1. Classification (NCBI taxonomy): domain Eukaryota; kingdom Metazoa; phylum Arthropoda; class Arachnida; order Scorpiones; family Buthidae; genus Centruroides; species Centruroides vittatus. Next base: position 703,415 of record NW_027122206.1, on the reverse strand, counting down.
GCTTCGGTCGAGATTGAAACGGTCCAGAGAGATCGCACCAAGACAAAGTCCCCGACCTTGCTCACAATCTAGATTGAAATGCTCGGTGCAAACGGGGTATAAGGCCCTACTTTAGTAGTATTACAGAGTATAATACGTATATTTTAATATATTTTTTACAGAAAACAAACCCACTGAGAAATGTTTCGTGTGTTTAACAAGGTTCGGAAAACTGAAAATTTTAACGACAGGTTCGGCCGAACCTGTGCGAACCCGCTGAATATCACCACTGACTGTATTACAATATTGTAATCATGCCGAAAGACAAACAAATTATTGTTTTTTTCGTAGATAATTCTGGCGATTATTTACGCAACAATTAAATGTATATTATATTATTGTACATATTTAGCGCGTTTTCTTGTAAAATCGCCTAATTAAAGCCGCTTTGTTAAAAGACAGTAATGCTATTTCTGCTTTATGTCAGCCGCTGCAGCACTAGTCAAGCCAGGTTCTGCGCCCAAAACAGAAGTTAAGATCGGCGCCGTCATAAATTATAAGCGTATTACGTACTTAAAATGAAAATTGGGACATAAGAAGATTATTTTGAATTTGTTAACCGAAAAAGTACAAACACACTTTTCCAAATAATCGTCAACAACAACATACACATCTGCAGATGTATTAGTAGCAGAGAATGCCAAGTTATAGTGTTGTGTTTATCGTATAAGTAATGAATTAATACACAACTAGCAGGTAGGACCCGCGTTGCTCGGGCAAAAGTAAGGATAGCGAAGATTAAAATCATTACGTTATAGTCACAAAAGAAAAAGAGTAATTTCATCAACAAACTAAATATTATTAATAAAAGGTCGAATTTGAAAATCGAATGTTCGAATATTGTTCAATGTTCACGACGTGTTCTGATTATATCGTTTGATTTTCATCGAATGTTCTAAAGAAGAAAGGTCGAGAAAACCCGAACTAATGTGTTTAAATTTGAAAATCGAATATGTTCTAACATATTACTCTTTTTCTTTCTTTCTTTTTTTTCGTAAATCTTGCACGTCGCTTTCTCTTGTTCTCCATTGTTACTTAATACTATCATTGATACTTAACACTTTGGTGTAACGCAATTGCTTAAATTTGGCACCCTGTGTACCAAATTTCAACTTTCAACTCCTAACCGTTTTAGCGAAAATTAAGATTATTACGTTATAGTCAACCTTACCCATTTTCACAGAATGCAACAATTAGGTCCTCCGTTTCCAGACTACAGAATTTTTAGATGGGTCTAAAAATATGTTTGATTTCCCGCAAAAACGAAAAAAACTGCATCTGCGTCTTGCACGTTGCATTCTCTTAACACTTCCATTGTTGACTCTTCAATTCTTAACGCTTCCATTGTTGATGGAAGTGTTAAGACTTAATCCTGTCCCTCTCCCGCGTGGGGAGGAATTTCGAAAAGTCCCTTCTTAGCACGCGTTCTCGTAACGTACCCTAACTGTGTACCAAATTTTAACTTTCAACTCCTAACCGTTTGGGCTTTGTGCTGATTATTATTATTATTATTATTATTATTATTATTATATTATCAACTCGTCTCGATTATATATATAGATATGAAACTTTTTTGATCTGCTGTCTTCGATATATCATTAGTTTCTTACCAAATAAAATAAAATAAAATAAAATAAAACAAATTACATTATTCTTAACAATTTTTTAAAATATAGTATAAACGCATGTTTGTGCGCGAGCCCAATATCATTCAGTATTACAGAAACCATAGACGTATCACTGAAAACTACACATTTTATACGATAAAAACATCGACGTCAAAAATTTTCTGTGGTTTTCAATGGTTTCTCCGCATCAGTTGTTGATCCTCCCAAGTTCTATCAAAAACAATAGATAGAGGTTTCATTATATTGACATTTCAGGTGTAAAATGAATAAAAATCGAAAATTTGAACGTCACCGTTTATGTAATTTTTATAGTGTTAACATTTCCAAAATTTCTGTCTTCGCTATGCGTAATATTGCCTTATCTACTATGAAAATTTTATTTTTTATTCCTCAGAAGCGTTTAAGTATTCTTTGCTTAGTGTAAAAATAACATTCAGGAAGATGTTGAACATTAATTTTAAAATGTAGTAAAGTTTTATTTTTATAATTTATATTTATTTCTAGTGAAAGTTTCTATACACTCTACATCATGTTGTTTTTCTTTCATTTTGCAGATGTTCAGCTTTTTCTTGACACAAGTACTTGTTGTCTTACAACTATATTATGAAGAAAAAGTGTAAAGTGGAATTTCTGTTACAATTTTATGAATTCAATACATTACATCTGGCGACGTCACAATTTCAATTAATGCCACTCTTACCAGAACAACGCCAACAACAGAAAGAAAACCAAAATAACACCTGATACAAAATTCATTATTTATAATAGAGTATCCTTTATTTGTCGATAATTTTGAATTTTGATGGATTAACGAATGGGCTATGTTACTATGGAGACAGTAAATCAATATTAATTCGTATATAATGGGTGTTGACTAAACATTATAAAAAATTCATGTTTAAAACTTTTCTTCTACTCAACGCATTTTGATTCTGTGAAAATGATTTGAAACACAAAAATTACGGGTTCATTTTGTGAATTTTGCAGCCATTCGATGCCTTTATAGTGCACAACATGTAGATTACTTGGGATGTGAATCATCATTATCTCTACAACACTATGATTGACCTTTAATTGATCAACCATATTTGCTTCTCAGCTTATATCGTAAATCAAATTTCAGAATCGGCAAAATACCTTCAGTAGGTCACAGTTCTGGAAACAACGAGTCATCGATTGACAAAATGCTCATTTTGCTCCTTCAGAAACCTAATAATGGACTGTGCTTAGTAGGATAAGCCATGATCTATAAGTAGTAGTGGTTTGGGAAGCTTTGATCACAAAATTAATTTTATTTTAACAATAATGCAAAGTTTCTGTATTCATTATTAAATGTTTTTACAAATTTGAATTAAATTAATTTTATTTCAACAATAATGCAAAGTTTCTGTATTAATTATTAAATGTTTTAATATCTGAAAAAATTAAAACATGACAATTGTATGAAATAATATAACACCAAAACTATTTTTGAAATTTTTTTTATTTTATTTAAGCTTTTCCAGTTTTTTCATTTACTTTATCTAAAACATGACACATTTCTGCAAGTAAGTAGAGTAATAAATTTTGGTGATTGTTGACAATATATTCCCGGTCTATTTTTTGATATTTTAAGATGTAATACCAAGAAAGTTCATTTTGGAAGTCGTCTATAAATTGCTGGTCAAGTATTTGGTAACGAGAAACATAATTCCAGTTTAGATAATCTTTTAATACGCGTAAAGTCATAGTTTTTAATCGTTGGTATTTTAAAATTTTTTTTATATCAAACTTATGTATGTATCGCCTAATAAAATTATCTGAAAGAATTTAAAATTCGGCAACTTTATTCCAATCAAGATATTGTGAAAAGCTGGTTAAGAATGATTCGTCTAACACCTGATATTCGCAAATTAAATCCCATTTTGCATATTTAATATGTTTTTCAATAAATGAAGTAGAGAATATATAGTTTTTCCATAGGATTTCCCAATTTTACTTATCAGCGAATTCAGAAATGAATGTGAGAGATAAATCGTTTCGTTGACTGATGATATCCCAGTCAATATAATTTCTTAAATGACGAATATTATTTTCTTCTAATGGCGAAAACGAAGAATCCCCCCAATCAATTAGCAGTTGAGTATTGTCTATAAAGAAACAAAATTGTTTTTTGTTAGGAAATATTTATTTAATTAATTACATAATACGATACAGTATTCATATTAATAACATTTTATTATATGGATATCACAATAGAATACATTATTATTCAAATTGAATACATATGTAAATGGATAACATTATTTAAATTGAGTACATATATTAACAGATACAAAATTATTTATTACATTTCATACAGTCACATCTTGTAAAATATTTGTCATATACAGTCAAACCTGTTTTTATGCGGGGGATAGGGACCGCATTAAAAAAAACGCATAAAAAAAATCTCACGAAACTTCACGAATGGCTGTAAATAATAGTTTTCGCGACACAATTAAAAAATATTTTTTTTTATGCGGTCAACGGGGACCGCATAAAAAAAGTCTCACATAGAAAATAACTCAAAACCGTACAAAATAGAATTTATTGACAGCAGATGTCAGCACTTGACTGCATCGTCTGGTCTATCGTCTGTTTTACATATTTTTGTCCAGGTGGTGTTTTGTTGACTTAAAAAGTAAATTATTTCATTTTTCGCATATTCATGCAATAATATTACTATAATAAGTGCATTTATGCTATAATAAGTTTATTTGGCTATAATAAGTCAACGTAAGACATGACGAATCGCACGAGACTAGTCGCCAACTATACCGCACAAATTAAAAATTCGCATTAAAAAAATCGCACAAATAAAAATCGCACATAAAAAGAGCACATAAAAACAGGTTTGACTGTATTGGTAATGTTATTTTATCATTTATTACAAAAAATTTACATTCATGTGTTTTATTCTTAGACAGTTTTAATGATGCTGCTTTAAACACAGATAACTTTTATTACAAACACTACGTATTACATAAGTATGTTTTCGTTTGCTTACTATTAAAAATCTGTATTGCGAAGATGATGATGATATCAAAAAATCTGTAAGAATTAAGAGTAGAAGCTGTAATGACCGAATGATACCACATCTATTCCATTATCTAGAATGAATTTTTTATCATAAAATGGAGAAAGCGAAATTTTGTTCTGCAGGTACGTTGTTACTACATGATTTTTGCTTTTAATTCCATATTGCTGATGTCTTAATAGCTCTATGTTGAATAAAACTTCTTTATATTTATCGTGATTAAATGTTTTTATAACAGATTTTTTAATACCTTTAGCAGTTTTTTTATTTTGTTTATCAAAAATATAAGAATACATCTTTGGTTTTAAAGAACAAAATTCAATTATTGGTTTTGAAAGTGTTTCATCTTTAAAATATCCTAATTTATTTTTGTTCATTTCATTATATAATTTGTGAGTTTTAGGATAGTTACTAAAATCAAAAATATCAGGGAATGATTTAAAATCCTCATAAATATCATTTGTATAAATTTGAAGTGTTAATGAATCTGTGTCAGTATATAATAAATGTACGTTTTCACCATATCTGTTTTTAAATACTTTATAAAATGTTTCATACATATGTAATTTGCTTAATTCTAATACACAAAAACCTATATAAATAGGTTTGTCTAAGCATAAATTAGGTTTCTTCATTTTAAAAATTGTGAGATTATCATTTATAATTTGAAATTGTTCTACACATGGTTTAGATAGATAGCGACGATATTGATTTAATGTTGTAGCTGCTTTTAAGTTAATACGCTTTCTTACATTTTGACATGTTTTGCCAAAAAAACTATTATTCATTAATTTAAAAAATGATTTGTCAAAATCATTAGTTGATTCTTGTCTTTTTTTATTATTAAAATATATATATTTTTTAAGCCATGCACTTTGACAAAATGCCAATACTCTATGAATTTTAGTTACTATCAGGCCCTCTTCTAGATAAAATTTTAAATTTCTATAATGAACCACATAGTTTGTTTTATCAAAAAGAGTAGGAATTAATTTTTTACTATTAGTATATTTTAAATTTAATTTATCTAGTACTGTTTTTTGATAATTAGATAATAAATCATACGGAATGGCAGTGTGTTCAACAGCTAGCGGCAAATTATCGTGTCGGTCATGAATATATTCGGGATATTTTAAATCAACTTCTAAGATATATCCTATGCTATTTTCATCAGATATATTAGCTATGTCTAAAGCATCTATTTCATCTTTGTGCAGCCATCTAAAATTATTTACAGGTAAGTATGCACTCATTACAAACCCATAAAGATTATTTGCATCTATCGACAGAATATAATTATGAGGTTGATTTTTATCATATGTTTCGGGTATTAATGGATTATTAGCTTGCGCAAATCTTTTCCCTGCTAAACTTACTCCCCCCTCATTCCATTTTCAATAAATAAATACATATCAAGATCATTAAATAATTCTAATTCAATTTTTGTCATTTTTAAACCACAATTCCATGTTAAATCAGGTGTTGTTATAAAATATACAGGATCTAAATTATAATATGTTAAACTTAATTTTCTAAAATTTTGGAATATATCTGCTAATAATATGGTATCGACATATTGATATAATTTTAGATAGTCCTTGAAAGTTTCACAGCGAAATTTTTTCCAAACTAATTGTGCATGATTATAATCATCATCTGTAATATTTTCTCCTGATAATTCGTTATAAAAACATTTTTTTGGTGGTAGCTGTATTTCATCTAATATTTGTTCATTTTTAAAATAGGAATATGGAAAAATTCCCTTTCTTTTTAATAATTCTCTATATTTGTAATGACGAAAAAAATGATTAAAAATTGGAAAATTATAATTCGCATTTTTTAAATTATCAGTTAAAACAGAGAGAGAAGAATTTAAAAACTGATAACTGTCAATAAATTTAAAATAATCTAATGAAAATGTTGTAAATTTTTCTGAATTTATTGGAATAATTCTAATTTTTGAAAATAATTTAGAAGGTATATTTTTAAAAATTAAATGCGAATCATAACCTGAAAAATTGTGCAATATAATTGGGATAAACGTTTTTAGTCTATAATTTAAATTGCATTTATTATGAGCCCACCCCTCGAAAACAACCTGTTTGGTGATCGTGGTCCATTACACGGATATCATCATCATCAAATTTTTCATTACAAATATGACATAAATATCTTGAATTATTAGTAACAGTATTTAAATTAATTTCAACATTATGACTTATTTTACTTAACAAATTATTCAACTGGTTTTGAATATCAATTAAAAAATTATTAACAGCATTATCACCACAATAAAAATTAGCATATATTATTTTATCCTCGTTTTCAATAATTATAATCGAATAACATATAGGTTTATGAATTTCAACGATTTTAGTAAAACTTTCTTTAGGATTTATTTCATTAGAAGAAACCTTTTCCAAAATTGATTCAAAATCTGCAAATATGCAGATTGGGTGAAATAATGATTTTTCATGAGAATGAAATTTGGTGATTGCTTCTTTTCCTTTCGGGATGGATACTTTTTGATATTTATGATTAGAACAAAATTTGAGATGGTCATTTAAAGTACATTCTCTTTTAAAACCATTTAAACATCTTTTGCAAAATTTTCTTGGTGAAAATTTGTCTGACATTAGTCTATTAAAATTTCTAATTAAAAAATAATGAGATTTATATAATAACAAATCTATTTCTTTTTCAAAATGAAATTTGCTTATATAAATCGGATAAATTAGTTTGTTTTCGTATCCATATACATTAATATTTAAACAATTATTTTTTTCAAATATCGGAATATTTTTAACATTTACAGGAAATTTTAAACTATTTATATTTAAATATTTTAAATATTTCCTATACAAATATATAGAATTTTTGTTGGTATTAACTGTTGGATACATATTAGCAATTATACAATATAAAAAACATTGATTGTCTGAACATTTTATATTTAACACACAATGTTTATTAACTATATGTTTTGGAAGAATAATATTACCACATCCTCCAATTTCATTTTTGTATATTCCTATATGAACATCTATAAATATAATTTCTTTCAGTATCCACCCCGATCCATATTTTATAAACTCATCAATATGGTTTAAAATTGTATCAAATGCATTCATTAATTTTTCATTAATCATATACGAGGATAAAATATGCTCAACACGGCTAGAAAAATAAACATCTTGATACTCTATAATATCATCTTCTTTATATTTTAAAAATTTAGTTTTTAAATTTATTAAAAATTTTCTTCTACAAACAAAATTATCCTTAGCTAAAATATTATAAATACTAGATGTTATTTTTTCAAAAAAGACAGATGGATCAGAATTTTCTAAAATAAGAGCACGATAAGTTTTAGCATAACCTCTAAAAGCTTTTTTCCTTAATATAAAAGACATATTTTATACATTTACACAATTCTCTAAATGTTCGTTCATTGCATCAAAGGCTTTTTTATAAAATTTAAAGTCGTTAATATTAATATTATATTTGTTAGGTGGATAGTCCCCTTTCATTTTTGTCAGCGAAACATATGTGTTAGAATGGAATTCTACCACCTCCATGAATTGATTTTCACATATTTTGATGTTAAACTGAGTAATTTTTGAAGATTTACCTTTATCTAGAGTTAGGTCTAACCCAAACTTTTGGTCAAAGGCAAACTTTTGCTTTTTCAACTCCTGATCTTCTATATTTTTAGGTTTGGGTCCTCTTTTTTTACCAACACTCTGTTTCGTGTTAAAATCATAATCACATTCTAAAATTAACATTATATTTATTGAATTATTTTAAGTAAAAATATTTAAAATCTAAAATAAAATACTTACCTTCTGAAGACATTTTTCTTAGATGTATAAGTTCTCAGCGATGTATTAAGCTGGTATCCTGACTGTGTATTGAGCTAGTCTCTTACACACAGTATTTATACTATCGCTAGACACAAAAATAACAGATAACACGGATGTGAATTAATATTTTTAGACAGTATTTTTTAACAACAGGATATTCATTAATAATTTTGGAATAACAAATGGGTTATTAATAATTGGAACGGGATACCAATTAATAATTTTAGAATAAGATTATGTCTATTAATATTCTTCAACTGTACATAACAGGAAATCTAAAAAAGTATATCAAAAACAGGATAGCAATTAATAATTTCAGAATAACATGATTTCTATTAATATTCTTTAACTGTACATAACAGGAAACCAATTAATAATTTCAGAATAATAGGATATCTAAAAAAGTGAATTGAAAACACATTGTGTCTATTAATATTTTAAGAATGTACTTCAAAATAACACACCCCTGTTGAATTTAAGTATAAATACAGCACTAGAATCAGCACTTAATAATTTCTACCAAGATGAGTTCTAAGTATATTTTTGTGCATATTCTCTGTTGAATTTAAGTATAAATACAGCCACTAGAATCAGCACTTAATAACTTCTACCAAGATGAGTTGTAAGTATATTTTTTGTATATATCTATATTAAATAATTTACAAATAATTTATAATTTAAATGACTTCTACCAAGATGAGTTATAAGTATATTTTTTGTATATATCTATATTAAATAATTTACAAAAATTTATATTTAAATAATTTTATTATTTTTCATTGAAGTACAATATTGATTATACATTATTGCACTCGGATGTGCTAAGTAAAAATGATTTTTAACAAATTTTTTTACAAATTCATCGTTATAAAATTTGTCCGTTGTACTTAATTCTTTTAAACATTGATTTCTATTCATTTTATATAGAAAATACAAACAGAAATATCCACAAGTTGTTGAATATAAACTCTGATGAACTATATTATTCCAGCAACAATTTTTAGAATTTTGTTTTATAAATTTTATAATTTTCGTTTTTGTCGGTTTCATTCCATAGCTATCATAGTAAAAACAAGTTTTTTCAGTAAAGAACACAGATACCCAATGACTTCCAGGCTTATTTTTTTCATCTAAATTAATTATAAATGATTTACGATTAGCAATGCAAATGGGTAAGTCATCAGATGCAAAAACACCTCCGAAAGTCCTTTTTATTTTCGAATCACTTGAAGCCAGTCTCCATAAAGTAATGGTATTCATTAATAGTCCACAAACACAGTTCTTGAGTGATCAATTTCTAGAGTATTATTATATTCCAGCAAACAAATAACATTCACAGTTTCTAATATTGCAGTTGAAAATTTTAATTCGATTGAGATATTTCCTTGTTGATTAACACTTATATGCGATTCTGATGCAGAATGATCGGGAGTAAGATCGAAACAATATAAAGTATAGCCATCTTTATAATCGTCGTAAGATATATTTGTAAATTTATGATGGTTAATGCATCCTATATCTTCAAATAATGATATAAAATTTCTTGCATATATTTTATTTGTATAATCAGGAGTATATGGTTTTGGGGGAATCATTTGATTGTCTTTTAATAAACATATATAATTTAAATTGTAATTTTTAAAATTAAAAGGATTGTATTTTACATTTCCATTAAATGCCGAATTTGAAACTAAACCAATTGTAATTCTATAAGGTAACTGGCCGATAACAGCATTTGATATATTTGTAGACTGAATTCCACTACTTAAAGTAAAAACTTTAATATCTGTTCTGCGGAATGGCATTTTTATAATACCTGTTTGCAATGCTTTTTCTATTCCAATTTGAACTGATGAACTAACATCTACTTTATTAATTTTTAGAGATGCATTTTTAATAATGACTTTATAATTATCATTATTTGCCATTAAAGCAAAATTATCTTTTGATCTTTCTAATTTAATTCGTAAATCAACATTATTAATTAACAGTTTAGGTTGATGTGATAAATCAATATGAAGTCGTCCGACTAAATCTATTAGTCTACTTTGTTTACCAATATTAAATCTTTTAGCCATTCCTTCATTATTTTCTATGGAATCCATATGTTGTGCAGTATCTTTAAAAAATAATGCACTCGTTAAAAAGGTTTCTTGTGCTTCTTTTGAGTAAAATAATAAGGCCTCCAAAATTGCTCTGTAGGGATAATTAACCTGTGAAATTACTTGTTTGTCGTTTAGAAAAACACTGCATTGAGAGAACAAACTATTTAAAAAATAATTGACAGGAGCAACTTTTTCATCTACAGCGGTATCTGTTCCATTTTTCTTTACAATTTTTGCTTGAACATGTAGATAAATTGAATGTAGATCGATATAATTTTCACCAGAACCAGATACATAAAATTCAATTGGTGCTCGACTATCCGAAATTGTTGCGACGGGATGTACTATAACTTCTGATGTATTGTCAATAGCTAGTTGAGTTGAAACTGTACTGAATAAATCCAACTCACTTTTGGTGCATGGACAAGAGTGTGGATCCATTTTCTCACTCAGTAAATATATCTTTTAGTTTTCGCCTTTTATTCTGCGACTGAATTAATCTTTTCATTCGTTTTCTTTTTATACCAGATCCACCTTGTACTTTTTTAATTACATCATCTTTTATTTCGGAACCAATATCTTTTAAATGTGATTTTGTAGATTCTTTAAATGATTTCCCGCTAATTACATCCGATCCAACATTTGATGCAAAGTTTAATGCTTTTCGTCCTAGATATTTTCCTACTTTACTAAGAATAGGAATTGATTTACGAAATAAATCTCCAAAAAATCCATATCCTCGTTGTATTTGCTGTCCCGCAAAATAATTCCCTGTTCCTAATTGTCGTGTAAGAGGAAATCGTAACTCAGGTCTGTATATCGTTCCTCCCGCTTGATTACAGTAATAATTTATACAATCTTTAGGATCGAGCTTCATTTTGTACTTTCAAACATGAACTAATATTAACAAATAAGACTAAGCACTATTTATAACTGCTTAAAAGATAGAACTAATAATGTTTTTCCTCCAAAAAAGACAATTTCTTTTCCACCGGCAGTTCTCAACTCGATTTCAATAGTATCAATATAATTTTTCTTCAAAGGAAAATATAAAGGTGAGGGATAAACTTTAACTATTTGATCGGTCTTTTCTCCCATAACTGGTATAACTCTTAGAAGAGGAGCTGTTATATCCCCCACATGATGAGAAGCAACAATATTTGAATAAATAAAAATTTCTGAAATTCCTGCAGACAATTCAAGTGGATATTCACTTACATATTCGCCTGCTGAAAATTTCTGTGTTTTAAATCCTAATAAATCCTTTAATTCGTTTCCAAATTCAATCGTTATATTTTTAGGAACTTTTAAAATGATTTTGTTATTAGGCAGTAATCCTAATTTAATATATTTAAAAATTCCGAGAAATTTTTCAGCCGATGAGTATAATCCAATAGGAATAAAAATTTTTTCTTCTACATCAATTTCTTCAACAACTTTTTTATTTCTTTCTATTAAAATTATAAATTGATCCTTGTAAAATACAGGATTTGATAGATATTCCTTAGACCCTGTCCGCAATATTAAATTTGAAGTGTCTTGTTTAAATATAATTTCTTTCAGTGGAAAATTTAATAAATAAAGTAATTTGTGAGCACTGTCTTTTGTAACATGCAACTCGAATCCCTCTTTCACATTTATTTTTACATCTTTATAATCCTTGTCTAAAACGAATTCTACCGAGTTAGACCCAGTTAAGGAAACTATATTATTGTTTATCCAATCGAAAAGCGTCTCTCCTTCATTTTCTTTAGCTGTAGTTAGTGGAATCGTATATGTTTTATCTTCTATTTTTTCTGTTCTAATTTTATGCTTAGTAATAGTATAATCATTGTTATGATTAGATATGTTAAACCAGTTTCTAGGAATAATAACTTCGCTCAGACCAACTACCCATTTTCCATGTAAATCAATAGCTGGACTCATTTTCACAGTGAAATTAGACTGCTTATTTTCAGGAAATAAATCCATGCTAGCATTGCTTATCAGAGTTACAAAAAAGTCAGACTGCATCATTTTGTTATCTTCTGTAATTCTTCTGTATAAAATTTTCCTTCTAAAATTTCATTATTTAAATCTTTCAATATGTACGTCGGAGGATGAGATGAAAAACGATCGTGAATAACGAATATTTCTTTTGTCCAACCTGGTAGATATCCTCGACTAAATGTTTTACGTATTTTCGAGATTCGAACAAGATCACCAATATTAAATTTAAATGTATTCCCTCCTTTTATACCATACAACTTTTCGAAAATCATGCTATGATGTAGAGGGGTAACTTCTGACGGAGACATACCGATACTTCTATGAAAACTATTATTGTAACTTTTTACAATATCAGATAATTTATCGATATATTTAAAAGACTTACGATATGTAAATAATCTATATATTTTATTCCGCAGAGTTTTATTTAATCTTTCGACAACGGCTGCTTTTGTATCAGAATGAGTAGAATAATGATTAATTTTAAATTTTTTAAAAAGATTTTTTACTAATCTATTATAAAATTCTTTTCCTTTATCAGTTTGTAAATTTTTTGGAATGTTTTTTCTAAAAATGATTTCAAAAGCTTTAAAAACTGACTGAGGTTTTTTATCTTTTATTGGTTCCACATAGCAATACTTAGTAAATACATCGATTACAGTTAGTAAGTATTTTACTCCATTATTAAATCTAGAAAATTGTTTTAATACAATTAAATCGGCTTGCCATAAGTCATTAGGATAAAAACTTTTAGTTTTTCTTCGCGAATATTTAATTCTTACAGGTTTATGAAGTGTATAAGTCAGTTGAGAAGATAGCCATTTTTTAACAACAGATTGCGGTAAATTAGATTCTTTAACTAATTTACTTACACCACCAAAAGATGCTGGAGATTTAGGATTATAGTATATCGATTTTAAAAGTTTTTCCATTCGGAATTATTCTTCCTCTTCCTCTTAGATTTTTTCCACTGGTGAAATAGTCTTGGAGAGAAAATTTCTTCGGGAGTCTCGACTGATGCTGGTTGATACTGTGTTTTTTCAGGCTAATGTTGTCAAACTTTTGTTTCCAATCCACTCTTTAGGAATGTTTATTTTCTTTAAACCGTCCCAAAATTCGTTAAAACCAACAGGAACTAATGCGGTTTTTCTATTTCTCATTACATACGAAATTAAGTCTACTATATGACTTCCAAAAATAGGTTTCCCATCGGTTGTTAATTCACCTTTAGAATTCCATCCATAATGACTTTGATTCAACTTATCAACTAAATGTGGTATATATTTTTGATATAATTGTGGTACAGATAAAATTATTTGTTTAATAAATGCATCATCGACAGCTTTTTCTTCAGGTTGAGATTCCGTTTCTTCGATTTTGTCGGATACAACAGATACTCTAACAGGTTCTTTTGGCGCATGAACTGTTCTCTGATATCTCGAAATCAATTGACTTAATAATTTGACTTTACTATCATCAGATAAATCACCAGTCTCAAGTAATTCTTCGATATTATTACCAATTCTTATTTCAGGTTTTCGATATGCTGACAACAATTCAGGAGGGACAAGAGCCATTTGTTTCGCCATTAGATTCTTTTTCCTATTACTTTACCAATTAGTCCACCTGCCATAGACAATAACGGAGCCAGTAGAAGAGGAAGGAATCCACCAGATTGATTAACTAAAATTTTTTTCTTAGTATTTAAAGGAACATTTTTTTCACTTAATTTCCTGATAATTTTTTTATATTTTTGTAATTTACGAACATCGGCAGGTATATTTCCTCTCCGCAAATTATCGCATATTTCACACAAAACTTTAATTTGATCCGGAGTAGCTTCTTTCAATATTGCTTTTCGTTGAGAAGGAGTAGTCTTAGACAAAAGTGCTAACATATGATAATTTTTCTTTACGTTCTTCATTTTATTGGTAAGTATATCCAAAAAATACCTTGTTCGTCAGGAAAACACGAATCTCTCACAGAAAATTTCTTATTCGTTTTAGGATGAAAATCTAATAACAAATAACCGAATTCCTTTTCTGTCGCTTTTTTATATGCATCCATAAAAAAATCACATTTACCAGCAAAAGCTTGCCGTCCCAAACAACTTACTTGACTTTCATCGCGATTATTTTTAAATAATATCAAATAATGTGTGTTTAAAGTTATATCTCTCATAATTCTATTTTTTGGAAACAAATTTTGCATTATCACGATCACGCTTACATTATAATGATGAGACTCTGTTGTAAACAAAAATGCAGTTTTTGAACTGAGTTCATGCATCAAATCATCAATTATTATTAAATCCCATCCTTGCACGGATTCAGGTAAGCCATACATGAATGTAACATCTTTTTCCTCGTGAAAAAACGGTAAATATACGGAATAACACCATAGAACCTTTTTTAATGTCTTTTCATAAATTTTGTTACGAATAATTTTTCTCACTAATGTTGTCTTTCCGCATTGCGAAGGTCCAACGATTATACAGTTACTAGGATGTTTGAAATACATATTAATCAAACTTATAAGCTTTAGTAAATTTATAATGCTTTGATCCACAAATTATCTCCCTAAATATTAATATATTCTTTTTGTTCCTTTCTATATAAATTTCTTTCATAACTTCTGAACATTCCTCGAACGAATAATATAATTTATTACTAACTTCATAAATTCTTCCATTCTCGTCAACAATTATAAAACCAAATTTTCCATCTCCTTTCCATATTTCGTCGTTAACTTTAAAATAACGTAAAACAATAGGGAGATTATCAGGAATATCGAAAAAAAAATTATTTACCGCAGCAATACACGTATCTATAGACTTGTACAAACGAGGAGAAACAGAATAATTTCTATCACCGTCGTAAGTAATAATAAAACCATATCTCTCCATGATTGCAATTTTTAATCTTGGTATTAAAAATAAATTCTAACTTTCCTTAAAACTCAATTTATATCAAAAACCGACCAATCATATATCTTCTATAAAATAATTAATTTATAAAAACATTTAATAATTAATACAGAAACTTTGCCTTATTGTAATTAGAAAATTAATTTAATTCAAATTTGTGATCAGTATGTGTCATATTATATAAAAAATTTAATAATTAAATACAGAAACTTTGTTTTAAAGTTAAAATAAAATTAATTTAATTTAAATTTGTAATTAGAAAATTAATTTTGTGATCAAAGCTTCCCAAACCACTACTACTTCTATACCTGCCATCAAAATGATGATTTTACATAAAAAAGTCATTTTTTAAATATCTGTGTTGAAATAGATATGTGAGAATCTGGGCATTGTTTTTTCTGTACATTTTAGCAAAAGGCTGAGTTATAAGAAATTTTTCTTTGTTGCCATCCGTTTCCCACGGAATTAGAAAATAAACGAGCAGGTGTTATTTTAACAGTAAACAATCGACCGTGGAAACTCGTCAAAAGGGGGGTCTTTGACACAAGTCAGATCGATGAGAGGGGGGCTCTCATCGATCTGAGAAAGTTTTGAAATAAAGTTATAACAACTTATTATTGACACGTGAGAAGGTCGAAAGTTAAACAATATAGTAATGAAAAGAAAACAACAAGTCTAATTTTCACTGCTCTATCTGGTGAGAATTGGACACATTTAATAGTGATGACACATTAGAAGTGTCATCACTATTGAACAAAGGTCACGAGACCAAATTTGCACAAACTGATTGAGATATAACAGTAGTATTGGTTTGACACACTCTAATCACAAAAATCAATTTAGGTAATCTTAATTTAGGTAATCTAAATTCTAGTTTAGGTAATCTTTTAATTCGCATAATGTTGTGGTATTTAATTGTTGGTACTTTAAATAATTTAAAATATCAAACCTACGTATGAACATGCGAATAAAATTATCTGATAGTGTTTGAAATTCCACAACTTTATTCCAATCAAGATAATCCGAAAAATCAGTTAGGAACTGTTCATCTAATTGCTGATATTAACTAATTAAATCCCATTTTACAAAATTAATTTGTTGTAAAATAAATATGACAGTAAATTTTTAATTTTTCCATACGTGTTCCCTATTTAATCTATATGCAAATTCCGAAATAAGTGTCTTAGATAAATTGTGTTGTCGACTGATGATATCTCGATCAACATAATTTTTAATGTGGCGAATAGTACGTTTTTCTAATGCTGTAGATGAGAAAGTTTCCCAGTCGATTTAGGATTTCGTATTGTCTACAAATGAATAAACATTTTGTAAAAATATTATTTGTTGTTTTATTTGAAAACTTGATAATACTTGAGTACATTACAAAATGATAATCGAGTACACATACAGAATAATACT
Source organism: Centruroides vittatus (assembly GCF_030686945.1). NCBI lineage: Eukaryota > Metazoa > Arthropoda > Arachnida > Scorpiones > Buthidae > Centruroides > Centruroides vittatus. The sequence continues at coordinate 686,388 of NW_027122206.1, read as the reverse complement.
TGAGTACATATAATAATTGAGTACAAAATTATTCTTGAGAAAGTAGAATTTCGCTTCAGATTGATGTGTAAGGTGACTTTACACATCAATAGCATTGATTTATCTGAGTACATAGTGCATTAAGCTTACTTGATACGGTATTCATTGAAATGGTATTTCTTATAAGTGATAGCAGCTATTTGTATTTTTCTAACAGTTCTGATTATATAAATTCAAAGTAAATATTTAAATCATTTTTCATACAAAAAACAGTTATTGATTTTTGCATGAAGGACTTTTATTTCATTCATTCTTCGTACTGATACAATAAAGAATGAATTTAATTATCGTAATTATTTTATTTGTCTTTTTAAAAAAATTAATGCCATGTTAATATATTCTAACTCTTATCTTTTGGTATATATGTTAATGTGTTGTTATATATGTTAATGTGGTATATGTTAATATGTTATATTCTAACTAAAAAACTTTTGGTATATATGTTAAATTTACACATTTTTTATCTTTTTCAAATTTTCTATTTTCAATACTATTACAATTAATCTAGCTTAACCATTTTTTAAAGTTTTTTTTACTGTAACCATTAAGTAAAAAAATTTTTATCACTTGTTTTATTTCTATGTCTTGATCTTGTGACTTACTCGTTCTATTTTTAATTTTACCTACATACATTTTAAAGATATTGAATATATTATATAATTCGAAGTTTCTAACATATTAAAATTATTTAAAAAAAATTTTTTTAAATTATAGTACACATAATTTTTAACCCCAATTAACGGTCTATACCTGACTAGATTTTTATGCGTTTTTACTGTAATATTAAATTTTGGTATACGATTGTTTTCACTTTTAATTTTACTAAATGCTTCTTCCGTTCTCAAATGTCTTTATTTTAAAGCTTCCAATTCTTTATTTAAACCATTTCGTATACTTTTTCGTGAGTCATTTTGCAATAATTTATATCCGCCTCTTTGTATTAATTCTTTAATTATTTCTTTTTTCTTTTTTGACTCTAAGACTATTGTTTGTTTTGTTTTATCTCCTTCGAATAATTCTAAATTATTTTCCATTAAAAATTTTTTTAGAATTATCTAAATGTCTTTTATAATTTTGTACTTTACTTTATTATTGTCTCAAAATTTTAAACAGCAGTATAATGTCCTACTAATGAGTAATGTCCAAGTAGACAATTAAAAATAAATTATTTAACTTATCTGAACGTAGTACCATAAGGTTGCATTTGCCCGTTGGAGGTTAACTTTGGGTTATAGTTTCAATTTCTCTGCGTATATTATAGAACATAACAGACAGAAAAATTATAAAAAGATGGTATGTAAAACGTTTACAACATGAAATCATATAAGTATGTGGGAGACGCAATAAAGGTAGAGGTAGAACCTTATGCTGCTCGCGAGACATATGGCGTTATCATAATAAATCGTATACTAAATATATTTAAAGTTATTTAATTAACATAGTTTTATATTATCGAAATATATAATGCTAATATAATTAGAATGTTTATCACACAAAAACAAATGTTTGAATTCTTTCCTGTGTTCTTACTGTAATGTTTTGACTGGGAGTTACTGTTTTTTGTCATGTTCTATCTCTTGAACCGTTGGACAGAAGACTGCTCAATGGGAATTGGAAAAATGCAAAGAAAAATAAAAAGCAGCAATCAGTGTCAAAAACATAACAGATGAATATGACATGCACTGTAAAAAATAAATGTAATCAGTTTCGAACAACTCGTCAAAAGTGAAATCGCAACACTGCGTTACCTACATGCACATTGCGAAACTGATTGAGGAGAATCTACCGGTTTCGCAAGTCGTACCTACGCACATTCCTTCGTGGTGTCGCGAATTCACTTTTGAGAAGTGTATATGGTTTATACATTTGTATATTACATTTATGTATCATTCGACTTCTGTACTTTACGTATTAAAAATTTAAAGATAAATTTGATTTGGGAGTTTCAATTCAAGGGTATTACATTTAACTCTCAATCCGGCCTCAATTACGCAGAAAGACGCCAGATTAGTGAAAGTGCCAGATTGTTGACAGTGGATATACCAATGGCAAAATATGACACCTGACACGTCCCACCACGATATCGAGTTTTTCGCAGGCAGAAGAATAAATAAGACAGCGCGTTGGCATGCAGTAAGCCTACTGTTCTCAGAAACAAAACAGGAGTATACAGAAAAACAGAATGTATGACATGACTACAGCCAATACACACACAGGCACTAAATGACTGTTTTGTTCCTTACGTTCAATTCTAGGTTTTTTGTATCAAAAGTATATCAGCGGATTAAAAGATTATGCAGTACACTCTCAATGTTCGTGGATAGCAATATTCGAGAATTTGTTCATTCGTGATAGAAATTTATGTATCAATATTTTAATAGAAATTTTGTTGCCCTCTGCTAGAATTAAGCAATGAGCCACCACATTATAACTCTATTCATTTCCATATTTGATTGAGACTTATCATCCTGCCAAGTATATATAACCAGAAATAACAGAATTAGGTCTTGAACTTAAATTTAATAATTATAAATAATTAATTTTTAATTTAGACATTTCTAAAATTTAATTTTAAATTGGTCATTAAATTTAATACGAGATGACAGCGTAACTTCCTTCCACTAGTCAAATTAATTAATTTCTAATATTTAATTTTATCCTTTTTACAACCCAAGAATTTGGCATATCGTTTGGCGGGTTTATTATATAACGGGCTATGGTTGTTGATGTTGATACGTAATATGTGTAAACACAAGTTTGAAAAAATGTGTGAGCATAAGCGAAGGACTGCTAAACACAGACTGATGGAGCGTACACATAAGCAGGGACTTCCCCTCTTTTTGTCGGTGGCTAAGCGAGTCTTTTTTACAATTTGTTTCGCTCGTTATGAGAGGTGCTCGTTAAGCGACGTTCCATTTTCTCAATAAACAACACTATTTATAATAATATGGGTAAAGAGATTTTTCTGAGTTTTACTTGTTTCTCAACGTTTTTATGTCTCCGAGTACAAAGATGTAAAAATCTTGGGGACGACATTATTTGACCGATTGGCATACTTTCCCTGTTATGTATAATTGGGAAAGGATAAGGGTTGACGCAGATTAAATGCTGAAACAACAGATGTTTCCAAGATATAAGAGGATTACTTCCAAATTGAAACCAGCACTTCAAGTAAAAAGAATATAACTAATTTTGTTAAGCGAACCGAAAATCGGAATCAATTGGGGACTGGGGTTGTTCAAATTAGTAATTTGTTCGGATTACCGATTATGTACGAAAAAATACATTAACCTGTCCGATGTTTAAATTTTTCTCCGTTGCGTGTCGCTTCGTGTTGAATTTTTCTCCGTTGCGTGTCGCTTCCTGTTGAACTTTCGTCGATTTTAAGCCAAACGAAAATTTTTATAATAATAATCGAGGTTATCGTATCGTTAAAAATTATTTCTGCATTTTGTACAAACAAAATAAATATATTGACAAATATAAAAACATTAAAATTATACTTTAGAAGTAAATCTAGTATCAAAAACGTTCGATTCGGCACGACACAGTCCGACTGAAAATCGTTCTGATTACCGGCGATTCCGATTACCGTGGTTCCGATTAACGAGTCTCTACTGTATTTGTATTTTATATTGTTTTGTTGAAAAAAAAATTAGAATATGCCTAAACGTCAAGTTATTTTTTTTCACTTTATTTACTTTTAGAATTCTGTTGTTTGTACTTTAACAGCTATTTCAAATCTTTAATCACAAAGAATGATAAGAAATAAGCGAAAAAAAATCTTAGTAATAAAAATTTAATAATATAAATCAGTTTTCAAAGTTTTCAGGAATAATTTAAAAACTATAAAGTAAAATAATAAAAACGAAATTGTAAAAAAATCAGTCTAACTTTGCAGAGAAATCAGTTTTTCAGTTCACTTTTCCAATAATCTGTTTGTCGCTTTACGTCATTCAACAATTTCTTCTAGTACAGAGGTTGTCATTATGGATAGGTAAATTTGAACTTCTTATTCAATCTAGGAAAAACTTTTATCTCGAACAATAGTTCCAGAATATTTAATGGCAATGCTGCCACTGGATTGGCCAAGTATATAATCAAATTTATGACGGTAGGTTCTTTATTTCTGTAATGATGTAGCATCGAATTCAAATTGTGATTCAAATCTGTATTGCGGCCAATAGTCTTATCTCACTCACTGAATGAATTGAGGGTTTGCATGGCTTTGTGGCTTTGCTTCAAGATGTTGGGTTAATGAAATATGAGTTTTTGATTTTAGAGTCGAAGTACAGCAATAGCAATTGAGGTGATAGAGCAGCCTTTATACGATAGATAACAAGCGGATTATTTATATTACAGATACCAACACTTTTTGCAGATATTGTTGTTGCCCGTTTTAAATGTTTGAGCTTATTTGTTTTATACAACAATTTATGGACAGAGTAGTTTTAGAAATAGTCACTTAAGTTTCACAACTAAGTTTAATCTCTTGGCCTACCAGCTGCTAACCGGTTCGGTTCTCTGAACACCGGACTTTCAATCTTGGATTCGGGCCATGCCAGGACGGGTTGGCCACGGGGAGTTTTTCGATTTTTCTCCACGACTGTTTGAGTAGGTGGCTAGTTATCCTTTAAAAGACATGGCAAGGCATTCCTCCCGCTTAACGAATATCCAGAGAAGGCAACGGGGAACCACTCTTGCTCTCAGTTTCTCAGGAATCAGTATTGCGCAGAAACATAACCGTAGATGTTCCTCAACATCCGGAAAACCAGACATGACATATGAACGAAGAACGAAGTTTAGCTGTTTTACTAATGTGCATTCCAGGGGCATTAAGAAAAAAGAAAGAAGATGAAAAGAATTAAAGGAAATTGCATTATTTTGTATTTATTTCCATAATTTGTGTTTTCAATATTTCAGGCGCTTTGCATTATTACACAGGATTAGGAATAATATACCTTTCATTTCAACAGATCCTCTATAAATAAATATTTGAAAACTTTATGTATAAGGTTTGAATACCCAAATCACAGGAATGGATTCAAATAATGAATCGATTGGAAAAAATTGGTTACAGAAATAAATTGATAGCAATGTAACAGTTCTAGCTCCCATAAATTATTAAAAACAAATTTCTCTTTTATTTATTAGTTAATATAAATTTATCCTTAAAATTATTTTTGTAATTAACACATTACATATATCAATGAAACTTTGCAAACGTAGTATTTTCGAAAAGAACAATAGAATTTATTTATTTCTTTTTTAAAACTTTTGCAATAAATATTAATAAAAAATAATAGATATACAAATTGTACCCATGAAAGGAATTTTTCGTGTATAATATTTAATTTATAATAACATTAAAAATTGAAATCCGTCTGTGTTTCTTTCAGAATGAAAGCAGATATTGTGACGTAACACGTAAATTTGTGTATTGTACTGTTCACAGGATATAATTTATTTAATAAAATGTACGCATTCCTATGTTCTGACTGTGTTCGAAATAAATCTCCTGAAACTTTCTAAATCCATCTTCCCTTAATACACAATTTTCTCTGAAAAAGGTTCAACAATTTTTTCGACAAAAGGCACATGAGTTATTACATTTCAAACAGACTGAAAAATTCACGCAAGTCGCTTAACTTTCTCGGCAACATTTAAAAGTGGATGGCGGGTGCCATCTGTTACGATATTTTGTTTAAAAATATTTGATAATTTTAATTATTATATAATGTCAAAAAGTTTAATTTTTAGGGTAGGGATGGGTTTATAAAACATTGCACTTGTTAGTAACGAATAAAATCTTCATTAAGTCCGACCTTACTGGAGATACACACGGCCACCTTTATCTTCCCAATCACCAAAATTTTATAGCATGAATTTTCCTAACATACAAACGTCACTGCAAAATTTCAGATATTATCCAGAAAACGCTTAGAAATTGCTAAGCTTCGAAAATGGTGAAGAAAATCGTGCCACACGCACACATACACACTCACTAACATTCATACATACATGAATTGATTCCCCCAAATTTTGCATTTGTCCATATTTCAAGCATTTCCTCTGTTTTAAATAACAGCCGGGAAAATAAAAATAGACTTTATTTGTTACAGAATATTTATTTCCGATGTTACACCTCTCATCAGTTCTGATTTATAAATACTTGTTAATACAGATATTAATTATATTATAGAATATTTTACTTTATTAAATCGATTCTATAAAACATATTGCTAATTCTTTTACGCTTGACCTACCTACATACGATGACAATACAACGTTTTAGCTGATTCTACCTCGCTAACTGCATTTCAAGGATTTTTATGTTTACGGGTAAATAATGTTCATCAACGATTGTTGTTTCAACAGTAAATTTCATTAATGTTCAGTTTTAATTTAAATTTACTGTTTAGTCTGTAAACATTAATTCTTCACATGTGTTGTCATTCGCTTCAAATGTTGACGTTTCACGTAACCTGCGTGACGTCCTTTCAGTATTGTCGTTGTTTGCCAATGAAATGTAAATAACAGTTCAATTCGTGGTTCGCGTTATTTCTTTTGCTTTCCAATATATAACAAATGAAAAAAATAAATAAGTTTCTTAAATGTTTACAATGTAGAAAATTAACTTTTGAGAGAAAAATTTAATTTGTTCTGAAGTACTATTCGAGATAGAAGACACTTATTGTTCTGGCATACGAAATTCTGCTACTAAGTTTAAAGTTTATAAATTTTAAGATCTATGTCAAATAATAAAAAATAAACAACAAAGAAAAGGATTCAAGAATGAATCAACTTACACAAGTTAACGGTTTCAAGATATGGAGTCCATTGTTACGAAACCTGTCAATCTTCGGATTAAAGATGGAAGGAAAAGGATTCCATTTGAATGCGATTATTTCATTGGTGGTGGCAAAAGTATTGTTCTGCCTGTATATCATCAAAACAATTAAGACCTTTGGTGAAAGTGCAGATTTTGTTACCATTTGTCTCGCAGCCATTTCCGTTTCTAATCAGGTAATCCCATTAGTATCATATTATCGATTCCTTTTCGACAGAATGAAAATTCGTACTATCGTCTTGAATATTTTCAAAATTTCTGGTAGTAGCGGAGTCGATAGAAAAATATTAATATTTCGAGTTTGTTCTATTTGGCTTTTTTACGTTTTAGTTAATATTTGCAATGTAGTCTCCGTCTTAACAAATGAAAGTAACGCTGTTTCAAATACAAATGTTAAAATTATTTCTGGAGAAACAGAAGAATATCTTTCTTGTTTTCTGTATATATTCATCTCAGTTTTGTATATGCTAGTGTTTATGGTGCCTCAATATTTTATTTTTTTATATTTCGAATTGATTTGTGAAGAAGTTAAACACGCTTTCAAATCGTTACGCTTTGTCTTAGCAGGAGATGGTATGAGAATAAAAGACATGCCTCAAATAATCACGGAGTTTAATCTACTACTTGAATATTTAAAACTGATTGGTGATATTTACTCCACGCAATTATTCTTATGGTCCATTCAAGTAGCAGGATACGTGATGTCACATATTGGACGTGTGTTAAATTCTCACGATCTTCATATTTGGATTCATTATCTCAAAATATTTTTAATTTCCGGCTTTCCATTTTTTCAGTATGCCAAGTTGTGTTTTTGTGCTTCCGGAGTTTACAAAGAAGGAGAACTTCTTTGTTCCTCTTTGTATCAGAATTCCCTCTCTCATAGTGACAAAATTCGAGAGGAAGTATTTCGATTTTACGTGAAAACGAGGTTAGAATTTCCACGTTTTTCTGCTTGGGAAATGTTTAATGTCGATAAAAGTCTTATTCTCACCATCGTCAGTGTTCTTTTGACTTATATTGTTATCGTTTATCAATTTAGTAATAATAGTTTGTGTAATTCATCACTTAATTCTTCTGCAGTAAATTTAAATGATCTTGAGGCAAATTTGAGAACTTTTAATTTTTCTGTGTAAAGTTTGAATTTACCTATATCAGCCTCATAAATATTTGACTTTTCTTGGCAGTCTTTTCTTTGTAAATCGTGTCTGGCATTCCTTAATTTTTTTTTCAATTTTGCTTTAAACCAACTTAATAATTTAGTTCTTTTGTCGTTTTTGTCAAGCGTTCCTTTACTTTATTAAGTTTATTGACTCCTTTTAATTGTAGAATAATGCTATTATGCTATATATCCGAAGTATTTAATTCTCCACTTAAGATTTTTGCAAAATATATGTTGGCCTGATTTTATTCAGGTGTTGATTCAAGTAAAGTTGGTTCAGATTTAGGAAGTTAAGGAAATAATGAATGATTAGTAAAAGAAATTGCTATATTATTAATTGCATCTTTATGGACTTTACTGTAACTGTAATTTATATTTTGCTTTACTAAATAAACATGTTATCATATTTCTGTTTATATGTTAGTGCTGCTTAGGTGAAATAGTAAATGTTGTCGTTATCTGATTCATTTTTTAGCTAAAATTTATTTAGTTCATGCTAAAATTCTTAAACAATTAAATGATTAAGTCCTCGTTTCTTTCTCTTTTTCCCTTTAGCAACTATAGACATCAAATGTACACATTACAATTAATTAGTATAAATTTGTAATTGAAATCATTATTTTAAATGAGTAAAATTTGGTCATGTTTTTACTTCGCTGATAAACCGCCGACCTTACAGAAATGCCCGTTTTTCAATTACGTTGAGATTATAGTGAACAGTTGTTGATCAAACCAAGAAACTTCTCAAATATAATAACTTTTATAACATAGTTTGCAGGTAAGACTTTCAAATGCTTCGTAACTGGAATTTGTGATACTTATTAATGTTTCAGTTAATTCTTCGTATCCATCTTTTAGCTGTCGTGTGAAACATTGGTAATATCGTTTCGAATCCTTCACTGCAATTCGATCAGTGTTTGAGATTTCTTTCGGTACCCGTTTTTTTTTTCCAGCTCAAGAGGAGGCAATTCTGCATTAATGTCACGTTTTCCGTGTTTGTGATGTGGATGGACTGTTATGTGTACGTCCTCAACCAATTCTGTAATCGGTACCATCGAATGACATTGTTGATAGTTTGGAAACAGATTATTGTATGACGTCCCATTACCGTACGCCGTCATTTCTGTACAGCGATCATTGGTTCTGCCCTTCATGGAATGCAGCAATCTGCGGTCACACCTGAACAGACACACAGTCGGCCATATATATGCCACTTGGTATGTGGCTTCTCTAGGTAGTGTCCGATTGGTAATGTGGTACAGCATTGCTTTTTTTATAAGGATGTTTATCGACTATTATGATTACGTTGTTCTTAGAAATATTATCGTGATTTCTCAATGTCCAGTTACTTTCCATCCAAATGCACATTGTTAGTCAGCGGAATCACAGAATAGTCAAAACTGTCTGCATTCATATTCACACACTTCTCGATAACGAATAATACATCTTAATTAACGGAATAGTAATATTTCTTGCGATGTTGGATATTATTTTGGATACTTCGAACACATGCACTGCTGGCCATAAGAAAGAAAAATTTCATCGAGTTGTTGTCTTCGTGTAAAATATGTTACTGTTTTATACAGGTTAATTCTTCGAGTGTGCTTGTATGTTATTTCAAATATTGATGTTTAACGCGAACATACGTGACGACCTGACTTTGATCATATTTATTAATGAAATGTAAACAATTGTTTTACTGGTAATTGGCATCATCTCTCTTGTTTCTAGACACTGTAATATGAACGAAAATAAACGAATTTCTATAAATCATTTAATATTATAAAAATTTATATTTTAGTTTCATTTTTTAAAAATAAAGTACAAATTTGTAATGTTTCTTGTTGAATTGATTTTTGATTTACGAGTGATTTACAGTATATGCAATTTATTATTGTCTTAAAAATCATTTGATATTTCACACATGTTATTTTGTAAATATATCAGAATCCTTTATTAATTAATATAATTTTATATATAATCTTAAAAACTTTCCGAGTAAATCAATTTTCACGAATATAACAAATCTTTACACTTTGTATCTAAAATTCTGCTATAATCATTCGTGTTAAAATGACATCAGAGTTTCCACGGCAATTGTCGTATAACACCAAACTTTTCTTATGTGAATTATTTTGTATCATTTCTAACTTAAAATCTAAAAAAAAATATTGTAGGGTAAGTTCGGGCGAGATAAACTAGCAGGTGAGATGGGACAGTTAAATATTTCCTGAACTGTTTGCTGGAATGTACTGGGGATAGTGTTATCTGTTCATGGTAGATGTGCATAATACACTGTTTATTTTGTGATCTTTGCAGAAGTATTACAGCTAATGTACTGTGAAATACAAATCGAATAAGGAAAAGCTTTTTCATATGTTAGATGGTAAAATAATACTCGAGTTATCATAATATTTTTGAGCCCGTGTTTTACACAAAGTGTAAATTATGTTAGTTAATGGTTGTAGTGTGTTGAAGTAGTTTTGGATTAAAGAGAAGTGTCATGGCAGCCTGGTTAAATCTCTTCTTGACATTCAAGAGAGATGAATCATTTTATATATGTTGGATTAATACAGAAATAAGGAAAGTTGATTGAGTAACGTCAAATTACATGTTGAATGTACTGTACAATAATGCTTTAATGATAGACAAATGGCTATAAATGTGAGTTTTCTGTGAAGAGTGTAAAACTACCGACAACTTATATAAGTTAAAAAAGATTATTATTGTAATATTTAAACTTGAATCAATTTTAATTTGGAATAAATATTTTTTTACGTGAAAAACATCTAAAATGTACTAAACCGGACACTAAAGTTTTATCATTAATAATTTGCTGCATTCCTATTTCCATTTATTTAGGTCTACCTTTCTCGTATAGCATGACAACTGTAAAAATTCGAACCCGCCGGACCCAAACGCTAGCAATAAACTGTTTATTGTTTGGTTTCCACGGAGAAACCATGAATCATGAGGATCAAAATCCGAATAGTGCTGGTTGGTGAAGGAAAGGAACGTTTCCGAATAGATAAAAGGGCGACGAAAGAGGGAAAGGAGGTCGGTTACATAGTGTCTGTCCGATGGACTCCAGGTCGGTTACGTAGTGTCCGTTAGACAGTGTGTGCGTCCCGAGTCCCGAGGGAACCCAACGTCGAACGAAAGGAACCCGAGCCGAAAATACTTTGAACTTGTGACAAGACCGACTCGGATCAAGAGGTATGACTCCCCAAATTCGTGTAAACTTTCCCTCCGCGTATCCAAACCTTAGGCGACGGTAGCTCGCCCTTAATTGTAACTGTAGCTTAGTCTTAATAAATTGTTGTTGTTTTTATACGTTGTTAATGTCATTTATTCGAGTAACGCCGCCGCTCTATCGTCGGACCCATCCCCTTCCTCACTCTCACTCGCGTAACGAATCCGAACCGCCATCTTGACCGTAGGCAGGTCTCAGCGACCTGTTAGCTAAGGAAAAGGAGGTGCGACTCCGTCCAACTCCCGGCGCACCCACACAACTAACCCGTAGTCGTATGAGAGAGATGGACTACTTGTATATTTTTTGTTAAATAAAAACGAACTTGTTTATGTGTCTTTCACATTTATACTCTTACTTGTTGTTAGTATATGTCTTCATCATTTCACAGTAAAATTTTTTCATCATTATTTCTATTAATACAAAAAATATAGCGATTTTTAAAAGGGGTTGTCTAACACATTCAGATTTACTATATATCGTTTATTTTTCTATAGGAAAATCACCATATTAGCGAGTGTTTTAATTAATTTTTTGCACATTAATAACATAGACATTTCGAAACTGTCAGCTTGGTGATGTGTAAAAACAGAAAATAAGTTGCCAATAAATTTAAAGAGGTATGAATTATCAGATACCAGATATCCGGGACTTTTATTCCCAGAAAATAATTCCTTTCAAATTAAGAGTTGTGAAAAGTTTTGTGTTTGTGTTCTAAATAATTTATGTGTGTATGTTAAATTTTAGCTTCAATTGTTATTATAATATAAATAAGAAGAGTTATTATGTAAATAACAACAATGATAATTTGCGTTTTAGTAAACTTCGAAAGTGCAGTGACTACGACAGAAAGTTTTAAACTTCCGATCATAAAATTTCGGACAAATTGTTTTTTCCTGCACTATATTTTTATTCTTAAATAGAATTCAGGGCCGGATTTAACAATCAGAGACCCGTGGGCACAAATACGGTGGTGGCCCCCCTTTGAGAATAGGCAAATTTGATGATTTAGAAAATTTACACAAAATACTCTGTACATTCAACTAGATTTCAACTAGGAAGTTGTAAATTTCATTTAAAAATAAAGTTATTGTAAACATACGAACATTTTATTGTGTAAAACTAATTATGTTAATTTAACTGAATAATACCTATGTCAAATTTTTCCCGAAATTTTCCGATGTTTCATAGGTTTTTTCCCGGGTTTAATTTTCTCTGCCTGTGGCCCTCATGATTAGGCTACACTAGGCTGTCGCGGTAATATATAAAAAAAATTATGTTTAAACATAGTTTTGTGGGGGCCCTGGGCATCGGCTCCAAATGCCTTTATGTAAATTCGGCTCTGGCTTTTCAGCATAATACTTGAAATCGATCAATATAAATTTTTTTTTGAAAAATCATTCATTTCTGTTCTATGGGTGTTTGTAATTAATTACATAACGATAAAAACATTTGTCATATTTTCGTAAATTTTCTGTTCGCATATGGTTAATCTTTGCAACCCAACGTTAAAAAAATTATATATGTATATGTCTAGACACAGGCTACAAACATGTGAACGAAATGCAACAAATTATTTTTGCATTTAGGCGAATACATAAATATTTAGCATGAAACACCGATCGACATCATCTTTTCTACAGATATTTGTTTGTTATTTTGTAATATTAAATATAATATACAGTATAAGTTTTGTCAATTATATTTTATAACTCTGAATAAAATTATTTGTAAATCTTAATATAAACGAAACTTAGTAGTGTTCAAATTCGTAACTGAAGACAGATAAAAATTACAAAGTTGAAAAGTGAAAACTTGTATTATCTGAAAGAAAAATTCCGTGACAAATGGCAATTCTTTCGTTTACACACCAATAACGTCTTTCAAACGAAAAATTAATATTCGAGTTAAATCTATTCGCACGGAATCACAATTATTTCAGATATTTTAAAAGGAAATTTCTTTCTGGAATGTTGAAGATTCGATAAATGACCAATATTTTATTTTGTTCTGTCCTATTTGTTTTATTGTAAAATAAAACTAATGAGCAATTTTCAACTATCAAGTTTTCATTTATAATCATAACCTATAATAATGATTCAAAAATGACATTAAAACGACGAAGAATATCGTCTTTGTTCCAATTTAAAAACGTTCGTCGTCAAATAAGAATTAATTGATTATTTATAAAAGTTTTCTTCGAAAAAGTACTTTATTTTGTATCATGGAAGAGAATTTTTCTATTCAGCATTTTGGAGAAATTTTTCCTTTCTGTCCGCAATCGAACTGAGTTCGAGCGGATTACATAACGTTACAGAGAAAACGAGCGTTTGGGCCATGGTCAAAAAAAAATTTTTTTGAATTTTCGGATGTTTTGTAAGTCCACAAATTTTTAGAAAAATTTTTACCCGCTCGAAAAAATTTTATTGCGATTTTAATTGACCTTTAATGACGCGCGATTAACGCTTAATAGTTTTTTTATGGGATTTTTTTATGGAACTTTATTCATCATTCTAAAGTTCTAGTGCGTGGATTTTACTTTGGTAAAGTTATTTAAAGCTATTTTCTGATGTCAAAAACAACATCCAATAGTTTTTTAATTTTTTTAATTAATAGATTTTTTATATATATACGTTTAATTAAGTCTGGGGGTCGGAAATTTCAATTAAAATCGTAATTTTAAAAAAATACCCTGCGTTAGGCACGCGGGGTGCAGGTGCACCCCAAATGTTTTTAAACGCGTGTATTTTTTCATGTAATGAATGCTCAAAAATGATCCCCTCAGTACCTTCCTTCAAAGTACTGAAGATTGCACTGAAAATGTTAAAAATTCCAGGAAAAAAAAACTTTTTACAAAAGAAACACAGCAAAATGCATTGGGGTGCACCTGCACCCCGCGCGCCTAACGGCGGAAGTTTTTTTAGCGCGACCATTGGAGGGGTGGACCCGAGTTATGTACTGAAAAAACGGTCATTGCTTGATATAGAATCAGTCATAATACAAATGACGAATAAGACCATAGAAGGCATGTAAATAAGATTTTTAAGGCCAATAAACGGAAAAAAAGTGTCCCATAGACTTAGCATTGAAAGTTTGAAAAATGGCGTTTTTGGAAATATTTATCGCTAAATGGTCCTGAAAACATGTTTATTTGTCTGAATAACGCCAGAAAATTTCTCGTAACCAAATTAGAAGTAAAAAAAACGATTAAAACAAGCGATTTTATAGCGACTGTTTACATAAGTCAAAGTGGTAGTCTGCGGGGGTGTGGCATTTCGCGGGAATTTTACCGACAATTGTTTTTACTGGTGGATGTAATAACAGACAAAGAAAGTAACCAATTACAGTGTAAAAGAAGTTAACTATCGATGTTATCTGGCAATAATTCGCCTTTTTATCTCTAGTCGCTGTAGAGTTTCAGGGGGTGTACTTTTGGAAATACTGAAATATTTTTGGCCCGGGGTTTGTGACAAAGCATTTAATGATTGGAACAGTTAAAAAACACATACGGGAATACGATTCAATGATTAGATAGCAACAGACTTGTTTACAGTTTGAAAAATAGACTTTTGAAGTTGACGATTTTTTTCCTGAAAAATTCGCGAAACGTAATACTTTTTCGTTTTCGTTATAAATAAATAAAAAAGATATATTTTAAGTAGTATTGTTGATTAATACATCAGAAACACAATCCCACTAACGTCAAAAACGAAAAAATCGCGAAAAAAATTTTGATTTTTTCAGTAACACCTTTAGTCACGCGCGGTGCACGTACACCCCGCGCGCCCCGCCGTGTTCAACTTCCCTGCGCGCCTAACACAGGGTTAAGAAATATACCGCCATCTTGTCTTCATCCTACTTTTTACCTTTTTCCTCCTGGGAGATTCATGAGAATGTCAGGCAAAAGACGACACCAGCTGTTCTGAAGGTCATCCAGCTGTGTAAACAATGACTCATTGGGGTCAGATTTCGCACTAAGGCCAGACAAAGAAAATTGTACTTCGAAGCTTCTTCTTCAGAATTAAGATATTTCTTTTCGTTTTTGTTAGTTTTTATTATTTTTAATGTAATTAAAGATAATTAATTATAAAATTTTACAAAAAGTAGGAAGAAAGGGGTTAAATTATTCTTATCTGGACCTTCATTCATTTCATAAGTATAATAACAGATAAAAATTGAAGTATATCGCGAAATGAAACATGTTTCATTCAACTAATGTATAACAGTAGACACGAATCTCATTAATATCTTTTGAAAATACATGCTAACCCACTTCTATGGTTGCTTGATTTTATTTTTAGAAACGTATTTTTCTATAAACAGCTGTAATATTGACAAGTACTTTATTATAACAGTTGTCAGCTTTCTTTTTTTATCTTTTATCTTGTAAAAATTGATTCAAAAAAGAAAATGTGGTACAATCTTCTTTTACAATAGTGTGTATCCACAAGATCATTATTATTAATGCGTTTATTTTTGTTTGAAAGATGGAAAATATTTGTTTCGCGACCTTTCAGTGACTTGTTAGGAATATTTAGCCTTTCAAATATATCAGTTAAAAAGGCCAGCTGAATTAAAATATCTTTATAATAAAACTCTTAGCAAGAAAA
Organism: Centruroides vittatus; assembly: GCF_030686945.1. NCBI lineage: Eukaryota > Metazoa > Arthropoda > Arachnida > Scorpiones > Buthidae > Centruroides > Centruroides vittatus. The sequence continues at coordinate 670,477 of NW_027122206.1, read as the reverse complement.
TGAGTTCTGTTATTTTGGTAGGAATATATCTTGTTTCTGAATTAAAGAAGTTTTAGTAATATACAGTCCAGAGACATCCAACGAACACTACCGTAAAACAAACGACATGGGTGTTAGGCACCCCCATTATCAAACATTTTATCAGAGAATTGTGCTTTTTTGTTTCGTTGTGTCTCGTTTTAGTTAAGATGATAGTGTCATTACTGACCACAAAATATAAATATACAATTCTGAACTAAATTTTTTTGCTGCCAAAGCTTCTAAGTATATTATGTAATAAGTTATATAATAAATATATAATCAGTATAATTATATAATAAGTATATTGTATAATGGGTTTGAACTGCACGAGGTACTTTAGCTCGAATACGAGCTTGAAGCTTTTGGTAGCTTCTACCGTAGATTAATTTTCACTTGTGCAAACATTAACATATTTTGTTTAGTAAATTTTGTTATCAGTCATAAAACGATCTACAACCTCAAACAAATCGACTCCCGTTGTTTCACCTTAAAAGACTTTACAGAACAACGAACATTCAGTCAACTTCATTTTAATCGACATATTTTTAATAACCTGTGTTGGCTTTCAATTCACTACTAGTTCGAATACGCTTTTACTATATATGAAACAAGACTATAAGTTACTATCTTCAGAAACAAATTAAATAATTGATCTTTACGAAAATTTTTGCTATCGACATACCGGAAAAATTCTTGTTTTCGATGCAGAAATGGTCGAAATTTCATCTAAATGGACTTCTCTCGTATGTCATTTCAATTTTGACAGATATTACCGTTGCTTTTAATGGGTTAATGAATTATGGATGTTGAACAAAATTATAAATGTAAACTAAAGTTTTAAAAGTAGAACGAAACTACAAACAGTAAATCTTTATTGCATCCTTTCAGTTTAATTACCGTCTCGTTAATTAAGCATTTAGACAACTTTAGTAACGTGTTACTGTCTGGTGAACAAATAATTCAAAAAGTATGATTTTCATCGACGCTCACAAATTTCGTTGATGTTTCTATATTAATTTTACTAAAGATAAAACACAAAACATGAGTGTTCACATGTACAAAATTAACATAACAATATACAGGTATACCTCGTTTTACGTTGGTAATTGGTTTCTGAAGAAGCGACGTAAGTCGAGTTTACTTGTGTAGTTACAACGCACTTCGTAGTTTCAATATACATCGTAACTAAACGCCAATAATGAGCACTTAAAGACTGCTAAATAAGACGACAACGCAGAAACACAGATGTTTTCATGTTTTGTTCTCTAGGATTTATGATGATTATATTAACATTTACTGTAAATGTACTGTACATGTTTTTATATGATTTTATGTTCTTTTAACGCTTTTCTAGTGATAGTATGACTTAAATGTTTGTGGCAAACGGATTTAAAGTCGAATAAAGTGACTTGAACTTGATTTTTATTCTTCCATATACTTTTTTGACAAACCATGTATAATCGGGAACGACGTAACTCGAGAGCGACGTATCTCGAGGTACACCTGTATTCTAATTCTTCAAACAATAAACAATTGAAACGTTTCGGACGTTTTACGTAGAATCAATTTCGATGATAATTATTTTTAACTAATTGATGTCTGTATAAAAATAAATTTTAGTTGTATAATAATCACGGGTCATATAAATAAGTTGTTGGCAATTTTAAGTTATTTTTATAATAACATTTCTCTGTCACAATATACGACAAAATATTTCGTCTGCAATTTACAAAAATTGTAAACTTATAAATTCATTGCGTCATTCTTCCTACGTCCGTTTGTTTCACCGTCTGTCTTCACTTAATCAGGAAAACGAAGTTACGTTGATAATCGCAAAAGACATGGGCGGACAGCTTAGGGACAGGAAGCTTTAATTAAGTATATAAAATATCTGATATAAACCAAAAATACGTTATTTCAATTAAAAACTTATTTCGACAGGAGTCAGATAGATGATGTGCATCTGTTTTAACAGGAAACTTTTAATTTGAAGAGAAAAGCATATTTTAAATCAACTATATACAGATATGATTAAAATTGCATTCCGGCATTGTGATAATGTAACAATAAAGATTTGCCCGTTTGTTATCACTTGGCTTCAGTGCGAACGTAATAATTAAATAACTTTTTAATACAGTATATTGTATCGCTCATCCACAAACATGAAATAAATGTTTTAAATAATTAATTAGTAAAAAAAGGGAATATAGTATACTTTCTCACTAATCAATTGTTTAATTTACATATTATGATCTGTAAGCAGATTGAAACATCTAAAATTCGTGAGCGCACTTTATCTCTTCATATTGGCTGCGTTTTTACAATCAAATTTTTATCAGAAGACACTTCGCGGTCACATTCTCGTTAAAACTAGATACATGAATGTAACAAAAACTTATCTATTCGAACATTTTCCAAAGGAAAGACAATGCTCTGCTCACTGAATAAGTGAGCTATGCATTGTTATGCTTTTTGGACTCCTTTTGACTTCAAGCAGTTTTATTTGTAAATCCAACAAATAGTCTCTGTATGAAAACTTTTTGTTATAGTTTTTCGCGGATTTTCGTACAGAATGAAAATATGTTCTTATGCGTTTGTAGCCGAATAACGCTTTCTACATATACCTGACTTTAGAGCATGCGATTGAATCTACTAAGCTAAATTACGGAAATAGATGGAAAAAGTATAATTGTCTTAATGAAATAAAGAGTTGTCTATTCGATGTCACTTTATACGATTTTTTCTGACGGAGTTGCAAATTTTCTTAACTTTTCGACAAATTGTTTTCTCTAAATACGTTTTTGCTTGATCGATATGATTATCTTTGACATAATTTCAACATACAATTTGTATGCTATAATAATTGTCGACTAAATGTTTACCATCAAAGTTTCATAGCTGTTTGTTTCTAATTATTATGCAATTTATGTGGGAGTAACTTTTTGCTTGTGTCAATCACACTTGAAGTTACTATAAAAGTAAAGAAATATACTTATTTCATAGTTTCATATTAGAAAATTAACTTACATTATGCATATTCTTTTAGTAATTATAAAATTAGTATTGCACGCAGACAGAAGATAATTAATTGATATTTTAAACTTTAACAATTATCACGCACATCGCTTTACTTCTTTGCGCAATGATCGATATTGCGCACACAATGATATTTGTTTCTATTATTCGCTACATTTTAAATCGAAACATTTAAGTGAATGCGGCTATTCGATGAAAACGAAAATGATGTACGCAAATTTACTTATCCTATTGATTTCGGTGAAATTCTTGGTGACAGAAGCGAGTAAGTAAGACGTTGATTAAATTATTACGTTAAAATAGTAAAATAACTTCTGAATTATTACCGTTTAGTTTTATCAACATCTATTTTTGATCGCAAGAGTTAGGCGGTATCAAAAATGAATTTTAGATTTGTGGTTTTGAGTACTATTTATCATTATTTAATTTTAACATCTGTAGATGTCTTCTGCTTAATCAGGTTAAATCAATCGTCGATTTATTTTTGATTCTATACTTACAAACAAGTAAGGGATAGACTAACTGGAAGGTGATAATTTTATTTTATTTCTTTATAACGTTTACTTATCATTAATAAATTATTAATAAATAAAAGATATATTTACTACAAAAAAAGCCCATACAGTTAAAATATTTGTAAACCGGTATCGCTCGGTAGTAAATATTTTATTCGATTTGTAAGGTCTCCGTTTTAAACAGGTTTTTTTAACACGCGAAATCAATTTGTTCCGAAGTATTCTCTCCGTTGTATTCAGGTGCCGTTTTTGATAAGTTTTACTGTACGTGGATCTTCATAGTAAATACCTGTTTTCTTTACGACAATTTTAAATTGTGAATAGAAACGATCTTCATAAAAAATAATTTGTACATAAAATATTTTAGTTTATTTTTCATAAATTACAAAATTTTTCCATGGTTATTATTATTATTTACAGTAGCCTGTTCCTAAATAATTTTTGTAAATAGAAATTCAAGACAAGAAACATATGTTAAAAATTTATGTAGATGATTGTACTTATAAGCATTCAACTACATTAATATACATTCCGTTTAACTTTATTATACAAAATTGAATTTTGATTTTCGTACGAAACACAATATTATATTTTTTAACATTTATATTATATAAAGCGAAATTGTTTCGATATCATTAATCTTGTACAGATTGCTGCATACACTTGACGGACATGCTAAAAGTATCAGTTTGTATTTTCTGTATTTGAAGATTGAGAAAAATCGAAACGAGTCTTAATGCGTTGTTTACTTATTAGTATTTTAAATTAATAATTCAATAAATGAGTTTATAAGTTTTTATAAGTATAAAAAAAACAAAAAAATATTATGAATACTAAAATATACTGCATAATACGACACAAGACTTTCTTTATTTCTCCACCCCTGTCGGCCTTCAGCCACAAAAACTAAATAGCATAAAACCCTTATAAACATTTTTCCCTGCAAAATTTCAGAAAAGTTCGATGAATGTATAAAATTAAAATGTCTTTTAATCAGTCACATATCACCGGTTTTATAAATATCTATATATTGAATACAATTTACTGTACATTATTTTATCTGAAAGTTGACAATATTTTGTTCTAGTCGTATTAAACTCAGTATTATTATACAGTACAATCAGACATTAATTTAGAGCCACCAATTGCTTTCTACAGACACTGGCTGTAAATTGGAAAACTTCAAACAAAGTATTAATAGGATATACACAAAAATTTGTGTTTGTCTGCAAAATTAACGGCATTAGGCTGCAATTTGAAAACATTGTACATTTATAAATTTCCACTGACTGTTCTATTTTTATGTCGAGAACGGAGATAAATAGATCAATGCCGAGATTAGATATTAAAATGTTACGCTAGTAAACTGCCATTAACTGTATAGAAGCTTTCTGTCTACTCCAGAAGTCAGGTGAATTTAGTTGAAATTTTTTTCCCAGAAAACAGTTATACCAATGGCATGACTCTAAGATAAAAACAATAATGTACAGACGAAAAACACCACTAAAATTCAGACCATTGTGACGAAGTCGTAATATATTGCTATCATTCTAATTAAAATCGCTATGAGATTGTTTAAATTGCATACATTTTTGTGAGCCGCGGAAAGTCGGAGGAAGTCGGACTGCTTTTTCCGGCATCAGGACGTGACCTACTCACTTGTCAAGGTTGGCGGTTACGTTTCGTTACGCGTTACGCGAGTGTAGGAGGTCATTGGCGCTGACGATAATGTGTGGGCGAAGGCGAGTGATGACACCATTTTAACAACACAACAATATTTATTAAAATCAACAAAAAATTTTAATTACAATTCTAAGTTGTTCAAGCTACAATTCTAACTCTTCAATTACGCGTAGGAGGTCGAGAGAGAGATACAATAATCAGTGATCATACCTCTCTGAGTTTTGAAGGGAACTTTCGACGTGATTCCAAAATAAAGCGCTTGATATCCAAAAGGAACTAGGTCAATCATTCGCGACTGCGATGAACAATTATTTCGCGGATCGTCCACGAGCACGCTCGACTGACAGATCGAAAGAGACTCCCCTGAGAGTGGGGAAAGACGTGGTTTTTATAGATTCGCCGTGAGAAGTTAGTGACGAAATTGTTGTCGGGAAGAAGACAAAATGATGAATTCTAATGTTAAGTGTAAATTTTATGATGTTACAGCGTGAGACCGGTTGCCTTAATTGGAAGAATTATAAAATTACCCACGAACTCTGTTTTTCTCGTTCAAAACCGTAAGAATAATTAATTTGTAATAACTAGATAAAATCTCGAATTTCACACTTTATTTTAACATATTTATTATGTATAAGTTTATTTATATAATTAGGTGCTTCTATTTATTAGTTGAACATGTAAACCGTTTTTTCAATACATAACCAGACCGGTTCTTAATAATTCTACAGAGTTTGGAGAATTTCGGTTGACCTGTGGGAAAGTTATCGGAGTTCGAAGAAAAAGCAACCAGATTTCCGTCTATAATTTCCAATATATGGTACCACGTTACCTAGCTCTTTCATTGCCTCTTCTGTCACAGCTAGCTCGAATTTTCTACCGATTAAATAAATTGCCGTTTCGTTAGGTCCACATATCAGCAGTTACTATCAACTCCATTCTCACATTCCATTGCAAATTTTTAACTTTTATGTAACTAATTTAAATATATGTTTTTTAACTGTGTGAAGAGACTCTCGGACGTAATGTTTAAGAGAAAACTCCCTCATTTTAGACTGGACAAAATCTCAATCGCGGATAATTTTAACGAACGACTTTAATATATCCAACACTTTTCCCGTTTATACGCCAACAGATTTACTTTCATTTTCTACCTTTTACTTTAGTTTAGTTTAGATTGATTTAAATTTTTTATTGTACATTACTTTTTTATCTGTACTTTTCGTCAATTTCGTTTTTTTCTCAACAATAAATTACTCTCATTTGTAATATATTACTACTCAAACTTTTCGCCTATAAACGTCGTCTCAGTTGCTCGACGTCAGTTCTCTAGTTATAATTTTTTATGTACTTTGTATTTTTCTAGTTGCGGTTAAATTTATATTTAAGAATCTTCTGTTTTACAATGATACAACTCTAGTTTATAATCTTTACTATACGTTTTATTTTTTTCAGAACCATCCAAGGAAGATGTGATAAAGTTTTCCTTACCTGTTGTTCGTATAATTTTTATCGTTTGTTAATAATTATTAATAATTTTTAATGAATTCTTAAATTTTTAGTATTTAACAAGTAATGACGCGATTACATTCAAAGAGAAAATACATGAACATGTAAGATTTCCATTTTCCACGCTCTGTAAGTACAAGAAATTCAGGTAAGTAATGAAAAGCAAACTCGTCATAATATAGAATGTGTTTAAGTAATCAATTACTAGAATAGTGATTAATTACATATTACATTTAAGCTAGATTTAATCCCAATTATTAGAACATAAATTATTGTTTTCAAATATACATGTTATATATATCACATGTCAATATATATTACTATATTCTTCGACATAAAAAAGAATTTCGGAAACTAAACCAATTATAAATTTTTAGTGCAGAATATAATCGTTTGTTTTCGCTTACACACAGAGTATTTTTTGTCATATATTTAACTCAAATGAAAAAAAAAATGTCATAAAAAATTAAATTACAATTCTTGTTTTTTTTGAAAGACTGTCGTCGTAGAGGATTGTCTTACATTAATTATTGTAACCTTTTTGGAACAGTCTAAGGTAGTGTTATATAATAGATAAATTAGAAGAGATAGTAAGCGTTTTTAAATAATTATTGTTTGATCGAACCACATTCACCCGTTCTTTATATAAATAGTATCGTGGGATCCTTTCGAAATAAAGTTATGTCCCTTTTGTGCAACCTAGTGTAATAGCTATTTGTGTTATTTTTCTATAAAAACATTGAAGTATTACGAGTTTAATATTCGAAATTTACTGTTACATCAACGCATTTCGAACTGCTATGCATTTCCATTCTTTTTAAAATGTCGTGACTTAAGTATTTTTAGTAAAATGAATTGTTTTATCTTTTCTTTTTGGTTTAAAGTATCACTATTATATAACCAATATATTAAAATTACTGTAAATAATACTATCAATCTTTTACGTAAGTTCCCTAAATCATCCGATATTAATAATATTCTTACGTGACATTAAAACGGATTGAAACGTTATTCGAAAAAATATATAAATAAAAAGAAATTGGCGTTGGAAGTAACGACAGTAAACAGGATTTCTACATTTTAGTCTTGTTTTTTAAAATTAATTTATCGGTTTTTAGAGCAATGTAGGTATTTCTGACATTCATAAAAAGTTACTTTTTTATATTAAACTAATTTTCATATTCAAATTTAGATGTGAGTTTGCCCAACTGAATACTACTGAATTTATTTATCCCTTGGACCAAGTAAAAAGTGGGGTATGTTAAAAAATTTATATTAAAAGAAAGTTTAATATATTCTATAATTTGTATTTTTTAGTCTAAATAAGTTTATTAACTGTATCTAAATATAAAAAAGAAATAATGATAAATTATCGTCAGTTTATTATTAAATAGTGTTATGTTTTCACTTTTGGTAACGAGGGAGACTGTTAATACCAACTTTTGTATTGTGCGAAAAAAACTAAATTAAATTTCTTACACTTTTTTGTGATGATTTATACATTTAGAACGAGAAAATTCATTAATCGTGTTGAACTATTTTCCTGAAATTAATGAACATATTGTTAAATTAATTTAACTCGTTAGCATGCTTTTTAGCTGAGTGCAATAGTTGTTCACTACTAAATAAAACCATCAAATAATAATACATAATAGAAAAGTGTGCTTCTACTTTCGTCATTTTTAATTGACTTATTTTATGACGATTTTAAACTTATCGAAAAGAGCATTACAACAATCGATATTAAATTTAGGAATCCAAAATTTTACAAAAAGAACATAAGAAAAATATTTTATTCTATTTCTTCTCCGTCCATGCTATTTTATCTGGCAGGTTTTGTATATCTTTGAAGGCTATTTCCATTTAATTTGTTCACTCAAACATATGTTCCACGATCAGTGACATGTCTACGAAAAGATTTCTATGTTTGCTTAAGAAGTAAAGAAACCGAAGAACACTACACGATGCCAGAAGTGGCAGTTGTTTCATTGCGAAGCTGCAACAAACTACCGATGTTCGGTAACTGTCCCCCTAATGTAACGGAAAACTGTAGTATTTTTGTAACGTACAATATGTTGTTATCAACAGTTAATCTACTATTTCGCTCTACCGTACGTTGATGCTTCTGAATGTCAGAATAACAATTTCGTTTAGTAATTAAAATTTTTATGTTGGTGCACGCAATCATTCATTATAGCGCAACAACAAATCATAGATTATTAAACAATGTAATTGACATTACGGAAGCGAATTTAAACAGTTGAAAACAAGCATTGAACAAAGATATATGAGATAAAAAATGATTTAGTAACCGAGCTCTCCCTGTTCTCGAAGTTACGCCATGTCATCAACTGGCCGAATAAAAATACGTTGAAAAATTCAATTTCAGTTTATTAATAACACAAATGATCAAGTATATGGATTAAAAGACGTTTGTATTAGCATTTCTATTTTCATGCAATGATACAGTGTGACCTGAATACTCGCAGTCAGTAACACGTTTAAAAGCGAATGAAGATGCCTAATTTTTCTTTAAGCGTACTTTTTAATCTTTAGAAGTGAATTTTTATAAATGTTTTTTTTTTTTTTTTTTTTTGCTGCTTAAAATTTTTCCTTAAAGAAAACTATTTAATTTCTGTGCTTAAAAATGCAATAATTTGAAGTTTGAAAAATTTGTTTTTAAATAATTATTTATTATTTACATAACTGAATACAGGAACAGAAATTTTATTCTTGTTAATCATATTAACATGTATAATAAGAAAACAAATAAATAAATAAAATACAGACAAATCTTTGATGTGCAATATTGAGTTGGTCATTCTGTAATTGTAGCAAAATTATTCCACTTATTTAACACTCTTTATTCGTTAATAGCGTACTAGATGTAAGAAGGACAGCTTCTTCAAATTACTATCTAGTAGCTAATTCCTTGTATACAACAGTTTTTTTAAAAACAAAAGTAATGCTTCGTGTTTCTGCTAGGCAAAAATTTGTGGTTTAATTTTTTTTTCGATTTTTTTAATATTCTTAAGTACAAAAAGTTCCAGATTTATAGAAGCAAACTACAGGAACAATGTTTGAATGCGAGGGATGGAGAAAGTCTTTCCTCTGCATGGAAATTTATGGTTAAAAAACTTACTAAAAACTCTACCCAATTAAACTAGGGATATTAACAGAGGTGTTATGTTAATTTCAGTTTATTAGTTTTATGTACATTTTTAGTTCTATTTTTTATGTTATTTCCTTTATTATTTTAATGATTTGATTTCACATTTTAATTTTGTTTCTACGTTATTCCATTGGTTATTTAAGTTTAAATTGAATTTTGTATTGTGTTGATGGAATGCTTTAGTTCTAATTTTGTTAACAACTTGACGATGGCCTGTAAATCAGGCTGAAAACGTTCGTTAGTGTAATAAATACGTTTGTCGGCAAGAATAACGTGTTATTTATGTATTCATCAGTAGATTGAAATTTTACCAGATACGGAAGTTCATAATTTTTAAAGAAAGCATACACTGAACTCGTTTGCAAAGCAATTCGTCGAAACATTTAAACTCCATTTTGAAACAATATCACGTATATGTTATTTTATGAATTTTTTCACAAATTCCCAAATCTATCGAGAATTTTTGTGAAAAAGATTACTATTTTTCTAGCGTGAATCATTGGTCATGCAAAAAATATTATTTGTTGTATCATTTAATCTGTAATTAAATTAGCGGATAATTATCGAAGCGATAATTTCATTTTTATTTAATCTTAGTATGAAAGGAATAAATGCAAAAGTCACATTATCCAATTTTTGGCGGTATTTAGTTTGGCTTGTTCCGTGTTTGTTCAGTAAAAGGCGATTAAGACTAAAATAATCTTGTTGATCAACACACAGATTTATAAGCTGAAAAAATTGTGAAAAATGTGACGTATGCTGAAAAACGCGATTTTCAGCATACGTCACATTATCCAACAGCGAATTTACAACAGAATTCACACTCTTCAATTCAACCAATCAGAAAACCTCTGGCGCACACAAAACATCATGGAATTGTGTGCTCCAGTTCTGTCGATGTTGCTCTTCCTGTAATAATTGCCTGCTGCCTACTCACAGTTTTCGTCAGTTTTATTATGTTTATTATTTGTCCAATAAAATAATGATAAGATTCATTTTTATGTTCTTTTTATTTTCTATTATGGTAACTGTTTTTGGTTCGTAACTAACATTATCAATATAAGTTTTTTTCAAAACTCAGATTTAACCAGAATTCGCTGCATAACGTACATTGTCCATATCTTAAAGTAAAATCATAGTTTACTCTCTTTTACAAAGCATTTAAAACTTTGTGCAAGTAGTTTCTATGCCAACAAAGGTATCATTAGAAAATTGTTATAATGTAACATGTGTGTCAACAATAAATATTTTTTGCGTTCTTCTAAAAGTCTTAAAAACTGGAGAGTGTGACTTTTGTATATCTCTTCTCATAGACTATGAAAACTATATCATAAAAATGCAGAAGTAGCATTGTTCTTAATTATTATTGCCTTACTGTCATTTATTTCCTTATTATATATTGTCTTGTCAACGTGGACATTAATTATTAATAGGACAATTATACTGGTTTTCAGCTTATAATTGTCATATGAATAATTAATGTCCACGTTGACAAAAAACATTTATACATATATATATATATAATAACATTATTGTTGTTTGCTTTCATTCTCTGAATACAATGTTTCATTTGTGTTGAATAAGATAAACCGAATGAAAAGCCATGGAAAAAGAAAATAAGTTTTATTCAACAATTTGTAAGTAACCAAATATTCACTATCGGCAAACTGACAGTACTTCTACACTAAATTTCAATAAAAGTTATTCCATTATTTCAATTTATTTTACTAATTAGACTCGAATTTAAAATTAATTGTAGATATAAAAACTCGCACTGTCTGTTTGAATGTCTGTCAGCATGACCTTCCTCAATCTCGAGAACGAAGTTAGAAAAATGAATGTCGAGAACAGATTCGCAAAACGAAACGGCCACATGTCCCGCTATAGAAACATTTGAAAAATAATCAGACGTCATGTTATTTCAATTCCAAACATTATTTCTGAAAAAGTTTTAATAAATGACGAGCACGACTCGATAGCTAAACGATATTGTGCAGGAACAACACTGCACTCATTTCAAGGTAGAAAGCGTATATTTTACTTTGAATAAATTATAGTATGATTAAAAGTTCCATCCCCGCATTGAGTCGATGTCAAAATAAACAATTTCTTGTCAAATCTAACATACTTTTATTTGCTCTTTACGAATGCATTAGCAGAAACATATTTATTATCACTTTGAAAACTATCAATATTTCGTTTCAACAGGACGCAGACATCGCCGACCAGATCCAGTTAATCACCCTTGATATGAGTGGTGTTGTGGAGTTTACTCCAATTAACACATTTACACCTTGTCGTTTCGTCATTAACAACTCGTATTTAGAATTTTCCTGGAAATCAATAATATCCCCTTTTTCTTATTGGGTAAGTAACACCTAATAAATTCATTGATACAAAATTTTAAATATTATTCTAAACTCAAAAAATCTTTCATATAAAGGTGTGGCTGATCATTTTCTTCAGTACTCCGGTTGCCGGTACTCATATTTAGAATAGTCACTTACAAGTCAGCAGAAAACAACAACAAAGGTTGTAGTAAAAAAAGTTTCGTTTGGTTTCTGTTCGGAAGTTTTGTCAATCAAGGTAAGAATCGTCGTAACACACACAAAAAAATTTTATTTAAAAACTGTACATTGTGTACATTATTTGTTTGTTTTTGTTTTAAAAGCGACTCTGAAAGTCAGACGCTCTTCTTCCAGAGTGGCCTTGGTATTCTGGTTGCTTCCTGTTTTGATTATATGTTGGGCTTACAGCGGGACGTTGACTTCATTTATGCTTACCAACAAAAGACAGTCAGTGCCGAAAACGTTTGAAGAATTAGCATCAGCTGTCCAGAAAGGGAAATTTACTTGTACTGCACCTCGTCATCCAGTTCTAATGAGCTTTTTTAAGGTAAGTTTCTGTTCTTAAATACATAAAAATGTATCTTAAGTAAAATATTTCGAATGTCTTTATAAATTCAGTGAAATTCGTCAACTGTAGATATTTAGGTAGCTTATCGAAGTTCTGGGTTCATCTAAACTTATCTTTAAAACTGCGTGAATTGCTTCAATAAAAAATCGGAAATCTAAAATTATTTTAATATCAACAATTTATTTTTCATTCTTTGATTTTAAGGAAATGTATAATTTCAGATAAATGATATTTGTCTTGAAAACAGCGAAAAGCTTTATCATTTTAACAAGTTAAATTTCCAATTGGTTAAACACTTTTTTGCTGACAATGCAATAGTTCTGGTAAAAATGCTGTTTCAAAGATTTTTCAAATTCTCGCTTCGGCTTTTACAATGACAATTGGTAATCTCTTTAAATATATAGCAACACAAAACAATGAAAAGATCCGAGGCTTTTCACAATAAAGGGTAGAAGCTAGCTAAGTAAATGCGTTTTTACCTATTGTTAAATCACGTGATCCTGAAAGATATTGCAGAAAGCATTGTAATCAGTAAATGAATGTTAGTTGATTCTGATGGTTGACAATACAATAGCAACGTATTAACAAAAATCAAAAAAATCTTTTCACGTGAACAATGGGTGCGACTTCCGTAATGGTTTCAATTACGTTAGCATTTAGGAGTTAGAGTGTAAACGATTATTGCCTTTACTGAGAAAGGCAAAATTCTAAAGAACACATCCACCAGCTAGAAATGCATCAACGTTTTTTGTATAAAGACTGGAAGACTGGGGGTCATCTATGACAGTCCAAATCATATCGTCAACATTTGAGATTGGTTCGCCCCAACGGGATGCAAGTCACGAATCGGTCAGTTGGAGTACCAGGCTTCATTCCCATGAAAAATAGCTAGATATTTCTGATAAAATCAGTACAGGGAAATCAAAAGCAATATGATAACACGATTGACTCGAAGACTGAAATGATTGAGTAATGGAAAACGACTCTTCAGAATTTTCTTCAACCGACGATCGAACTAACGACAGATTTTCGAAACTAATCGTAAACAAATAGACGACATTCTGTTTATTATCTTTCATAAATAACTTTGGAAATGACATTTTTTGTTAATTATTCACAATTGATTTTAAAATTATTGAAAAGTTTAAAGAAACTCATTCACAATGAAATGATTATACCGTTTATATCAGAAAGCTTCGTATATAAATATGAAAGCACGATGTAATATATAAAATGAAATTTGGCATAATCCATTTTACCATCTGAAAGCAGCATTAAGGTGCATTAAATAATGCACCTTAATGCTGAACGAAAACTTTTACGAGATTGAGATTGATTACGCGGAAGTACCTCAGAATTTTATTCAGATAAAATAAATCTCGATCCATTTGTCATCTCGAGAATCGGACGTCTTCTGGTTTCAAAATTTAGGAAATTGGCGTGAAGAAAAAGTGTCAGAAAAGGAAGTATAAAAAATATATTTATAAACGATATCAAACGGATATTTTTAACGTCAGAAATACGAGTGTGTTGATGGCGTTGAGTTAAAGAACTAAACTCAGAACAAAAAAAAAACATTTTCTGTAAAATATGTTGATCCTCTGTGTATTTTCGTCGATTTTCTTTGAATGTCCGAAAAATTAATCAGAAGATATGACCATCAAGCACGGCTTATGGGCGGTATTCAATGGAAGACAGTTTGAGAAATCTTGGGTAAGAAAGAGGGTCGCATACAACTTTTGAAACATTCAAGTCACATGGGTTCTCACTGTTTTGCCTCGACTAACTCGGTGAGGAGAAACCTAATCAATTCTGCAGAGGTAGAAAAAGAGTTTTTAACTTGTTTCATAAAATTATTTTTTAAATGGCATTATTCGTTAGATCTATAGTTTCCTGACTGTATGAAACAATTTATATTGATTCTGAATAACCTTTACTTTCAGAATTCCAAACAAAGTTATATGAAAATTTTATATGATGAAATTTTAAGCAATCATATCATATATAAATACGATTTGTATCTCAACGGTAAAGACGAATCCTTCGATTACAGTCGTGTTGCATAAATTTATAACATGGGTTCTTATAAAATTTCCGATTTCGAAAAAGCGTTGGATGTGACTGTGTCTGACGACGTATTACTTTCTATGCCGATGGCATTCGTTATGAGAAAAGGATTTCCCCATAAAGAATATTTCAACAAAATGTAAGTTTGTATTTTAAGTCTACGAATTCTTATAGTAAAAAATTCGAAATTATGTTTTATACTCATTTCAGTCTCTACAACATATTCGAAAGTGGCGTTCAAGATCATGATAGAGAAGTTGACATGATGAAGTACAACCGAATTTGGAGGAATATTAAGAAAAAAGCTCAAATGAGTGAAGAAATGAAGTCTGATGTTGACCCGTTGGTTTTAAGCCATTTTTATGGGGCATTTACAATTCTTGTTATCGGTTACCTTCTGTCGTTTGCTTGCTTTCTTCTAGAATTGATAATTGAAAAAATGATCAGATAATTCCAAATTGAAATTTCACGCAATTAGATTCTTTAGTGTTATCGTTCGGAATGTTTTATTTCATGTTAAATATATTTTTTATTAATTTATAATTTTCACTTCCTTCTCCGAAAGATTTAATTCGAAAATTTTTAAACAATCATTATTTTTACATTGAGAACAATTATGTGTAGATTACACAAGGTTCGTATTATATTTATAATAAATTTTTTTTAGTAATCTTACATTTTTTTACGATTACATTACCCTTACGGAATTTTGTAATGATTATTAACTACTTATAATTTGTACAATTTACTTTGTTCAGAATACAGCAGTGCGTAATTTCATTTCAATGCCTGTAAAAAGCGTATTAAATTTAGAAATGTAAGTTGAAGTAAAAAGCTAAATTTATTTTCACTGACCGAAAAGTTTAAATATTCAATTGCTAGTTAGCGTAGTTCATATTCAACAGAAAGTGTATTGTTGTTTTCAAATTGCAAATCGCAGTTACACGGTTCGATGTTAGTTGTAAGATACTTTCTATATGCAAATTGTTGAAATATGTTTTAAGTAGTAATGTGAAAAATGAATTTTTTTGTTTTGTCACTTTTTCGTGAAATATTACATCATAATAGCACGAAATATAACAATCTCTTATTTATAATACAGAGCATTTATAGTCATCCACCTGTATATTTACAATTGTCGAGAGCTTTTATGTAGAGCGGACGTAATGAGGGCACATTGACTATTTATTTGAAATAAATGAAATACGTAAAATATTTCATTAATAAATAAATGCGGCTTTAAAATTTTGTTTTTAGTAATAAAAACAAGAATAATTTAAAAACGGTAAGGCTTTGTATGGGCCTTTATCTTTATCTTGGTGGAAGAAAAAATATTCATTCTGAATGCTCCCGTTAATAGTATTTCTATTTTTTTTCTCTCTCTCGCTTCTCTCTGCTAAAAAAATTGACAATATATGTATACATTTTTATCGTATATGTACAGAAATATAGAACCGTTTATCTATTTAATATGTGTAGTGATTTCAGAATATTTATAAAACATTGCAATTATTTTCGATGAAAAATTATTCCTTCGTACTTTTATCTTTCAGTTAAACATTGTAACATTGTAAACGGTAATGTATTCTATATCGCAACACTGTGTTAGAAATTTTACTCAGAAACTCTAGAACAGATTTGTTGTTCTAATCGCGCACTCCATTTCTTGAAATTTTCGGAAATAAGTGAGATAAACTAAAATTCAATCACGTCTTTCTAAGAAGGATCATTTGTTGTACATTATTGGTAACCGAGAATCGATTTGCTGCAACACAGTTCTAATTCTAAATATCTTTACCTGTATGGAAACCCACACTTTGGCGCTTTTGTCGGCAGTATTGTCTTGGAGATCTAATAAATTTTCGTTGTTAGTTTGTGCGTGATCTAAGCTTGAGAATTATTAATACGGTATTTATAATACGGAGTGGGAAAAAAAGTTAAAAATATTTTATACAATTGTTAATTGAGCTTCTCTCTGGTTTACTCATAAGCATTTGTCAATGTGTCCTAAGATCGAAACCAGCACTGCTAGAAGAAAAAAACATCTGGATGCTTGCAATATTTTGTAACAGGAAACTTACAGTAAGTATTACTTGTCATCCGTATAATTCTGGTCTTGGAAAGATTAGTTCATTTTGGAAGTAAGTGCTGTTAAGCTGGAATGTGAATTACGCTTACCTGACTCTTAACCAGTGCAACTTTATGATATTGAAACAAATGCTAGCACTTTCTATTGTACACAAGAACATTTAAAATAAATGGATAAAATGTGAAACTTTATCAAAAACTGTAACACTTTATTGCGTTTTTAAAAATTATAACTTTTGTTCTTATTGTTATCATGGACATTTCGATTATGCGTTGCTCGAATTCACTATGTATGTCAAATCTCATGTATTCACATACTAATTAAATTAATAATGTTATTGGTGTTAATAATGATTAATAAAGCACAATGTTAAATGTTACACGGGATTGTTTGTTAATCATTACAAGTGATGCGCAGTATTGCGATAAAAAAATTTATAAACTAGAAATGTTACAGCCAGATTGTTTTCTCACTGATATAATAATAACTAATTAGTTGAATTCTAATCAATTTAGACTAAACGTAATTCAAATTTCTTGATAATGTTAAATTGAATACATTATTTAAAAAGAAATTTAAGCTTAATCTACGCGTTACTGGTTACGATACGAAGAACTTTGTTCGATGTTAGAATAATTAATTACTATGGATATAATTTAATTATTTTAATTAACTGTTTAATATAAATAAATATAAATTCACCGACTACTCTGTGACGAATACGAACCACTCGGCGTCAGTAACTATTAGAGCTTTTACTTCGATATGTATTCATTACGGTCAAAACTAACGAATGGATTAATAGTAACAAGGGGACCTTACGGTCTCGGTAATTCAGTTTAAATGAGACTTCGCAAGTTAATAGTATACCTCAAAGGTGTCCACCCAGAAAAATTTTAAAACGCACTAACCACGAAATTCCGGAAAAGGCTCTAAAATTTTAAGCGCAGCTCATACACCGGCCGATTTTAGACATGGCAACGTTGCGAAATGGCTTGGTCTGTAGCGAATTTTCTTGCAACGCGCGTGAGCTGTGTTCGATCCTACCATCGTTTTTTTTTTTTTTTTTTAATTGTTTTAAAACTTATCACAACTTTTAAATACAGTTAATGACCTAAAAATATTATTAATTAAATCAGAAATGATTTAATTTTATTTATGAAATGACTGTTACACCTAATTAAAATGTGAATAAAAAATAATATTTTATTTTTAAAAAGTTGAATAATTTCAAATGCATTTTTAATGGGGGAAAATTAAACCGTTAATTTCTATTGTCATTAAAAAGTTATTACAAATTTTAAGATATTATAAGCTGTGGAGATGTTAAAAATATTCGTTGCAAGATAGGCAGAGATGGTCAGGAATCTTCAATACCCTAATGGAACTAATCGAACAATGATCCTTATCTGCTACAGTACAATACATACAGGTTTACCCACCCTTATTGCTATAGTAACTCGAACTAACGTGACAGTTCATTTTTCACTTTCGCAGGATTGGAGCGTTCTGTACTGTGAAATATTATCGGAATTTTCAAAATATTGTGAATTGAAAATGTCTGTTAATGGAAAAATCGCGAAAGTATCAGAAGCTGCAAACGAAATCAGTCAAGGTTCATTATACAGTGAAATGTCGATGTTAAGGTTAAAAGATGCGGTCGTTTATCACGAAAGTTTCCTTGCTGAAAATAATTTGACTACATCGGAATCTTCAACTTCAGTTTCTCGTGAAACAATGTTGATGGATGAAGGAAGTTACGAACGTACTATGGACATGCTGGCTGAAAAAATACTTGTAACTGATGAAGAACTTATTTATGAAAATGAATAAGTCATCAGCTCATTAGATGAATATGAACCAGAAGGAAAAAAAGGAAGGTACACCATCTTTCTTTGGATTACAAAATTAAAGTTGTTATATCGCAAAGGCTCACCCCACGTGAAATCCACAAACATTGCAAAAAAAAGATGCAGTCGGTTAAAAAAAAGGAATATTTATCACAACAGAAAGAAGAAACAAAAAAAGAAAGAAATTAATTTGATAAGTACGCAACAATCAATTTCTGGATACATGATCGTTTTGTTAAAGCCCGAGAAAATTATCAACAAGTGACTACTCGGAATTTACAACAGCGCGGTTTAGCAGCAGCACGACAATTTACAGATGTTCAATTTAAAGCTGCTGACAGCTGGGTTCATAAATTCAATAGGAACCATGGAATTCGTCAACGAAAAATGACAAAATTTGTTTCAAAAAAAGAAACAGCGACGATCGAAGAAACCTTGGCTTAAGCTGACATTTTTCGAACCCAGACGTTGAAATTGATACCGAATTTCAACAAAGATTTTGTTATCGACACTGACCAGACAGGTAAATTATTGCAGATTATTTACAAATTCATTTTGCTCTCTATTTTCACGACTCTCTGACAAAATACTTCAATTTTGGTTGTTTTCTCTTAACAGGATGTCGGTATCAGTCGGTGTACAACAGGACACTGGATGTAAAAAAGCAAAATTATTTTCGTCAAAAGGCATGACATGAATAAAGTGATGCATACATATACCGCTCAATATGCTGTCACTCTGTCTGGAAAAGGCCTGCCTCAAGTATTTGTTTGTTTACATAAAGGAACCGGTAACTTTGGCCTCAGAGTTCAAAAAACAGTAAATGTATATGCACAAAAATATAAAAATGTCGTAACAACGTCTTCGAAATCTGGGAAACTAACGACAGAACTTTATATTGACTTTCTCAACCGTTGTTTAAAGTCTCTTATGGGAAAAGAACAGTTTCTATTAATTATTGACTTTTGGGGTGGACAAAGAAAGCCTGAATTATATGACGAAATCTTTCATGCTGACGAAAAATCACCGACTTGTATAATTAAAGAGATTTCACCAAAATGTACTTCTCTTGTTCAACCTTGCGACTTATATTTTTAAAGACCGGTAAAAAATCTAATAAAACGTATACAGAATTGCGCGTATTTGATCTAAAATAATAGAGAAATAAACTTCCATGAAGACTGTATAAAAATACAATCAATAGTGCATAATCAATGTCATCGGCAATTTTTAATGAAATGATCCGGTATGCCTGGTACGATTCCAGGCTTTCTGATGAAAAAAAAGTTTTTACGAATGTAAACGAAGCACGTTTTCCAATAGATCTTTTTAATTAAAAAAGGTTGTTCGTGTAAACAATTGTCGGTTAATGTTACCTTAGGATCCAAAATGGCAGCCAGGGAAATTTTTCCCTACGTTGGAGACTGCGACGGGGAAAAAATTTTTCCCTACGTTGGAGACTGCGACGGGGAAAATTTTTCCCTAGAGTCGCGACGTCGACGACGTGGGGAATTTTTCCATGTTCGGTTTCTACCCTGCGTTCGACGTTGCCGAGTATCCTGTAACCTCGAAACGGTGATGGTAGTGTGTAAACTTGCGACAGTAGAGGGAGCCTTTTCGTGACGTCGTGCAAGAGTAAAATCGGCGGGAAATTCGTAGGTGTGTTACGAACGAATATGCAAATGCGTGATCTGTGACGTCATTTCTGTTCATTTCTGGGCAATTTTATGCAAATCGACTAGTTTCTAGTTGGAATCGTTTACTGCTGTGTTGCGACAAATTGCGTATTGGATTAATTGCTGTTTTTTTTCGTAACGATATTTCATTCGCACACAAATTGCTATTGTTGAATATTTATTATTATTATTTTTTCCAGTATTAGTAAGTACTGTTATTTTTTTTATAACAATTCAATCCTAAAAGTTAGAGAACCAACTAATCAGAAATTAAGGTAAATGCGTGTTTTTTCCCTATCCTTACCTCCCCTCGTTTAGTTTATTGCCAATTGTTCGATAATGACTAGTTTTGCCGATTTGAGTTGCGACGACGAATTTTGGTCGAGATGCACTTCCCGTGATTTCTACAAGTTGATGGAAGACGACTTTTCGGAGCTAGGTTTGCCTCCCCGTATCGATAACGCATCGAATTTTGCTGTAAAATGAGCATACAGCAGACCGAGTCCGTTTGCATTCATTGCGATGAAGATAAGAATTGCTTCATATGTCAGGTGAACGACAGATCAGAAAACACTGTGAATTGGATCGTTTATAAATCCGTGAATTCCGGCAGTACGATAATAACGAACGAATGGAAAGGATACATGCATATTGACGACATAGAAGGAGTAGTGGTCGAACATAGAACTGTCAACGACTCGAAAAATTTCGTCGACCCCCAAACAGGAGATAATACTCAGTATATCGAACAATCGAAAAGTGAGTAAAAAACTCCTCTTTTTGTTGTTTTTTATTCTTTATTTCGGTGAAAAAATCCGCGGAGTCTGCAGAGAAATTCAAGATGGCCGCGGTTCCGGCCGCCATCTTGAATGGAGAAAAAAATTTTTCCCTGTTGCAGTCTCCAACGTGGAAAAAAATTTCCCTAGCCGCCATTTTGGATCCTAAGGTAACATTAACCCAATCGTCTTTTATAAATTGTGCAAAATGTCAAAATAGTTTTTGTTTTCGATGTTTTTATGATACTCGAATAAAATGCTCAGAGTTTTAAAACATTACTACTCAGACACTTTCGGTTTTTATGATAATTATCATTCTGGTGATTATATGTAAAATAAAAAATTGACAAATAAAGACGATATTGTAAAAATTTTTATATAAATAAACCCGTACCCGAAAATTTGCTATAGTGGTAATTAAAATTTTTATTTACCTCAATTAAAAATGCATTTGAAATTATTCAACTTTTTCAAAATAAAATACAGTAGAGCATCGCTTATCCGACCCCCGATTAACTGACCGCGTTCTAGTCGGCAAATTCAAATGTCCGCTAGTGATGTGGCGCTACAATATTTGGTTATCTTGGCTACTTTAATATTATTTGTTAAATTTTTTCATGTTTTAGCTGGCAGCACTGGCTCGACCATGAAAGGGAAGCTAGTATTTAAACCAGGCCTAATACACTATACTAATAATGTATTTTTTTATACTTTTCGGTTATCCGACCAACCCCAGTCTCCAATTAAGTCGGATAACTGATGCTCTACTGTATTAACTTTAATTAACATTTTAATTAAGTGTAACAGTCATTTCATAAATAAAATAGAATTATTTATAATTCAATTAATGATATTTTTAGGTCATTAACTGTATTTAAAATTTGTAATAAGTTTTAAAACAATTAAAAAAAACAATGAACTAGGCGGTGGTAGGTACGAATCCAGCTCACTCACGTAGCAAGAAAGTTCGCTACAGACAGCCAATTCGTTAGGTTGCCATGTTGTAAAATCGATCAGTATATGAGCTGCGCTTAAAACTTTAGAGTCTTTTTTTTCGGAATCTTCTGTCTAGTGCGCTTTAAAATTTTTTTAGGTGGACATCCTTGAGATATACTACTAACCTGCGAAGTCTCATCCCGAACTGAATTTTTGAGACCGTAAGGTCCCTTTGTAAGTTTAAAGTGCTTGTTCTGAATTTATGCACGTTCTTTGATTTTAAGAAAACGAGAAGAAACACTCTATTTAACTTTATTCGTGTACAACACTCTTTGTTCAAGTCACATGCAGTTAAAGTTGACATTATCTGTCATCATACGAATCATTAATAATAAATTATACTTTTAAAGATTCTTTGTCTTTAACGAATAGATTTTGCAATTTAAATTATACGCAGAAATTATATCATTTACTATTAATCTATCGTAATGTGATTTAATTCGTCTAGCGTTTTTAAACCGGAATTTCTTAGCGCGTAATGTCGATTTTTCTCTAATCATTCTGGAAGCAAGAGAATAGACATGATTTATAAACATCCCAGCAGATAAGCCCGGCGCTGGTCCAGCAAAGAAAAAAGCAACGGGAAAGATTAAAAATATTAAATTACAGTCAAACCTGTTTTTATGCGGGGGATAGGGACCGCATTAAAAAAGACGCATAAAAAAATCTCACGAAACTTCACGAATGGCTGTAAATAATAGTTTTCGCAACACAATTAAAAAAATATTTTTTTTATGCGGTCAACAGGGGCCGCATAAAAAAAGTCTCACATAGAAAATAACTCAAAACCGTACGAAATAGAATTTATTGACAACAGATGTCAGCACTTGACTGCATCGTCTGGTCTATCGTCTGTTTTACATATTTTTGTCCAGGTGGTGTTTTGTTGACTTAAAAAGTAAATTATTTCATTTTTCGCATATTCATGCAATAATATTACTATAATAAGTTCATTTATGCTATAATAAGTTTATTTAGCTATAATAAGTCAACGTAAGACATGACGAATCGCACGAGACTAGTCGCCAACTATACCGCACAAATTAAAAATTCGCATTAAAAAAATCGCACAAAAAAAATCGCACATAAAAAGAGCGCATAAAAACAGGTTTGACTGTATTTTGTACTTATGTGAAATCGGGGGGGGGGTGCCGAATAAGTCGGAAACCCACTCGATTGTCACCAATGTGTGAGATCCCGGGGAGGTAAGAGTTTGTCGTACCTCTTTTTCCGGCGACTCGCGTGTCCAGGATGGCTGTTACGTCGACGGCGCGTTAGGCGTTACGCGAGTGGAGGAAAAGGAAGGATGGGGCCGACGATAAGGCAAAGCCGACAGTCAAGAAAGACACCATTTTATAACAAAAACAAGATTTATTAAACTCGAAACGAACAAAACTACACGTCTACACGTCTACCCTCATAAACAAAAAGGGGGTCCGGAGAGAGAGAGTTTACAAATATATGCTCATACCTCTTAACGAGTCCGTAATAAACAGAGTCCGGTGAAAGTCCCGGTAGGTTGATATTCACTCAGAAGTGACGATAAAGTTTGGCTGATGGAGAGTCCGTTAATGGGCCGATGGCACGTAGAGCTTTAGAATTCGTAGACAGGGCAATGGCACTTAAAGAACTTAGAAACTTTTTGAGAGTCCGGCGGATGGCGTAGTGCACGTCGTAAAAGCGAGACGAAGGAGAGCCCTTTAGGGGGGGAAGGAAGCGTCTTTTATAAGTTTTGGATGGGAAAACTTGTCACGTGATCGAAAACGAATCACTATTAGGGCCATAGGTGTTCCCGGGATATTAAATAAACGACTAGTTCGGACGCTAACTATAAACCATCGTGCAAGATGATCTACCTGCTCCGAAGGAATAACGGTTTGTTGATAGTTAGGGGACAATCGTTGCCATTCGAGGGTCAATAATTTCCCGGGTATGGAATGTTGTTGATTAAGTTGTTTATAACTGGAGTGAACAAATTCAGAAATTTCTAGGTTTTTAACTTCCAGATTTCACATTCACTCCATGCTTTCTTTAAAATCATCACTTAGTTAGTGTGATTTTAAAAGATTTGATTCATAAGCAGGGGGTTAGAGGTATGTTTACAATTTAGATTGATATAGTTACTCTCTCTCGCAAATGATTAGGTCAATAGGTGACACCGTTGCGTTCATACATAATATCGAAGTTGTTTACAAAATATATATCCCGACGCGTTTTAGACGCGTGACAATATTTATTACTCGAGGTTAGGAGAGGCGAGCGTCTGGAGTTCTTGGAAGTGGTTGGGTGGGTGGATGACGTCATCGTTGACCTAGGGTCGAGACTGCAGTTCAAAGTTCACATGAGTTGAGACTGTTTGGTGGAATTTCTTTGTTCGCTGGAATTGGGTGGTGTGTAGTACACTATCACCATCTTGGATGCTTGGATATAAATTGTTCTGGATGGGCAAGAATCGTAGGTAAGTTGATAGAGTTGTCCGTCCACGTGGATAAATTAAATTCGGGTGAATAGTTTTTAGTTTGGTGGATCGGTTGTAAAGTTGCGTGAGTCAGCCATCTTCGGTAAAGGTGATGAAGACACTGTTCTTGGATTTAAAATAAATGTTAATAATAAGTCATTTTTTGAGTTATGAATCCTTGAATTCCGGATAGAGGTATGCAAGGTTACATAAAAAGGTTATTTTACTCTCTCTCTCGTTAAAATAAGATTCAATATATATCTAGGTTAGTATGAGAAAAAAAAATCCCGTTAAAGAGAGTTAATCTACAATTCTAGGATACGAACTAAATATTAGAATCGTTCGCGACAAATCTATGAATATAGGTATAAACGTTAGTACGTTAAAATGAGGAATAAAAGGGAAAATGGCGGTGTGGGGATGACCTTGTTAATAGGATTGAACAATAGATTTTTGTTTTCGTGGAGTCGGGTTGCCTCGGGGGTTTTCTTCGTGAGAAGTGCCCGGTGGAGTGCTAGGTACGGGCGGATTTCCGTCTCCGTTGAAGGCGGTTTCTTCGTGTTCCTCTTCCGGCGGAGGTCGGTGACTAGTCGCACGGGTCTTCTTGCATCGTGAGTACTTCTTGCATCGTGAGTAATTGCGATAACTATAACATAAACAAAGTCCCGTGAGGATAGCGCCTAGACAACCAGCAATAATGGTTATTATTAAAGATGGGTAAGTTATGGGAGATGATTTTGTTGGCTCCCGTAACAGGTGATTTAGGTCGTATTGGACGTTGTTCAAAGAACGGTCTGCTAATCGAATATCGTAGTCCGATGTGAGTTTCGGGAGGTCAGGATCCTTAAGGCGTTTTTGCAGCAACAGGATCTCAGATTTGTTGACGATTTGTTCTAGCTGTGGCACTATTAATTGTTGTGCTATCTCCAATTGTATGGTGGTCTGCATTCGGAACGGCGAAGTAAGGACGAATCCAGGTACATAGCCGGTGCATGCGTTTGGGAGATGGAGTATTCCCGTTTTGTTTAATTTATGAGTAGTGGATGAAAATGGAGATTGTTGATGTCGAGTGGGACATCTAATAGTTAGGGTGAGAGGATTTGGAATAGAATAAATCCATGATCCTAGTTGATCAATCCTCTTAAAAATTGGCGGAAATTGTGGAACGATTTGGCGGGTACAAAGGTCTTTGACCGCGACTTCGTTGCCACTAAATAGTGCATATTCACAACTTTGTTGAGGGAAACGCTGAATAGGTCCGTCTACGGAACAAATAGGAAAGTGATCCATTTTGCAAATTATTAATTCGTAGTGTTGTAATAACATATAGGACTGTCTGTCCATGGATAAGGCGACTATAGGATAATTAGTCTGGATTTGTACGAATGTATTTAGATCAGGTATGTATGTAGGAAATTTGATAATTTCGTACATATCGAAGTATCCACTAGGGGTGATTAATGGAATCTTAGCAAAGATTCTCAACTTGCCAGGTACTGCTACAGCCAGGGTGGTAATCCACTGGTAGTATTTAAATAGCGTGTCAGGTCTTATAGGTTCGACCATTGCGTAACCTTCCGGAAGCTGCAGTTGAATGTCTCGGAGGGTACGTAACATGATTTCTCGTGATACGAAATAGGTGCTTAGTTGACCTTTTTCTAGTATATCAATCGCCTCTCGTAAGGCTACTAGTTGGAGATGGAACTCTTGAATAGAGAATTCGAGTATCCGACTAATTATTTCAAACGCAAGTTCGTAACTATAGCGATTCAATAGCTCTTTAAATGATTCTTGCCGTTTGAATAACACGTAGATTTGGTGTCGATTATTTTTGCTGATATTTAGAGTATCATTCAACAAGGTGGCTTGTGAGCGCAGTAAATGAATAATTCTCTCGTTTTGCTCATTGATGTTAGAGATTTCGGCATTTAAGGTTGTAATATCTTCGGAAGTAGCTGTTCCGAAGAGGAATTTTAGAATTTTTCCTCCGCCGTCTATTAAACCTCGCTTGGTTTTTGGGATTAAAGGCAATGTGATTAAAGTGGCGAGCTCTTGATATTCTTTATGATGGTTAAGAAATGAAGCTCGCAGCAACTCGAAGCCTTTGGTAGGAACATGTTCTTGGGATTGAAGCTTCGTGTCTAAATACTCCAGAGATTGGGAGATAAATTGAATTTGGCGCTCTAAATGTTCGAAGGAGAGTTCGGTGACCAAAGTCCAGTGACTGGCGGTCATTAAGAAATTCCCTCGATGTAGGAAGACAACTCCTTTGGTGAATTCCTGTTGTTCTGAATACAAGATCATCGTCGTGAGACGGAAACTTTGAAGAAGGAAATAAGCATGGAGGAAAAGCATGTTGAATTTGTTGCTGAGGTGCGTTTTATATCCACTTTCTGGGGGTTGTATTTCTTCCCCTGTAACAGGGAAAGGGTGTTAGTAATAATTGATCCCCGTGGCTTTTATAATGAAGTAGATTTCCTTATTGAATAAATAATGATAATTTTCAAATGATGAGGTTCCGTTAGGTCGAAACGGGAAAAATCGAGCGCTAAAAGAGGGGTTTACGGAGATAGGTCGATTATCTAGTCGCGGAGGTCGCGTCGAACGAAAAAAAATTGACACGCATTCTGGCATAATATAAAAACACTATTTTATTAAGAGAGTACACCTATTTATGAAAATATTAATTATATATATATTGGGCGTATATATGCCATACATGGTTACACGGTTACAAGTATTATGATACATTAAGTGATGAGACTACAATTGCGAAAAGGTAGCGGAGAGGAATATAGATAGCTAATTAGAGATGTTGGTGGCGCTGGGCCGATCTTGCGGCCCGTGAAGGTCGGAAAGGGAAAAAGAAAGACCAATAAGACACCGACAAGACGATACGGGTTTTAATTAAGATATCTCTACCGTAAGTTAAAAAGGAGAACAAAAGAGGTAGGATTGTGGGTTAAGGAGAAGACGATCGACTGGTCGCGGGGGAAATAAAACGCGGGATGCGGCTGCGAGTGGGTCTCGGAAGCACCCACGGCTGGTCGGGCACGGGCCCTTGACTCCGAAGGGCATAGGGAGGAGTGGTCTCTTGCTCTTCCGGTTCAGATGAAGTAACTTCGCTCTCTAACTCAGGTTCTTCGCTCTCACTTTCACTCTCACTTCCGCTCTCACTTTCGGATTCAGGTTGTTCTTCCGGTTGCGGAGTGGGAATAGAGGTCAAGATAAATTCGTCCCAAGGGTCAATGGAAATATTAGTTTGGGGCGCCGCCGTAACTGTTTCTTGTGTCGGCGGTAAACTGGACTGATCGGCCGTCATATCAGTTTCTAGATTAATCTCCTTACGAGCAGTTGTAGGTTTAATTCTGTCGGCATGAACATGTAGTGTTCTTTTGGTTTGGATATTTTCTATTTTGAAATTGACGGGTCCTAAAATTTCGACAATACGATAAGGTCCTGTCCACCGGGGAGCTAATTTTCGCTTTAGGCCTTTAGGCGTGACGACTTCCTTTAGTAGTATTCCGCGCATTCTTTTATTCAGCGCGCTTGCAGCGCTTTTAGTGCATGTGTTCAATTATTAAGCCTACTGCCAGCGCGCTTAAGCTACGCTTTCAGCGCACTGGCAGCACCTCTCGACCACGCTAAAAATACTGCTTACAAGATGGACGCCTCCGTGAAGAAGTATCTTTTTCGATTACCAAACGATAAACAGTTTTTTTGCTACATTAAATGAGCAGATTTTTAACTCTTTTGCTTCAAGTATCTTTTTAATAAATGTGAAATGTACAATAACAAAACGAAATATAAGAATCTATTATTATTGTCTTTGTTTATGAAGTCAAACCTACCGTTAAAAGTTGGTTTATGAAATACTGTTTCTTATTTTTATTTACAGATTCTAGCAATTTACTGCAATATTTGAGAGAGAATAAAATTTTGCCTTCTGAAGTAGACTTATCATCATTAAATCATTTAAAAATACATAAAGTGTTAATAGAATCAGTCAACGCCAATGACACAAATAAATCATCATTTCTACGTTTTCTTATAAAAAACATCGAACTTAATGGCTTTTCTTCTAACAATACTGAACAAACGCGCGTAAATATAGCAGTAAGAGAATCATCGTTTACATCGGCCATTTTGAGATAGCTTTCTCTCCAGCAAAAGTGTTTTCGACCGTCAGCAGCAAAAACGTCACTTCTGGTAGCAACTGCTCAGCGCACTACTGAATAAAAGAATGCGCGGATTCTATCTCGCACTCTATAGAAAGGTGGCTTATTTTGTCGGCGGTGTAGTTCCTGCCTCGTCTCGGCGGCTTGTTCGGCATATAGTTGAGCTGTTTGATGAGCGTGTCTCATTCGTTGACGTAATTCCGAAGCGAAATTGTCTTCTACGTCATAGGAGACCGTGGCAGGGCTTGTAACTAGATCAAAAGGGTAGGTTGGATCTCTCCCATATAGTAGGAAAAATGGGCTGTCATTAGTAGACGTATGCACGGAGGTGTTATAGGCGAATAAGGCATAAGGGATCCACTCGTCCCAGTCTCGTTGGTCTTGAGAGACATAATGAGATAGTATATCAACTAGAGTTTTATTAAATCTCTCCACCACACCATTGCAGGCTGGATGGTAGGCGGTAGTAAGGAGCCGCTTTATGTGTAGCAATTCACACACTTCTGCGAACATCTTAGAAATTAGGTTCGGCGCTCTATCAGTTAATAATTGCCTAGGAGTAGAGTGTCGCAATATGATGTGAGTGACAAAGGCCTTAGCAATTGTTTTACTACTTACATCCGGTAGTGGAATTGCTTCTGCATATCGAGTAAAATGGTCAACAAATACTAGGATATATTTGTTGCCGTTTGTCGTAAGAGGGAGTGGACCGACAATGTCCATTGCTGCTCGTTCAAATACATGAGAAAGGGGGGCAAACAGTTGCAATTCGGCTGCTGTCCGTCGACCCGGTCGTCGGTGCTTGGCACAGCTCTGACAACTTAGGCAATAATTCCTGATTTCCTTTGCCATTTCGGGCCAATAGAACGAGTTTGCGATTTTAGTACGCATTTTTAATTCTCCTAGGTGACCGGCTAGTGGATTATCATGGTAGGTAAACAGGATATATTCCTTTAAGGCGGTAGGTATAACAATTTGTTCCCACCAATCCACACGTTTTTTATTCCTGCCCTTGTGGCAGAGGGCACCCTCCTCGTTGATATAATAATCCTCTAGGTTAAGATTATTATAGGTTCCTGTAGTTACACCATCCTTTAAGGTTTGGATAAGGGGTCTCCATCGATCATCACGTTGTTGAGCATTTGTTAATTGGGGCACGGAGAAGATGGGTTCAACCTCGGTTATTTGACGTATTGGGATACGACTAAGGGCGTCCGCATTTCTATGTGAAATTCCGGCCTTGTAGATAATATCAAAATCGAATTCTTGAAGGAAAATGATCCATCGCGATAATCTAGAATTAGTAGTAGAATCCTTACAATCTAATAACCATCTCAAAGGTCTATGATCTGTGACAATAGTAAATTTTTTTCCATAAAGATAGGGTTTAAAATACCTCACTGCCCACACGGTGGCTAAGCATTCTTTCTCAGTAGTGCTGTAATTAAGTTCGGGTTTCCTTAATAATCGGCTCGCATAGGCAATCGGCTTCTCCTGGCCGTTTTCTTCCTGAGATAATATCGCTCCCAGGGCGAAATTTGACGCATCGGTCGCCAGAATAAAAGGTTTTGTAAAGTCAGGGGACTTCAATAATGGTGCCGACGTCAAAATTTGTTTAAGAGTTTCGAAGCTTTCCTGTTGCTTAAGGCCCCATTCAAACGGCACATCTTTCCGTAATAAATCAGTCAAGGGTTTAGCGATCGTGGCATAAGAGTTTATGTGCCGCCGATAATAGCCAGTGAGTCCTAGGAAAGAGCGGACTTCTCGCTCGGATTCAGGTCTCGGGAATTCTAGAACACATTTTATTTTGTCGGGATCGGGTTTTATACCCTGTTCTGAAATTTCGTGACCCAGAAATTTTATCTGGCGTTGCAGGAAATGGCATTTCTTAGGTTTTAATTTTATGCCTGCTTCTCCGAGTCTCTGAAATATTTGTTCAAGTCGTTTTAGGTGACTAGGGAAGTCTGGACTAAATGTTAGTATATCGTCCATGTATACAAGACATGTCTTTCCTTTGAGACCATGTAAGATGAAATCCATCGACCTTTCAAAAACCGCAGGACTTGTTTTAAGACCCATCGGAACCCTATTCCATTGATAGTGGCCGTCTGGCGTAGAGAATGCGGTCTTTTCCTTATCACCTACTCCTAATTGCCAAAATCCTGAAATCGTATCCATCGTCGAAAAGTATTTCGCTTGTCCCATTAGGCTTAGGGATTCCTGCACTAAAGGCAGAGGATACGGGTCTACTTTAGTGATTTTATTTAGTTTACGATAGTCTATTACTAAGCGTAACGATCCATCCTTTTTCTTAACTAGGAGAGCAGCCGAACTCCAAGGGGACGTAGAATGTTCGATAATATTATGGGCCAAGAGGTCATCTATGATATCGTTTAATTGTTGGCGCTGAGCGTAGGGAATGCGATAAGGAGGCGAATAGATAGGTGCCGCATCGCCAGTATTTATTGTATGTTGCACAATATTACAGTAGCCAAGGTCATAGTCATTCACGGCAAAGACATGCCTATATTTATATAGTAAATTTAAGAGATCTCGTTTCTCGTTCCGGGGGACGCCAGTCCAATCAAAAAGGTGGCTCAATTCTGCTTTCGATAGGTTCGCGGATGCCCCTTCTTTTATAGTATCTGCGGGCTCACTTTCTTCGATAGCCTCAAAGAAGGTGCCAACCTTACCATCTTTCTCTAACTTAATTGTCTTACGAGTGTCATTACGAAGACGTACGGGAACTTGTCCCTTTTTATTTGGGGTCACCAACAAATTGACTCCTGAAACTCCTTCCTGAGCGAAGGAAGCAGTTTCGATTACTCCGACTTTACTAGGTCGCTTATCGCCAACAATTCTAGCAGTAACTATGTTCTCTGTCATAGGGGGAAGTTGACAGGATTCAATTAACACTACTCCTTTTCCTTCCTCCCGATCTGTTGACCGGTACGACCTTTTCGCTGAGCCGACATTTTCCTCTAGTGGAGGAGCCTCTGTTCTCTTTCGTTTTCTACTATCTCTATTCGGGCCTCTTTCCCTTTGTTGGTTCTGTTGAATCCTTCCCGCTCTTTTATTATTCCCTGAGGTTTGAATAGGTATCACTGTCTGCGGAGGGATAGTTAATTCTCGGCCCTTTAAATCAATACAGAATCCCTTGTCGGTTATCATATCCCGGCCTATGATGCCGTCACAGGGAGAGGTGACATCGTGATCAACTAGGCAACAGGCAAAGGGGAAGCGCAGATTTCCTATCTGGAAAGTAGGGCTAATAATACCGTAGGTCTGAATTACATGTCCCGTAGCGCTTCTAAGGTCTGTTTCTTTGTTATGATCTATATGTACTCTTTCTTTCATAGAGTTAGCGAAAACCTTTGATAAAAGTGAGACCTTAGCACCAGTATCTATCTGCACTATAGCGGGATTGCCACCTATGTAACAGTCAAATGTAGCTTCGCTAGGTGCGGAAGTATAATTAGTGATTCGTACTGAGGAGGTTCTTCGATTTCGCTTCGAAGGAGTCCTATAAGGCGGACATTCTAAGTCAAAGTATGAGCCTCGGATCTTTCGAGAGGAAAAAGGAGGGGTCCTAGAGGCTTTGCTAGAGTTAGATCGAGGTCGTCGTCCTTCTACACTACGTACATTGCCCTTCCATTTGCCTCGATTTTCTTCAGTAGGCTGCGATCGAAATCTGACCCTATTTCTCTCCCCTTCGGGTTCACGTCGCCCGGGTGAATCGTTTCGCATAGAGCGGTCGCTAGGATTGCCATTTCGGCGAGCGGGCGAGCGTTGGTTCTGGGTTTGATTGAGATTCCATTTTGACTGACCGAAAGGGCGGTCACCTCGGCGATTAGGGGAGTTCGACCGATTCGCGTTACGCCTAAAATGCGGATTATTATTGGGATTGTTATTGTAGGAGTTAGGAGTATAGCCTCCTCGATGATTCCGGCGAGATATAGGATCTCTAGAGCCGAATCGAGGAGAGTTTCGGATTAGTCCGTCCATTTTAGCTTTTAAGTCCTCCATCGCTGACGTTAGTTGCGCTAACTCCTCCTGAGATGAGGTTTTATCGCTTTCCCTTACTGTTCGCATGATTCCTCTTGGATGCGCGGTGAGACTTTCGATTGTTTCCTCACTGATCGCGGCTTTTAGAGCCTCATCGAATGTCTCAGCCTCACGGCTCATTACGCGCTGCCGGATTCTTATGTCTATTCCGTTCAAAAATTGCGCTTTAAGCCTTTCATCTAACTCCTTCCTCTGAACTCGTTCAATAATCGCGGTCTCGGCGGCAGTCGCGCCAGGCTCCGGCGTAATTTCTATCTCCATCGCCAGTGCTTGGAGTCTAGCAGCATAAGTCTGTACGTCCTCGTCCCTTTTCTGCACGCACGCATAAAATTTAGATAATCGAAAGGAAAATGGCTCCCGTTCAAAACGCGCTATCATCAACCGCTTGAATTCGTCGAAGTCATCCACTTCTTTTATTCTTCGGTCCTTTCGGACGAATTCTCTCGCGATACCCGTAAGTTTTAATTTTGCCACTGCCAGCATCTGGGCCTTGGACCATGCCGCTACCTTAGTAACATCGGCTAACGAATCAAAAAAGTCCGTTACCCGAGGGCCTCCTGCTTCTCCCGAGAATACGGGTAATAGGGGTATTATTCCGCCTAAACCTCCCAATGTAAGGGGATTCGGTGCCGGATTAGGATTTGGGTGGGCTGGCCCAGCCGCATCGCGGGGATCGTCTTCCATTATGTTTTTTCGTTAGTTCTTACAACTAGGTCGGAGATTCTAGTACGACCCTACTCCTATGATTCCTAATTCAACTCAATTCGACCTCTCTCCCGACTGTGGCTGTTTTTCGCCTTATCGATTTTTCGAAAAAGTCGAGACCCCACTCCTGCAAACCAATATGTGAAATCGGGGGGGTGCCGAATAAGTCGGAACCCCTCTCGATTGTCACCAATGTGTGAGATCCCGGGGAGGTAAGAGTTTGTCGTACCTCTTTTTCCGGCGACTCACGTGTCCAGGATGGCTGTTACGTCGACGGCGCGTTACGCGTTACGCGAGTGGAGGAGGAGGAAGGATGGGGCCGACGATAAGGCGAAGCCGACAGTCAAGAAAGACACCATTTTATAACAAAAACAAGATTTATTAAACTCGAAACGAACAAAACTACACGTCTACACGTCTACCCTCATAAACAAAAAGGGGGTCCGGAGAGAGAGAGTTTACAAATATATGCTCATACCTCTTAACGAGTCCGTAATAGACAGAGTCCGGTGAAAGTCCCGGTAGGTTTATATTCACTCAGAAGTGATGATAAAGTTTGGCTGATGGAGAGTCCGTTAATGGGCCGATGGCACGTAGGGCTTTAGAATTCGTAGACAGGGCAATGGCACTTAAAGAACTTAGAAACTTTTTGAGAGTCCGGCGGATGGCGTAGTGCACGTCGTAAAAGCGAGACGAAGGAGAGCCCTTTAGGGGGGGAAGGAAGCGTCTTTTATAAGTTTTGGATGGGAAAACTTGTCACGTGATCGAAAACGAATCACTATTAGGGCCATAGGTGTTCCCGGGATATTAAATAAACGACTAGTTCGGACGCTAACTATAAACCATCGTGCAAGATGATCTACCTGCTCCGAAGGAATAACGGTTTGTTGATAGTTAGGGGACAATCGTTGCCATTCGAGGGTCAATAATTTCCCGAATATGGAATGTTGTTGATTAAGTTGTTTATAACTGGAGTGAACAAATTCAGAAATTTCTAGGTTTTTAACGTCCAGATTTCACACTTATATTATTTTATTTTATATGTATTTACAGGGGTTAATGCCCAATGTAATTCGTTTAACATTTTTTTAAGATTATTTGAAGAAGAAAAATAAAAAAATTCTCAACATGTGTGAGATTATGCACTTGGTGTGATGAAATACGTAAGATAACCATAGTACTTATGTATAAATCAAATACTGTAATATAAGAAACAATAAAACGAAAACCACGTTAAGTATAGTTATTTCAGCCTACCATTGTCATAGGGGTTTCTATATCGGGATTCCGAAATTGAAAAAATTACCGGAATCCCGAAATCCCGGCTGTTTTTTAACCCGTAAAATATTACGAAAAATTCTTGTCATTTCGGGAAATCCCTCACTTGTTTCTTATTTTGTGTTAAAGATGAAGAAACTTTGCAAGAAGAAAATATAATTAACTTATAAACTATCAGAATTCATTTCTATTTATTAATTATAAGCCTGCTTGTTAACTTTTCAAATTTTTGGTTTTTATGCCATCTTACAGAATGTCAATAATTAATTCGTAGCCAATTTGGGGCAGGACATCGACATTTCTTTACTTGTCGGGACCTGTAATATCTGAGATAATTCAGCTGATGCTTAATTTAATTTTAATCATGCTCAATAGCTTCAACAACTGCATTAGGCCATATTGTATTTTTGTCCAATTTGTACGAACGAGTATAAAATATTCAAGTATGAAACTAATTATTCAAGCTAAACGAACTGCAAAATTATCAAGCTAAAATCTTTGTGTCTACTATGAAAGCAGTCGAGAAATCAACAATACTAGACGACAAAAAAGAAGCACTGCAACGTATCTAGAAAACGAAATAGAAATCTTCCAGGCTGCAGATGAAAAAACACAAAACATCGGTGTTTCTCTTAAATGCATTAATAAAATAAGATCATAATTTTGGTGTCGCCAAATTTCTTAGTATGTCCCGCGTCGAAAGGTATATAAAAATTGTCCCTACATATGTAAGTTTTTTTCGTAGATGCGATAGACCTCTGAACAATAGGAAAAATAGTTTTTCGATTTTTATCTCAATGTTTGTGGTAATATCTTAAAAACTTAATAAGATAAGATCAAAATTTTGGTGTCGCCGGATTTTCTAATATAACCCGCGTCGATCGGTATATAAAAATTGACCCTACATATGTAAGTTTTTTCCGTAGATGCGATAGACCTCTGAACAATAGAAAAAATAGTTTTTCGATTTTTATCCAATATTTGTGGTAATATCTTGAAAACTTAATAAGAAAAGATCATAATTTTAATGTCGCCGGAATTCTTAGTATGTCCCGCGTCGAAAGGTATATAGAAATTAACCCTACATATGTAACTTTTTTCCGTAGATGCGATAGACCTCTAAAAATAGAAAAATTAATTTTTCGATTTTTTCCGATGTTTATTTTAATATCTTGAAACCTTAATGAGATAAGATCATAAATTTAGTGTCGCCAGATTCTGTAAAATGTCCCGCGTCGAACGGTATATAGGAATTGACCCTACATATGTAAGTTTGTTCCGTAGATGCGATAGACCTCTAACAAATAGGAAAAATAATTTTTCGATTATTTCCAATGTTTGTTTTAATATGTTGAAAACTTAATAAGATAAGATCATAATTTTGGTGTCGCCGGATTTTGTAATATGACCCGCGTCGACGGGTATATAGGAATTGACCCTACATATGTAAGTTTGTTCCGTAGATGCGATAGACCTCTAACAAATAGGAAAAATAATTTTTCGATTATTTCCAATGTTTGTTTTAATATCTTGAAAACTTAATAAGATAACATTATAATTTTGGTGTCGCCGGATATACTGATATGACTTGCGTCGACCAGTATATAGGAATTGACCCTACATATGTAAGTGTTTTTCGTAGATGCGATAGACCTCTAAACAGTAGGAAAAATAATTTTTCGATTTTTTCCAATGTTTGTTTTAATATCTTAAAAACGTAATAAGATATAATCAAAATTTTAATGTCGCCGGAATCTGTAAAATGTCCCGCGTCGAACGGTATATAGGAATTAACCCTACATATGTAAGTTTTTTTCGTAGATGCGATAGACCTCTGAACAGTAGAAAAAATAATTTTTCAATTATTTCCAATGTTTGTTTTAATATCTTGAAAACTTAATAAGATATACATCATAATTTTGGTGTCGCCAGATTCTGTATAGTATGTCCCGCGTCGGAAGGGATATAGGAATTGACCCTACATATGTAAGTTTTTTTCCGTAGATGCGATAGATTTCTGAACAAGAGGAAAAATAGTTTTTCGATTATTTCCAATGTTTGTTTTATTATCTTAAAAACTTAATAAGATAAGATCAAAATTTTGGTGTCGCCGGATTTTCTAATATCACCCGCGTCGACCGGTATATAGGAATTGACCCTACATATGTAAGTTTTTTCCGTAGATGCGATAGATTTATAAAAAATAAAAAACATAATTTTTCGATTTTTTCTAATGTTTGTTTTAATATCTTAAAAACTTAATAAGAAAAGATCGTAATTTTGGTGTCGCGGGATTCTGTAAAATGTCACGCGTCGAACGGTATATAGGAGTTGACCCTACATATGTAAGTTTCTTTCGTAGACGCAATAGACCTCTGAATAATAGAAAAAATGATTTTTCGATTTTTTCCGATGTTTGTTTTAATATCTTGAAAACTTAATAAGATTACATCATAATTTTGGTATCGCCAAATTTTATAGTATGTCCCGCGTCGGAAGGGATATAGGAATTGACCCTACATATGTAAGTTTTTTCCGTAGATGCGATAGACCTCTGAACAAATAGGAAAAATAATTTTTCGATTATTTCCAATGTTTGTTTTAATATCTTGAAAACTTAATAAGATAAGATCATAATTTTGGTGTCGCCGGATTCTGTAATATGACCCGCGTCGACAGGTATATAGGAATTGACCCTACATATGTAAGTTTTTTCCGTAGATGCGATAGACCTCTAAACAATAGGAAAAATAATTTTTCGATTTTTTCCAATGTTTGTTTTAATATCTTAAAAACTTAATAAGATAAGATCATAATTTTGGTGTCGCCGGATTTTGTAATATGACCCGCGTCGACCGGTATATAGGAATTGACCCTACATATGTAAGTTTTTTCCGTAGATGCGATAGATTTCTGAAAAATAGGAAAAATAATTTTTCGATTATTTCCAATGTTTGTTTTAATATCTTAAAAACTTAATAAGATAAGATCATAATTTTGGTGTCGCCGGATTCTGTAATATGTCCCGCGTCGAACGGTATATAGGAATTGACCCTACATATGTAAGTTTTTTCCGTAGATGCGATAGACCTCTGAAAAATAGGAAAAATAATTTTTCGATTTTTTCCAATGTTTGTTTTAATATCTTGAAAACTTAATAAGATAAGATCATAATTTTGGTGTCGCCGGATTCTGTAATATGTCCCGCGTCGAACGGTATATAGGAATTGACCCTACATATGTAAGTTTTTTCCGTAGATGCGATAGACCTCTGAAAAATAGGAAAAATAATTTTTCGATTTTTTCCAATGTTTGTTTTAATATCTTGAAAACTTAATAAGATAAGATCATAATTTTGGTGTCGCCGGATTTTGTAAGTATGTCCCGCGTCGGAAGGGATATAGGAATTGACCCTACATATGTAAGTTTTTTTCCGTAGATGCGATAGATTTCTGAACAAGAGGAAAAATAGTTTTTCGATTATTTCCAATGTTTGTTTTATTATCTTAAAAACTTAATAAGATAAGATCAAAATTTTGGTGTCGCCGGATTTTCTAATATCACCCGCGTCGACCGGTATATAGGAATTGACCCTACATATGTAAGTTTTTTCCGTAGATGCGATAGATTTATAAAAAATAAAAAACATAATTTTTCGATTTTTTCTAATGTTTGTTTTAATATCTTAAAAACTTAATAAGAAAAGATCGTAATTTTGGTGTCGCGGGATTCTGTAAAATGTCACGCGTCGAACGGTATATAGGAGTTGACCCTACATATGTAAGTTTCTTTCGTAGACGCAATAGACCTCTGAATAATAGAAAAAATGATTTTTCGATTTTTTCCGATGTTTGTTTTAATATCTTGAAAACTTAATAAGATTACATCATAATTTTGGTATCGCCAAATTTTATAGTATGTCCCGCGTCGGAAGGGATATAGGAATTGACCCTACATATGTAAGTTTTTTCCGTAGATGCGATAGATTTCTGAACAAATAGGAAAAATAATTTTTCGATTATTTCCAATGTTTGTTTTAATATCTTGAAAACTTAATAAGATAAGATCATAATTTTGGTGTCGCCGGATTTTCTAATATCACCCGCGTCGACCGGTATATAGGAATTGACCCTACATATGTAAGTTTTTTCCGTAGATGCGATAGATTTATAAAAAATAAAAAACATAATTTTTCGATTTTTTCTAATGTTTGTTTTAATATCTTAAAAACTTAATAAGAAAAGATCGTAATTTTGGTGTCGCGGGATTCTGTAAAATGTCACGCGTCGAACGGTATATAGGAGTTGACCCTACATATGTAAGTTTCTTTCGTAGACGCAATAGACCTCTGAATAATAGAAAAAATGATTTTTCGATTTTTTCCGATGTTTGTTTTAATATCTTGAAAACTTAATAAGATTACATCATAATTTTGGTATCGCCAAATTTTATAGTATGTCCCGCGTCGGAAGGGATATAGGAATTGACCCTACATATGTAAGTTTTTTCCGTAGATGCGATAGATTTCTGAACAAATAGGAAAAATAATTTTTCGATTATTTCCAATGTTTGTTTTAATATCTTGAAAACTTAATAAGATAAGATCATAATTTTGGTGTCGCCGGATTTCTGTAATATGTCCCGCGTCGAACGGTATATAGGAATTGACCCTACATATGTAAGTTTTTTCCGTAGATGCGATAGACTTCTGAAAAATAGGAAAAATAGTTTTTCGATTTTTTCCAATGTTTGTTTTAATATCTTAAAAACTTAATAAGATAAGATCATAATTTTGGTGTCGCCGGATTTTCTAATATGACCCGCGTCGACCGGTATATAGGAATTGACCCTACATATGTAAGTTTTTTCCGTAGATGCGATAGACCTATGAAAAATAGGAAAAATAATTTTTCGATTTTTTCCAATGTTTGTTTTAATATCTTGAAAACTTAATAAGATAAGATCATAATTTTGGTGTCGCCGGATTCTGTAAAATGTCCGCGTCGAACGGTATATAGGAATTGACCCTACATATGTAAGTTTTTTTCCGTAGATGCGATAGACTTTCTGAACAATAGGAAAAATAATTTTTCGATTATTTCCAATGTTTGTTTTAATATCTTAAAAACTTAATAAGATAAGATCAAAATTTTGGTGTCGCCGGATTTTCTAATATGACCCGCGTCGACCGGTATATAGGAATTGACCCTACATATGTAAGTTTTTTCCGTAGATGCGATAGATTTATAAAAAATAAAAAACATAATTTTTCGATTTTTTCTAATGTTTGTTTTAATATCTTAAAAACTTAATAAGAAAAGATCGTAATTTTGGTGTCGCGGGATTCTGTAAAATGTCACGCGTCGAACGGTATATAGGAGTTGACCCTACATATGTAAGTTTCTTTCGTAGACGCAATAGACCTCTGAATAATAGAAAAAATGATTTTTCGATTTTTTCCGATGTTTGTTTTAATATCTTGAAAACTTAATAAGATTACATCATAATTTTGGTGTCGCCGAATTTTATAGTATGTCCCGCGTCGAAGGGTATATAGGAATTGACCCTACATATGTAAGTTTTTTCCGTAGATGCGATAGACCTCTGAAAAATAGGAAAAATAATTTTTCGATTATTTCCAATGTTTGTTTTAATATCTTGAAAACTTAATAAGATAAGATCATAATTTTGGTGTCGCCGGATTCTGTAATATGTCCCGCGTCGAACGGTATATAGGAATTGACCCTACATATGTAAGTTTTTTCCGTAGATGCGATAGATTTCTGAAAAATAGGAAAAATAATTTTTCGATTTTTTCCAATGTTTGTTTTAATATCTTGAAAACTTAATAAGATAAGATCATAATTTTGGTGTCGCCGGATTTTGTAATATGACCCGCGTCGACGGTATATAGGAATTGACCCTACATATGTAAGTTTTTTCCGTAGATGCGATAGATTTCTGAAAAATAGGAAAAATAGTTTTTCGATTTTTCCAATGTTTGTTTTAATATCTTGAAAACTTAATAAGATAAGATCATAATTTTGGTGTCGCCGGATGCCGTAAAATGTCCGCGACGAAATGTATATAGGAATTGACCTCACATATGTAAGTTTTTTTTGTAGATGCGATAGATCTCTGAAAAATAGGAAAAATAATTTTTCGATTTTTTTCAATGTTTGTTTTTATATCATTGACAAAAATTACAATAAACGTGTCTATGACATTAAATTTTATTTAGAAGTTTGCTTTGTTTAGCAATAATATTAATGGTTTCATCAGAATCTATTTTATTTAAATAGCCTTATCCACTGACATTAACACGAAGGCTTCTAGATTTTCTCGCGAGAAACCTGATTTTAATAAATTTTAACGTAGAAAAGCTCTGTTCATAGGAGACTTGTGTTACAGACATAGACAGTAAATATTTGTATTTGTGATATATTAGATAAATGTCTTTTAAATAAATTATTTTTTTCGGGTATTAGATTCATTTTTCCTTTTAATATATTTTTAACTCTTTCAAATATTTAGGTATGGATATAACATATATATTAAATTTATACATTTTTTATTTTTTTCAAACTTTCTATTTTTATTAACATTACTATTAATCCAATTTAACCATTTTTCTAATAGTTTTTATAGGATAACTATTAAGTAAAAACATTTTAATAACTTGTTCTATTTTTATTTGTCGATTTAATAATTGACTCGTTCTATTTTTATCTATTTACATTTTGAAAATATCAAGTTTCATAGTTTGTGGAACCCCGGATTTATAATTAAGTACCTTTGGTATTGCATAGGTTTTACATATTTTTTATATTCTAAGTTATTATCAGTGCTAATAATGGTTACATGTAAAAAAATTTATACAATTATTAATTTACTGGAAGAAATCATCTACATTACTGTAATGCGGCTGTATGAAAAATGTATTAGACTCGTTGCCCTCTAGAATTGGAACACTGACTCGCATTGCTTGCAAAATTTCTTTAT
Source organism: Centruroides vittatus (assembly GCF_030686945.1). NCBI lineage: Eukaryota > Metazoa > Arthropoda > Arachnida > Scorpiones > Buthidae > Centruroides > Centruroides vittatus. The sequence continues at coordinate 628,488 of NW_027122206.1, read as the reverse complement.
TTTTCTCTTTCTCAAATTTGTTTTGATCAGTTTGAGCATTATCGACATTAGCTACATCGGTTGAAGTTGCGGATGTGTTATTTTCACTTTCTCGAATACTAATATCTTTTTATTAACATCCCATGAGATGTTAATAAATAAGATATTTTTTGAAGTATAGCACAGTGGCGTGCCGTGACATTTGATGACAGGGAAGCTGTGTTTCTGTAAGAAGCCGACTTCCAGGGGCAATCAGTTAATTGCGCGTCAGTGATGGTCTAGGGCAGTGGTTCTTAACCTTTTTATACTCGCCGCCCATCAAATATTTCATAATTTTTTTGTGACCCCCATTTTTTAATAATAATTTATATTTGATAATTTGATAATTTATCTATAATAAATTGATTTTTTTATTATTGCTTTATTTTTTATATAATAAATGTAAATCATAACTTTATTATTTCATTATCTATTTAAATAACATTCAAACTTCACAATTAAACACGAAAACTCATTAATTTTTAACAGAAAATAAAATAAGAAACATGTCGATAAATCGATCCAATGTCGATGCTAAAACTAAACTAAAACTAAAACGCCCACTTGTGGTAAGAATTTTGCATATCTTTTGCAAAAATATTTAAATTTTCAAAGCCTACTATTTTTCCTAATTATTTTTAAAATTCCAAGCATTAATAGTTTCTTAAAATTGCTTTGGAATAAAAGAAGTAAATACTGCGGTGTAAGTAGCATATTTACATTTATTTCTTCTGTACTAACAAAGTTGTATGTAGGAAGAAATACAAAATAAATAAATAAAAACTAAATAGGAAAACTTTATCTTTCTTATTTCACTTTTCAATACGATATTCGGATTATACATCAATTTTCTTTTTATTATATTCCGAAGGAAATTTTGCATAATTTGGCGGCCCCCGGCAAACTTCTTACGGACCCCCAGGGGCCGCGGCCCCCTGTTAAGAATCACTGGTCTAGGGTCCATTCGTATTCATTTGTTCGATAAGCCAGTAAAAACTGTAGACTTCTCTAAATGTATTTTTAATATCACAATTACATTCTGAATCGCTAGCCACGATATAAGGGCTAAAATTAAAAATAAATTATAAAAACTTACTCGGTGAAATAAAATGTGCGATGGATATACATACCTGGTACAATGTATTGTTCGATTGTATTAATATACTTTTAAAGAAAATTATAATTAAAATATAGCTTTGTAAAGAAACGTACATAAAAATAACATAAAATATTCTTTACTTTTTAAATCTTAAAACAATCCACTTAGTCAAATATCTTGATACGAGTAGCTAATGGATGGAACTAGTGCCGGTCCAGGTAGGTGTGTAGTGAGTGTGTGCGTGCCAAATCCCGAGGGTGCCGATACCGGTCAATGTCAAATGCCTCTTTTGTCGCGTCACTAGTATATCTCAAAGGACGCCACAGGGCTGTTGTAAATTTTAAACGTTTCTCACCGTAGCTGTAAAAATCTAACTATGTTAAACTTAATAGTCATTCGTTTTCTAACTAATTCGTTTTAATACCAGGTGTACACGGAAATCAGTTTCCCACTGTACTGAGCGAGTGATTGGTTCTGTTAAGCTTTTGTTGAAGTAAAATTCTGGCTCTTTCAACAGGGTTTTATTTATGTCCCCATTTCCTAATCTCTTAATTATTTACTCACTTCTTAAGTAGAAATAAGTCGAAACCAGTTACTTTGTACCTGAATATCTGTAGTCTTGAGAAAACAGTGGAAAGACAAATATTTATGACAACGGATATATAAATCGTAAATTTAAGGAAAATAAATTCTAGAGCTTTTTTTTGTACCATTGTATGTACTGTACGTCTCATTCATTAAATTTGGTTGTAAATGATGCTGCCAAAGTAACAGTTAATTTTTAACACTGTACTAGAATTGTACACGTTTTTTCTGCATCCCCTTACAGATGGGACATACTAAATCGTAATATCACCGGTTTAACATCGAAATCCGTAAGTAATATAAGATGGGAGAGCGGAATAAACGCGGAATAAATATATCAAATATTTTAATGGAGTTTTTTTAAACTCCTGTCAACTATACAGAACTATCATAAAAACGTGCCAGTAAACTCCTATCGGTTGGGTTGTTATAAATCTAGTCTAGGGTGGGCAACCCTTTTTATAACATGGGCCAGAATAAATTTTACGTTTTTTTCCGCGCCGTAGTAGTTAATTGACGCCTTCTTGTGACTCGTAATTTTTTTAGTCTGCAAATATGAAATAAATAAATAAAAAGTTAATTACTACATTTATTTCTCTTATCGTTTTCGAAAATTACAAAGAATTGGAAAAATAACTATTAATTAGTTATTTTTCCAATTTAATAATCTATTAAAGATCTCGCGGGCCGGATAGAAACTTTTCGCCAGCCGTAGCTGGCCCGCGGGTTGCCCGCCGTTGATCTAGTCTGCTCGTGACTCACATAATCGGGCGAGGGTGGCCGAATATCTAGCAGGCGGCTAACAGCCCACAACCGCTCCGGGATATAAAGTCGCGTACTCTTTACGCGTGTGTCGCTTCTACCAGCTAAACCGTGACGTTTGTGCTATGTAAAGCGCATGCGCCAATGCCTATAATCTGGCTGCTTGGAAGTTGACAGGCAGGAGGATAACAGCCCACAACCGCTCCAGGATATAAAGCTGTACTTTTTACGAGTGTGTCGCTTCTACCAGCTAAACCGGGTGAGGTTGGTGCACTGTAAACCGCATGTGCTAATGCCTATATAATCTGGCTGATTGGAGACTGACCCGGTTTCGACATTCCTTCCGCCACCGAATTATTCGAATATACAATAGCAATCTTATCGTTTTTTTTCACATGTAGTATAGAAATTTGTAAAAGATACATAATGCAGTTATAATAAAATATTAATTTTAATTAATTCAAAGTACGTTAAAATATGAAAATTTATATTTTATAAAATTCAAGGGAAGGTCATTGGAAGGTGGAATCGGCGCTTCCATCGCTTCCAATGACGGCACGCCACTGGTATAGCACCTTTCGTTGTTTATTTGTTTGCACGCTAGTTAACTCACTCGAAATCGGATATAAAAGAGTAGTTTTTACTTGAATTTTAACCTAAAGGTTTTTTGAAAATTTGTTAGAGTTTTAGAAAGATTTTTAGAGTTTTATATTAAAAAGAATTGAACCAGGAAATAAACTTTATCTAATTCAAATTGTACTTTTCGAAGCAAGTAAGGGGCAGCCATTGAACAGATGGATAAACACTAAACAGTAGTCGACTATTGACTGAAAATTAGTAAAGAAAATTGTTCTGAGTACGGATTTTGAAGGAATACTTTTACAAAAACGTCAGATGTAGCCACGTGTAATGGCAATTGATTTAGTTATGTAAGAGATACGTTTGTGAAAGATTAATGTTTTGGAATCGATACGGGAAATAACATATCTATGTAGTATTTTAAAAATGGAATCTCTCCTATTATGGGGGCGTAGATAAAAATGATTAATAGATTATAGACAGAAAACTTAACGACAAGGATGGAATCGAGATATTCGAAAACTTTAACAATATTAGCAATACAAAAAGCAAAAGTTCAAATTATACAATAGTAATAACTGCAACCAGTAAAAATGAAAAATAAACTTTACAATATAAATACCTTTCATCACATTTTCAAATTGCAGTTGTTTCTAGGGTTACATTTTATTTTTTTCATTTTTGGATTGCAGTTGTCACTATTATAAAAATCTGTTTACCTTTTTGCGATTGCGCTTATTACTATTTTAAAATTTGATACTCATATTTTCTGAATTTAGTTCTTACTATAGTAAAATTTTATTTCCATATTTCTTCGCTGCTGTTGTTACTATCCTAAAATATAATCCTAATTTCTTGTTTCCACTTGTCACTATACTGAAGTTTAATTGTTACTCTATTTTGATTGCAGTTCTTACTATTGTAATACGTCATTCTTACAATTGCAATTAAAAAAATTTGAAAATCAAATTCTGGAAAAGTAGAAATTGCAATCAGACAATGTCAGAAATAAACCTTACAATTTAACAGCTAAAGTTAGAAAATGTAAGAATTTAATTTCACAATTGTGATATGCATTTGTTTATTGTGATATCGTCACAATGCTGGCTGCAATTTTTAATTACAGTTTTAACATATATAACTTAAAATATATGCTATCCATCTGAAATTAGCAGTGGCTTAATCCTGTACATTATAGTTTTTGAACAATAGAGTTTTTCCGATCGTCGTGTAACTGCTTGTAAGGATAATTTCAGAATTGAAATAAAGTGAAATTCGGTTTGCATCAGAAGTTCTGTTATAGTGAATGACGTTTACCTGCTCGTTTGGTTTTCATATGTGGTCTCATGTTTCAGCTGTGTATCTGCCTTCTATAGGTTAAGGAACGACAGTTCGACAGGCAGACGGAAGACAGTAAGAATTTATACATGTACGATGTTTCTAAATTGCACCCCAAGAACTCTATTCCGATTTTAACTGATTGGAAACATCATATTCACAAAAATGTGTAAATTAAATTTTACAATAGTAAAAACTGCAAACAAATTTTAACCATATGCGAACAGAAAATTTAGAAAAATATGAGAAATGTTTTTATCGTTATGTAATTAATTACAAACACTCATAGAACAGAAATGAATGATTTTTCAAAAAAAATTTATATCGATCGATTTCAAGTATTATGCTGAAAAGCCAGAGCCGAATTTACATAAAGGCATTTGGAGCCGGTGCCCAGGGCCCCCACAAAACTATGTTTAAACATAATTTTTTTTATATATTACCGCGACAGCCTAGTGTAGCCTAGTCATAAGGGCCACAGGCAGAGAAAATTAAACCCGGGAAAAAACCTATGAAACATCGGAAAATTTCGAGAAAAATTTGACATAGGTATTATTCAGTTAAATTAACATAATTAGTTTTACACAATAAAATGTTCGTATGTTTACAATAACTTTATTTTTAAATGAAATTTACAACTTCCTAGTTGAAATCTAGTTGAATGTACAGAGTATTTTGTGTAAATTTTCTAAATCATCAAATTTGCCTATTCTCAAAGGGGGGCCACCACCGTATTTGTGCCCACGGGTCTCTGATTGTTAAATCCGGCCCTGAATTCTATTTAAGAATAAAAATATAGTGCAGGAAAAAACAATTTGTCCGAAATTTTATGATCGGAAGTTTAAAACTTTCTGTCGTAGTCACTGCACTTTCGAAGTTTACTAAAACGCAAATTATCATTGTTGTTATTTACATAATAACTCTTCTTATTTATATTATAATAACAATTGAAGCTAAAATTTAACATACACACATAAATTATTTAGAACACAAACACAAAACTTTTCACAACTCTTAATTTGAAAGGAATTATTTTCTGGGAATAAAAGTCCCGGATATCTGGTATCTGATAATTCATACCTCTTTAAATTTATTGGCAACTTATTTTCTGTTTTTACACATCACCAAGCTGACAGTTTCGAAATGTCTATGTTATTAATGTGCAAAAAATTAATTAAAACACTCGCTAATATGGTGATTTTCCTATAGAAAAATAAACGATATATAGTAAATCTGAATGTGTTAGACAACCCCTTTTAAAAATCGCTATATTTTTTGTATTAATAGAAATAATGATGAGAAAATTTTACTGTGAAATGATGAAGACATATACTAACAACAAGTAAGAGTATAAATGTGAAAGACACATAAACAAGTTCGTTTTTATTTAACAAAAAATATACAAGTAGTCCATCTCTCTCATACGACTACGGGTTAGTTGTGTGGGTGCGCCGGGAGTTGGACGGAGTCGCACTTTCTTTTCCTTGGCTAACAGGTCGGTGAGACCTGCCTACGGTCAAGATGGCGGTTCGGATTCGTTACGCGAGAGTGAGGAAGGGGATGGGTCCGACGATAGAGCGGCGGCGTTACTCGAATAAATGACATTAACAACGTATAAAAACAACAACAATTTATTAAGACTAAGCTACAGTTACAATTAAGGGCGAGCTACCGTCGCCTAAGGTTTGGATACGCGGAGGGAAAGTTTACACGAATTTGGGGAGTCATACCTCTTGATCCGAGTCGGTCTTGTCACAAGTTCAAAGTATTTTCGGCTCGGGTTCCTTTCGTTCGACGTTGGGTTCCCTCGGGACTCGGGACGCACACACTGTCTAACGGACACTACGTAACCGACCTGGAGTCCATCGGACAGACACTATGTAACCGACCTCCTTTCCCTCTTTCGTCGCCCTTTTATCTATTCGGAAACGTTCCTTTCCTTCACCAACCAGCACTATTCGGATTTTGATCCTCATGATTCATGGTTTCTCCGTGGAAACCAAACAATAAACAGTTTATTGCTAGCGTTTGGGTCCGGCGGGTTCGAATTTTTACAGTTGTCATGCTATACGAGAAAGGTAGACCTAAATAAATGGAAATAGGAATGCAGCAAATTATTAATGATAAAACTTTAGTGTCCGGTTTAGTACATTTTAGATGTTTTTCACGTAAAAAAATATTTATTCCAAATTAAAATTGATTCAAGTTTAAATATTACAATAATAATCTTTTTTAACTTATATAAGTTGTCGGTAGTTTTACACTCTTCACAGAAAACTCACATTTATAGCCATTTGTCTATCATTAAAGCATTATTGTACAGTACATTCAACATGTAATTTGACGTTACTCAATCAACTTTCCTTATTTCTGTATTAATCCAACATATATAAAATGATTCATCTCTCTTGAATGTCAAGAAGAGATTTAACCAGGCTGCCATGACACTTCTCTTTAATCCAAAACTACTTCAACACACTACAACCATTAACTAACATAATTTACACTTTGTGTAAAACACGGGCTCAAAAATATTATGATAACTCGAGTATTATTTTACCATCTAACATATGAAAAAGCTTTTCCTTATTCGATTTGTATTTCACAGTACATTAGCTGTAATACTTCTGCAAAGATCACAAAATAAACAGTGTATTATGCACATCTACCATGAACAGATAACACTATCCCCAGTACATTCCAGCAAACAGTTCAGGAAATATTTAACTGTCCCATCTCACCTGCTAGTTTATCTCGCCCGAACTTACCCTACAATATTTTTTTTTAGATTTTAAGTTAGAAATGATACAAAATAATTCACATAAGAAAAGTTTGGTGTTATACGACAATTGCCGTGGAAACTCTGATGTCATTTTAACACGAATGATTATAGCAGAATTTTAGATACAAAGTGTAAAGATTTGTTATATTCGTGAAAATTGATTTACTCGGAAAGTTTTTAAGATTATATATAAAATTATATTAATTAATAAAGGATTCTGATATATTTACAAAATAACATGTGTGAAATATCAAATGATTTTTAAGACAATAATAAATTGCATATACTGTAAATCACTCGTAAATCAAAAATCAATTCAACAAGAAACATTACAAATTTGTACTTTATTTTTAAAAAATGAAACTAAAATATAAATTTTTATAATATTAAATGATTTATAGAAATTCGTTTATTTTCGTTCATATTACAGTGTCTAGAAACAAGAGAGATGATGCCAATTACCAGTAAAACAATTGTTTACATTTCATTAATAAATATGATCAAAGTCAGGTCGTCACGTATGTTCGCGTTAAACATCAATATTTGAAATAACATACAAGCACACTCGAAGAATTAACCTGTATAAAACAGTAACATATTTTACACGAAGACAACAACTCGATGAAATTTTTCTTTCTTATGGCCAGCAGTGCATGTGTTCGAAGTATCCAAAATAATATCCAACATCGCAAGAAATATTACTATTCCGTTAATTAAGATGTATTATTCGTTATCGAGAAGTGTGTGAATATGAATGCAGACAGTTTTGACTATTCTGTGATTCCGCTGACTAACAATGTGCATTTGGATGGAAAGTAACTGGACATTGAGAAATCACGATAATATTTCTAAGAACAACGTAATCATAATAGTCGATAAACATCCTTATAAAAAAAGCAATGCTGTACCACATTACCAATCGGACACTACCTAGAGAAGCCACATACCAAGTGGCATATATATGGCCGACTGTGTGTCTGTTCAGGTGTGACCGCAGATTGCTGCATTCCATGAAGGGCAGAACCAATGATCGCTGTACAGAAATGACGGCGTACGGTAATGGGACGTCATACAATAATCTGTTTCCAAACTATCAACAATGTCATTCGATGGTACCGATTACAGAATTGGTTGAGGACGTACACATAACAGTCCATCCACATCACAAACACGGAAAACGTGACATTAATGCAGAATTGCCTCCTCTTGAGCTGGAAAAAAAAAACGGGTACCGAAAGAAATCTCAAACACTGATAGAATTGCAGTGAAGGATTCGAAACGATATTACCAATGTTTCACACGACAGCTAAAAGATGGATACGAAGAATTAACTGAAACATTAATAAGTATCACAAATTCCAGTTACGAAGCATTTGAAAGTCTTACCTGCAAACTATGTTATAAAAGTTATTATATTTGAGAAGTTTCTTGGTTTGATCAACAACTGTTCACTATAATCTCAACGTAATTGAAAAACGGGCATTTCTGTAAGGTCGGCGGTTTATCAGCGAAGTAAAAACATGACCAAATTTTACTCATTTAAAATAATGATTTCAATTACAAATTTATACTAATTAATTGTAATGTGTACATTTGATGTCTATAGTTGCTAAAGGGAAAAAGAGAAAGAAACGAGGACTTAATCATTTAATTGTTTAAGAATTTTAGCATGAACTAAATAAATTTTAGCTAAAAAATGAATCAGATAACGACAACATTTACTATTTCACCTAAGCAGCACTAACATATAAACAGAAATATGATAACATGTTTATTTAGTAAAGCAAAATATAAATTACAGTTACAGTAAAGTCCATAAAGATGCAATTAATAATATAGCAATTTCTTTTACTAATCATTCATTATTTCCTTAACTTCCTAAATCTGAACCAACTTTACTTGAATCAACACCTGAATAAAATCAGGCCAACATATATTTTGCAAAAATCTTAAGTGGAGAATTAAATACTTCGGATATATAGCATAATAGCATTATTCTACAATTAAAAGGAGTCAATAAACTTAATAAAGTAAAGGAACGCTTGACAAAAACGACAAAAGAACTAAATTATTAAGTTGGTTTAAAGCAAAATTGAAAAAAAAATTAAGGAATGCCAGACACGATTTACAAAGAAAAGACTGCCAAGAAAAGTCAAATATTTATGAGGCTGATATAGGTAAATTCAAACTTTACACAGAAAAATTAAAAGTTCTCAAATTTGCCTCAAGATCATTTAAATTTACTGCAGAAGAATTAAGTGATGAATTACACAAACTATTATTACTAAATTGATAAACGATAACAATATAAGTCAAAAGAACACTGACGATGGTGAGAATAAGACTTTTATCGACATTAAACATTTCCCAAGCAGAAAAACGTGGAAATTCTAACCTCGTTTTCACGTAAAATCGAAATACTTCCTCTCGAATTTTGTCACTATGAGAGAGGGAATTCTGATACAAAGAGGAACAAAGAAGTTCTCCTTCTTTGTAAACTCCGGAAGCACAAAAACACAACTTGGCATACTGAAAAAATGGAAAGCCGGAAATTAAAAATATTTTGAGATAATGAATCCAAATATGAAGATCGTGAGAATTTAACACACGTCCAATATGTGACATCACGTATCCTGCTACTTGAATGGACCATAAGAATAATTGCGTGGAGTAAATATCACCAATCAGTTTTAAATATTCAAGTAGTAGATTAAACTCCGTGATTATTTGAGGCATGTCTTTTATTCTCATACCATCTCCTGCTAAGACAAAGCGTAACGATTTGAAAGCGTGTTTAACTTCTTCACAAATCAATTCGAAATATAAAAAAATAAAATATTGAGGCACCATAAACACTAGCATATACAAAACTGAGATGAATATATACAGAAAACAAGAAAGATATTCTTCTGTTTCTCCAGAAATAATTTTAACATTTGTATTTGAAACAGCGTTACTTTCATTTGTTAAGACGGAGACTACATTGCAAATATTAACTAAAACGTAAAAAAGCCAAATAGAACAAACTCGAAATATTAATATTTTTCTATCGACTCCGCTACTACCAGAAATTTTGAAAATATTCAAGACGATAGTACGAATTTTCATTCTGTCGAAAAGGAATCGATAATATGATACTAATGGGATTACCTGATTAGAAACGGAAATGGCTGCGAGACAAATGGTAACAAAATCTGCACTTTCACCAAAGGTCTTAATTGTTTTGATGATATACAGGCAGAACAATACTTTTGCCACCACCAATGAAATAATCGCATTCAAATGGAATCCTTTTCCTTCCATCTTTAATCCGAAGATTGACAGGTTTCGTAACAATGGACTCCATATCTTGAAACCGTTAACTTGTGTAAGTTGATTCATTCTTGAATCCTTTTCTTTGTTGTTTATTTTTTATTATTTGACATAGATCTTAAAATTTATAAACTTTAAACTTAGTAGCAGAATTTCGTATGCCAGAACAATAAGTGTCTTCTATCTCGAATAGTACTTCAGAACAAATTAAATTTTTCTCTCAAAAGTTAATTTTCTACATTGTAAACATTTAAGAAACTTATTTATTTTTTTCATTTGTTATATATTGGAAAGCAAAAGAAATAACGCGAACCACGAATTGAACTGTTATTTACATTTCATTGGCAAACAACGACAATACTGAAAGGACGTCACGCAGGTTACGTGAAACGTCAACATTTGAAGCGAATGACAACACATGTGAAGAATTAATGTTTACAGACTAAACAGTAAATTTAAATTAAAACTGAACATTAATGAAATTTACTGTTGAAACAACAATCGTTGATGAACATTATTTACCCGTAAACATAAAAATCCTTGAAATGCAGTTAGCGAGGTAGAATCAGCTAAAACGTTTATTGTCATCGTATGTAGGTAGGTCAAGCGTAAAAAAATTAGCAATATGTTTTATAGAATCGATTTAATAAAGTAAAATATTCTATAATATAATTAATATCTGTATTAACAAGTATTTATAAATCAGAACTGATGAGAGGTGTAACATCGGAAATAAATATTCTGTAACAAATAAAGTCTATTTTTATTTTCCCGGCTGTTATTTAAAACAGAGGAAATGCTTGAAATATGGACAAATGCAAAATTTGGGGGAATCAATTCATGTATGTATGAATGTTAGTGAGTGTGTATGTGTGCGTGTGGCACGATTTTCTTCACCATTTTCGAAGCTTAGCAATTTCTAAGCGTTTTCTGGATAATATCTGAAATTTTGCAGTGACGTTTGTATGTTAGGAAAATTCATGCTATAAAATTTTGGTGATTGGGAAGATAAAGGTGGCCGTGTGTATCTCCAGTAAGGTCGGACTTAATGAAGATTTTATTCGTTACTAACAAGTGCAATGTTTTATAAACCCATCCCTACCCTAAAAATTAAACTTTTTGACATTATATAATAATTAAAATTATCAAATATTTTTAAACAAAATATCGTAACAGATGGCACCCGCCATCCACTTTTAAATGTTGCCGAGAAAGTTAAGCGACTTGCGTGAATTTTTCAGTCTGTTTGAAATGTAATAACTCATGTGCCTTTTGTCGAAAAAATTGTTGAACCTTTTTCAGAGAAAATTGTGTATTAAGGGAAGATGGATTTAGAAAGTTCCAGGAGATTTATTTCGAACACAGTCAGAACATAGGAATGCGTACATTTTATTAAATAAATTATATCCTGTGAACAGTACAATACACAAATTTACGTGTTACGTCACAATATCTGCTTTCATTCTGAAAGAAACACAGACGGATTTCAATTTTTAATGTTATTATAAATTAAATATTATACACGAAAAATTCCTTTCATGGGTACAATTTGTATATCTATTATTTTTTATTAATATTTATTGCAAAAGTTTTAAAAAAGAAATAAATAAATTCTATTGTTCTTTTCGAAAATACTACGTTTGCAAAGTTTCATTGATATATGTAATGTGTTAATTACAAAAATAATTTTAAGGATAAATTTATATTAACTAATAAATAAAAGAGAAATTTGTTTTTAATAATTTATGGGAGCTAGAACTGTTACATTGCTATCAATTTATTTCTGTAACCAATTTTTTCCAATCGATTCATTATTTGAATCCATTCCTGTGATTTGGGTATTCAAACCTTATACATAAAGTTTTCAAATATTTATTTATAGAGGATCTGTTGAAATGAAAGGTATATTATTCCTAATCCTGTGTAATAATGCAAAGCGCCTGAAATATTGAAAACACAAATTATGGAAATAAATACAAAATAATGCAATTTCCTTTAATTCTTTTCATCTTCTTTCTTTTTTCTTAATGCCCCTGGAATGCACATTAGTAAAACAGCTAAACTTCGTTCTTCGTTCATATGTCATGTCTGGTTTTCCGGATGTTGAGGAACATCTACGGTTATGTTTCTGCGCAATACTGATTCCTGAGAAACTGAGAGCAAGAGTGGTTCCCCGTTGCCTTCTCTGGATATTCGTTAAGCGGGAGGAATGCCTTGCCATGTCTTTTAAAGGATAACTAGCCACCTACTCAAACAGTCGTGGAGAAAAATCGAAAAACTCCCCGTGGCCAACCCGTCCTGGCATGGCCCGAATCCAAGATTGAAAGTCCGGTGTTCAGAGAACCGAACCGGTTAGCAGCTGGTAGGCCAAGAGATTAAACTTAGTTGTGAAACTTAAGTGACTATTTCTAAAACTACTCTGTCCATAAATTGTTGTATAAAACAAATAAGCTCAAACATTTAAAACGGGCAACAACAATATCTGCAAAAAGTGTTGGTATCTGTAATATAAATAATCCGCTTGTTATCTATCGTATAAAGGCTGCTCTATCACCTCAATTGCTATTGCTGTACTTCGACTCTAAAATCAAAAACTCATATTTCATTAACCCAACATCTTGAAGCAAAGCCACAAAGCCATGCAAACCCTCAATTCATTCAGTGAGTGAGATAAGACTATTGGCCGCAATACAGATTTGAATCACAATTTGAATTCGATGCTACATCATTACAGAAATAAAGAACCTACCGTCATAAATTTGATTATATACTTGGCCAATCCAGTGGCAGCATTGCCATTAAATATTCTGGAACTATTGTTCGAGATAAAAGTTTTTCCTAGATTGAATAAGAAGTTCAAATTTACCTATCCATAATGACAACCTCTGTACTAGAAGAAATTGTTGAATGACGTAAAGCGACAAACAGATTATTGGAAAAGTGAACTGAAAAACTGATTTCTCTGCAAAGTTAGACTGATTTTTTTACAATTTCGTTTTTATTATTTTACTTTATAGTTTTTAAATTATTCCTGAAAACTTTGAAAACTGATTTATATTATTAAATTTTTATTACTAAGATTTTTTTTCGCTTATTTCTTATCATTCTTTGTGATTAAAGATTTGAAATAGCTGTTAAAGTACAAACAACAGAATTCTAAAAGTAAATAAAGTGAAAAAAAATAACTTGACGTTTAGGCATATTCTAATTTTTTTTTCAACAAAACAATATAAAATACAAATACAGTAGAGACTCGTTAATCGGAACCACGGTAATCGGAATCGCCGGTAATCAGAACGATTTTCAGTCGGACTGTGTCGTGCCGAATCGAACGTTTTTGATACTAGATTTACTTCTAAAGTATAATTTTAATGTTTTTATATTTGTCAATATATTTATTTTGTTTGTACAAAATGCAGAAATAATTTTTAACGATACGATAACCTCGATTATTATTATAAAAATTTTCGTTTGGCTTAAAATCGACGAAAGTTCAACAGGAAGCGACACGCAACGGAGAAAAATTCAACACGAAGCGACACGCAACGGAGAAAAATTTAAACATCGGACAGGTTAATGTATTTTTTCGTACATAATCGGTAATCCGAACAAATTACTAATTTGAACAACCCCAGTCCCCAATTGATTCCGATTTTCGGTTCGCTTAACAAAATTAGTTATATTCTTTTTACTTGAAGTGCTGGTTTCAATTTGGAAGTAATCCTCTTATATCTTGGAAACATCTGTTGTTTCAGCATTTAATCTGCGTCAACCCTTATCCTTTCCCAATTATACATAACAGGGAAAGTATGCCAATCGGTCAAATAATGTCGTCCCCAAGATTTTTACATCTTTGTACTCGGAGACATAAAAACGTTGAGAAACAAGTAAAACTCAGAAAAATCTCTTTACCCATATTATTATAAATAGTGTTGTTTATTGAGAAAATGGAACGTCGCTTAACGAGCACCTCTCATAACGAGCGAAACAAATTGTAAAAAAGACTCGCTTAGCCACCGACAAAAAGAGGGGAAGTCCCTGCTTATGTGTACGCTCCATCAGTCTGTGTTTAGCAGTCCTTCGCTTATGCTCACACATTTTTTCAAACTTGTGTTTACACATATTACGTATCAACATCAACAACCATAGCCCGTTATATAATAAACCCGCCAAACGATATGCCAAATTCTTGGGTTGTAAATAGGATAAAATTAAATATTAGAAATTAATTAATTTGACTAGTGGAAGGAAGTTACGCTGTCATCTCGTATTAAATTTAATGACCAATTTAAAATTAAATTTTAGAAATGTCTAAATTAAAAATTAATTATTTATAATTATTAAATTTAAGTTCAAGACCTAATTCTGTTATTTCTGGTTATATATACTTGGCAGGATGATAAGTCTCAATCAAATATGGAAATGAATAGAGTTATAATGTGGTGGCTCATTGCTTAATTCTAGCAGAGGGCAACAAAATTTCTATTAAAATATTGATACATAAATTTCTATCACGAATGAACAAATTCTCGAATATTGCTATCCACGAACATTGAGAGTGTACTGCATAATCTTTTAATCCGCTGATATACTTTTGATACAAAAAACCTAGAATTGAGCGTAAAGAACAAAACAGTCATTTAGTGCCTGTGTGTGTATTGGCTGTAGTCATGTCATACATTCTGTTTTCCTGTATACTCCTGTTTTGTTTCTGAGAACAGTAGGCTTACTGCATGCCAACGCGCTGTCTTATTTATTCTTCTGCCTGCGAAAAACTCGATATCGTGGTGGGACGTGTCAGGTGTCATATTTTGCCATTGGTATATCCACTGTCAACAATCTGGCACTTTCACTAATCTGGCGTCTTTCTGCGTAATTGAGGCCGGATTGAGAGTTAAATGTAATACCCTTGAATTGAAACTCCCAAATCAAATTTATCTTTAAATTTTTAATACGTAAAGTACAGAAGTCGAATGATACATAAATGTAATATACAAATGTATAAACCATATACACTTCTCAAAAGTGAATTCGCGACACCACGAAGGAATGTGCGTAGGTACGACTTGCGAAACCGGTAGATTCTCCTCAATCAGTTTCGCAATGTGCATGTAGGTAACGCAGTGTTGCGATTTCACTTTTGACGAGTTGTTCGAAACTGATTACATTTATTTTTTACAGTGCATGTCATATTCATCTGTTATGTTTTTGACACTGATTGCTGCTTTTTATTTTTCTTTGCATTTTTCCAATTCCCATTGAGCAGTCTTCTGTCCAACGGTTCAAGAGATAGAACATGACAAAAAACAGTAACTCCCAGTCAAAACATTACAGTAAGAACACAGGAAAGAATTCAAACATTTGTTTTTGTGTGATAAACATTCTAATTATATTAGCATTATATATTTCGATAATATAAAACTATGTTAATTAAATAACTTTAAATATATTTAGTATACGATTTATTATGATAACGCCATATGTCTCGCGAGCAGCATAAGGTTCTACCTCTACCTTTATTGCGTCTCCCACATACTTATATGATTTCATGTTGTAAACGTTTTACATACCATCTTTTTATAATTTTTCTGTCTGTTATGTTCTATAATATACGCAGAGAAATTGAAACTATAACCCAAAGTTAACCTCCAACGGGCAAATGCAACCTTATGGTACTACGTTCAGATAAGTTAAATAATTTATTTTTAATTGTCTACTTGGACATTACTCATTAGTAGGACATTATACTGCTGTTTAAAATTTTGAGACAATAATAAAGTAAAGTACAAAATTATAAAAGACATTTAGATAATTCTAAAAAAATTTTTAATGGAAAATAATTTAGAATTATTCGAAGGAGATAAAACAAAACAAACAATAGTCTTAGAGTCAAAAAAGAAAAAAGAAATAATTAAAGAATTAATACAAAGAGGCGGATATAAATTATTGCAAAATGACTCACGAAAAAGTATACGAAATGGTTTAAATAAAGAATTGGAAGCTTTAAAATAAAGACATTTGAGAACGGAAGAAGCATTTAGTAAAATTAAAAGTGAAAACAATCGTATACCAAAATTTAATATTACAGTAAAAACGCATAAAAATCTAGTCAGGTATAGACCGTTAATTGGGGTTAAAAATTATGTGTACTATAATTTAAAAAAATTTTTTTTAAATAATTTTAATATGTTAGAAACTTCGAATTATATAATATATTCAATATCTTTAAAATGTATGTAGGTAAAATTAAAAATAGAACGAGTAAGTCACAAGATCAAGACATAGAAATAAAACAAGTGATAAAAATTTTTTTACTTAATGGTTACAGTAAAAAAAACTTTAAAAAATGGTTAAGCTAGATTAATTGTAATAGTATTGAAAATAGAAAATTTGAAAAAGATAAAAAATGTGTAAATTTAACATATATACCAAAAGTTTATTAAGGAGTTAGGATATATTAACGTGGCATTAATTTCTTTAAAAGGACAAATAAAATAATTACGATAATTAAATTCATTCTTTATTGTATCAGTACGAAGAATGAATGAAATAAAAGTCCTTCATGCAAAAATCAATAACTGTGTTTTGTATGAAAAATGATTTAAATATTTACTTTGAATTTATATAATCAGAACTGTTAGAAAAATACAAATAGCTGCTATCACTTATAAGAAATACCATTTCAATGAATACCGTATCAAGTAAGCTTAATGCACTATGTACTCAGATAAATCAATGCTATTGATGTGTAAAGTCACCTTACACATCAATCTGAAGCGAAATTCTACTTTCTCAAGAATAATTTTGTACTCAATTATTATATGTACTCAAGTATTATTCTTTATGTGTACTCGATTATCATTTTGTAATGTACTCAAGTATTATCAAGTTTTCAAATAAAACAACAAATAATATTTTTACAAAATGTTTATTCATTTGTAGACAATACGAAATCCTAAATCGACTGGGAAACTTTCTCATCTACAGCATTAGAAAAACGTACTATTCGCCACATTAAAAATTATGTTGATCGAGATATCATCAGTCGACAACACAATTTATCTAAGACACTTATTTCGGAATTTGCATATAGATTAAATAGGGAACACGTATGGAAAAATTAAAAATTTACTGTCATATTTATTTTACAACAAATTAATTTTGTAAAATGGGATTTAATTAGTTAATATCAGCAATTAGATGAACAGTTCCTAACTGATTTTTCGGATTATCTTGATTGGAATAAAGTTGTGGAATTTCAAACACTATCAGATAATTTTATTCGCATGTTCATACGTAGGTTTGATATTTTAAATTATTTAAAGTACCAACAATTAAATACCACAACATTATGCGAATTAAAAGATTACCTAAACTAGAATTTAGATTACCTAAATTAAGATTACCTAAATTGATTTTTGTGATTAGAGTGTGTCAAACCAATACTACTGTTATATCTCAATCAGTTTGTGCAAATTTGGTCTCGTGACCTTTGTTCAATAGTGATGACACTTCTAATGTGTCATCACTATTAAATGTGTCCAATTCTCACCAGATAGAGCAGTGAAAATTAGACTTGTTGTTTTCTTTTCATTACTATATTGTTTAACTTTCGACCTTCTCACGTGTCAATAATAAGTTGTTATAACTTTATTTCAAAACTTTCTCAGATCGATGAGAGCCCCCCTCTCATCGATCTGACTTGTGTCAAAGACCCCCCTTTTGACGAGTTTCCACGGTCGATTGTTTACTGTTAAAATAACACCTGCTCGTTTATTTTCTAATTCCGTGG
Organism: Centruroides vittatus; assembly: GCF_030686945.1. NCBI lineage: Eukaryota > Metazoa > Arthropoda > Arachnida > Scorpiones > Buthidae > Centruroides > Centruroides vittatus. Next base: position 610,221 of record NW_027122206.1, on the reverse strand, counting down.
GAAACGGATAGCAACAAAGAAAAATTTCTTATAACTCAGCCTTTTGCAAAAATGTACAGAAAAAACAATGCCCAGATTCTCACATATCTATTTCAACACAGATATTTAAAAAATGACTTTTTTATGTAAAATCATCATTTTGATGGCAGGTATAGATCATGGCTTATCCTACTAAGCACAGTCCATTATTAGGTTTCTGAAGGAGCAAAATGAGCATTTTGTCAATCGATGACTCGTTGTTTCCAGAACTGTGACCTACTGAAGGTATTTTGCCGATTCTGAAATTTGATTTACGATATAAGCTGAGAAGCAAATATGGTTGATCAATTAAAGGTCAATCATAGTGTTGTAGAGATAATGATGATTCACATCCCAAGTAATCTACATGTTGTGCACTATAAAGGCATCGAATGGCTGCAAAATTCACAAAATGAACCCGTAATTTTTGTGTTTCAAATCATTTTCACAGAATCAAAATGCGTTGAGTAGAAGAAAAGTTTTAAACATGAATTTTTTATAATGTTTAGTCAACACCCATTATATACGAATTAATATTGATTTACTGTCTCCATAGTAACATAGCCCATTCGTTAATCCATCAAAATTCAAAATTATCGACAAATAAAGGATACTCTATTATAAATAATGAATTTTGTATCAGGTGTTATTTTGGTTTTCTTTCTGTTGTTGGCGTTGTTCTGGTAAGAGTGGCATTAATTGAAATTGTGACGTCGCCAGATGTAATGTATTGAATTCATAAAATTGTAACAGAAATTCCACTTTACACTTTTTCTTCATAATATAGTTGTAAGACAACAAGTACTTGTGTCAAGAAAAAGCTGAACATCTGCAAAATGAAAGAAAAACAACATAATGTAGAGTGTATAGAAACTTTCACTAGAAATAAATATAAATTATAAAAATAAAACTTTACTACATTTTAAAATTAATGTTCAACATCTTCCTGAATGTTATTTTTACACTAAGCAAAGAATACTTAAACGCTTCTGAGGAATAAAAAATAAAATTTTCATAGTAGATAAGGCAATATTACGCATAGCGAAGACAGAAATTTTGGAAATGTTAACACTATAAAAATTACATAAACGGTGACGTTAAAATGTTCGATTTCTATTCATTTTACACCTGAAATGTCAATATAATGAAACCTCTATCTATTGTTTTTGATAGAACTTGGGAGGATAAACAACTGATGCGGAGAAACTATTGAAAACCACAGAAAATTTTTGACGTCGATGTTTTTATCGTATAAAATGTGTAGTTTTCAGTGATACGTCTATGGTTTCTGTAATACTGAATGATATTGGGCTCGCGCACAATCATGCGTTTATACTATATTTTAAAAAATTGTTAAGAATAATGTAATTTGTTTTATTTTATTTTATTTTATTTTATTTGGTAAGAAACTAATGATATATCGAAGACAGCAGATCAAAAAAGTTTCATATTTATATATATAATCGAGACGAGTTGATAATAATAATAATAATAATCAGCACAAAGCCCAAACGGTTAGGAGTTGAAAGTTAAAATTTGGTACACAGTTAGGGTACGTTACGAGAACGCGTGCTAAGAAGGGACTTTTCGAAATTCCTCCCCACGCGGGAGAGGGACAGGATTAAGTCTTAACACTTCCATCAACAATGGAAGCGTTAAGAGAATGCAACGTGCAAGACGCAGATGCAGTTTTTTTCGTTTTTGCAGGAAATCAAACATATTTTTAGACCCATCTAAAAATTCTGTAGTCTGGAAACGGAGGACCTAATTGTTGCATTCTGTGAAAATGGGTAAGGTTGACTATAACGTAATAATCTTAATTTTCGCTAAAACGGTTAGGAGTTGAAAGTTGAAATTTGGTACACAGGGTGCCAAATTTAAGCAATTGCGTTACACCAAAGTGTTAAGTATCAATGATAGTATTAAGTAACAATGGAGAACAAGAGAAAGCGACGTGCAAGATTTACGAAAAAAAAGAAAGAAAGAAAAAGAGTAATATGTTAGAACATATTCGATTTTCAAATTTAAACACATTAGTTCGGGTTTTCTCGACCTTTCTTCTTTAGAACATTCGATGAAAATCAAACGATATAATCAGAACACGTCGTGAACATTGAACAATATTCGAACATTCGATTTTCAAATTCGACCTTTTATTAATAATATTTAGTTTGTTGATGAAATTACTCTTTTTCTTTTGTGACTATAACGTAATGATTTTAATCTTCGCTATCCTTACTTTTGCCCGAGCAACGCGGGTCCTACCTGCTAGTTGTGTATTAATTCATTACTTATACGATAAACACAACACTATAACTTGGCATTCTCTGCTACTAATACATCTGCAGATGTGTATGTTGTTGTTGACGATTATTTGGAAAAGTGTGTTTGTACTTTTTCGGTTAACAAATTCAAAATAATCTTCTTATGTCCCAATTTTCATTTTAAGTACGTAATACGCTTATAATTTATGACGGCGCCGATCTTAACTTCTGTTTTGGGCGCAGAACCTGGCTTGACTAGTGCTGCAGCGGCTGACATAAAGCAGAAATAGCATTACTGTCTTTTAACAAAGCGGCTTTAATTAGGCGATTTTACAAGAAAACGCGCTAAATATGTACAATAATATAATATACAGTTAATTGTTGCGTAAATAATCGCCAGAATTATCCACGAAAAAAACAATAATTTGTTTGTCTTTCGGCATGATTACAATATTGTAATACAGTCAGTAGTAATATTCAGCGGGTTCGCACAGGTTCGGCCGAACCTGTCGTTAAAATTTTCAGTTTTTCGAACCTTGTTAAACACACGAAACATTTCTCAGTGGGTTTGTTTTCTGTAAAAAATATATTAAAATATACGTATTATACTCTGTAATACTACTAAAGTAGGGCCTTATACCCCGTTTGCACCGAGCATTTCAATCTAGATTGTGAGCAAGGTCGGGGACTTTGTCTTGGTGCGATCTCTCTGGACCGTTTCAATCTCGACCGAAGCGAGGTTTAATCGCGCTCGATTCAAGAGAGTTCTTAAAAGTAGATTCAGTCATAAGAGAAATCCCAGAATGTTACGCGCGCGAGATAATACAAGATGGCCGTGGAACACGTGTCGGGCTATGGACAGCGAAAGAAAAAGGATAATGTATCTCGAGAGATGATGACATCTGCTTCTTACGAGGAGTGCCATTTCGCGGTGAAAAATGTCTCTGCCTAAAAAAGGAAAAAGGGTCGACAGCACTAAAATAATATCGTTGCCTGGTTTCCACCCAGGGCTCGTTATGTTCCAAATACGCCAGTGATTATTAGATATATCGCAAGAAAAGGTGTTGTATTTATTTCTAGCTAAAACTTCCATTTCGTTTGTCGGTGATTGTCAGGGAAAAATTTTTCGCTAGTGAACCCTTTGTTAAATACTTCGGATATCACCACTGAATACAGTACCCTATTGTATTACCCTATTAGGTAAGTACAGTATATTAAGAGTAGCCATTTAGGTAGGTAGTTTAGTTTCGTAAATAAACTTTTTAACTTTTAACTTTGGATTTAACTTTTAATTATGGAGAGATTTTATTATAAGTGCACGAAAATTAGTGTTTCATATTAGCGCTTTTTGTTAGGGATAGAACGATTAATGCAAAATTATATTTTTCTTATAGTTACAGAACGAACATTAAGGGAAGAGGAATGATATGGGAATGAAAAAGACGAAAGAAATTAGGAATATATATATATATGGGTCTTCATTTTGGACTGGGAAAATAACTCCATAGATTCAAGAAAACGTTTGATACCGTAACAACAGATCGATGTTTCACTGTATTAAAAAACGACTTTAGTATTATACTTTTTTCATAGCACTTCGCTATAAAACTAAATTATTAAAGTTTCATAACAGTTTTAATAATATTAAAATACCAAAATAAAATAATACACGTGCTTAATATATATTCATTAAACTAACCTTTAAAATAACCACTTTCGTTACAGGAACACATCCAAAGAGAGACAACGTTAGTTCGTTTTCATTACACTGAATCAATATACTATTTGCCTGTAACATACAATTTTAAATTAACTAATTAAATAATATTATTTTGCTAATAAAAATGTAAAATAAACTTTAATAAAACTGTTAGAATTACCAAATGTGCTTCGTCTAATCGCTCACAATCAATGCAATAGCTGTAGACTTTCGAATACAGATTATGAATCTAGAAAAAAAAATACATAAAGTTTATGTATCCGAACAATTTTTAATACTGACTAAATACAACTTGAAAATTCGTGATATTTTCAAAACATTCTTAGAAAATGGCTGTATTCTGTTTAGGTATAGTGAGAATAACTGATTATTTTTAAATACAGTACTTGGATACTCTGTACCGAGACATAATGCATGCGGTAGTGACGTAACAATCAGTTCGCGACATAGCTATGCACGCATTTCGTAACAGTGACAGCAAAATTTCGGAGTATGGTTTTGACAAGAAAATGTCTAGTATCGAGAGATGAACAAACATAACATTTTTCTGCACCTTTTCGGGAAGATACTTCAACAAAGTTTGAAAATGTTATTTGCAGTTGAAAAAAGTGCAGCTCTGAAAAAGTCACACTAACACGTGACAGAAAATCTTCTATGGCAGACGACGAAACAACTTTTCGCTTAGCCATCTGTCGAAAAGAAATGAAAGTTGCGAGTATTAAGGATGCAGTCGTGGACCATGAATCACTATTGCAAAAAATTGTAGAATTTCCATTTACAATTACCACGCCATTTTTACAAAAGATCTAACAAAATTCACAGAGTCTATGATCACATCGCGTCAAAATTATAAGCAGCGTAAAGTTTCAGCTGAGAAAGGAATTTTCCACACACCTCTATGATGCTGAACTGCATAAACTGAAAATGGTACGTTCAAAACAAACAATTGTTAGTTTATACTAGAACGGGAAATCGTGAACTAGAAATTGTACGTCCAAAACATCAATGATTATATTGGCATGTAAGCTTTCAAAAAACGGGAGATAACCCACCGGCTCATCTTTTTGTACAGAGTTATCTCAGTAAGTATTCCAATTACAACTGTAATGGAATATTTACTCAGATACTTCTGTACAGGAGAAGATCGTACTTACAGAACCGTGTCCTGTAATTTCATCTACTTTAGCAGAATAAAAACACACGAAAGGCCGCTAATTCGTCAACGCAGATAAGGTGATCGTCGGTGGGAACACTTCATTTACACCTCGGGTGACCGCGAATGAGGTTTTTAAACTACGACCGATTGATGAAACGTGTTGTAGCAGAAACTGTATATTTTGTAGGCAATGCTTTGTAAATATATCTAGGGTGAAATAATACTTTGTATATATATATATATATATTAATACATATATACAAATTTAATACAAAAGGCTGTTGCATATCTTAGTCTTAATGTTTTCCGCGAATTTTTTGAACGTACCACAAATAACTTATATATTATAAAATATTATAAATTAAATTATTCCAAATGAGATAAATATATTCATAAATACATTAAAATAATGAAAGTTCTCTAGAGCATTTCGATAATGTTTATTCAAATGGGGAAGACGGTTAAGAATTTAGCCTACTATTTTAGGGGACAAGGGTTAATATCCGCATGAAAAATTCTTTAGAAAGTAAGTTATGTCAACCGTAAAATTTGTCACTTAGCTTGCTTCGTTTTCAGCTAGGTTAAACCCCTACATATCTGTGAAGATAAAGCTCCCATACTGGTTATACAGCAGAGATAAAAATAAAACTATTATAAAAGATATAATTCTCATAATGTTAATTTGAAATATTACATTTTCTATAATAGTTTTGTTATAAAAGTCTTTGCTACCAATAATATTAATTGAAATAACTTACTTATGTACTTACATAGTTCGAAACAGTCGATAAATAATACAAATATAACAGTACTGCCACTATGATTACTAATATAATTATTCCTAGTACACACTTTACATATATTAACTTAGAAGTAATTAGAAGTGATCCAACCGAAAATTCAACAAGAATTACTGTAATGGCTAAAGTAATAGAATAGTCATTTTGGATAACATTACAAAATTTAAGACTGGCTCTGCACTTTTGCAAACATTGCCAAACAAGTTTGAAAGACGTATCTTCATCCTTTTTATCTATTAGATAAATCATTGAAAACAATTGCATCTTTTGTAATTCACATAATAAAATCAGAATGGTAATTTGAGCAATGTTATACAAAGAAATGTATATAGAGCAAATTGCATGTGAAGTCATAGAAATACCTAATGTTATAGACTACTTATAATTGATATATGGTAAAAATACATTTCGAAAAATCACTACAACATTCAATCTAACTGAAGCAATAAAAATAATCCAAATACGAGTTAACATGTCTTGAAGTTTCAGAAACCTTCTCAGATGAAAAGTGACAAACGTTGATTCGTTCATAATTTCAAACCACAATTTTCGACTTTTCTTATAAAGCCGAATATATTTTTGCGAGTTCCAAATTATCAACGTTTTTAACTTAAATAATGTCGAGAATAACAACGTTATTCTCAGAAAAAAAGCATTTTCTCCAAATGCTCCGTGGACGTCGCATAGATTCAACGCTAATTCTTCATCTCCTGTCGATAGTATAATGACATATTTTACAGTCTGAAGGAAGAAAAATGTCTTAAGACACACTCTATAAAATTTCTTAAATGATCTCCCATTGTCTTTGCGGTTACAAATATCGATTGCAAGTATTTTGAATAGTATATATGTTGGTGAAAATAGAATATCTGGGTCTATTTTATTGTTATCCATACTGTAAAAGATATGAATTCAGCTCATCTATTCCTGTTCGTGTATACTCTAGAAAATGTTAGTTAATAATAGGAATATATTAAAAGATCCCAATATTATCTTCAAAACGATCAATATATATAGATCGTTTTGAAAATTTTTCCATAAAGAATTCTCATTGTAACTTAATATTCTAACAACATGCACACTCATCTGAATTTATAAGTATATAATCGATGTCTTCTACATAATATTAATAATAATAGAAAATAATAAAATGAATTATTAAGTACGTTACAAAATTTCACTTTTTAAAAATTGATTATATTAATAAAATCACTTTAGAAAACTCTCAATATTTTACCAAAACCACTTGCGTGATATCTGCAGGGTATCTGTTTTAAAATAAATTTCAGAAGGATTGAGTGGCATAGTGCAGAAGCCAAAAACTCTTAAGCTCTCTATCATAATATATTTTATTCTTTGCATTCGTTTTTCATTGAATGTTTATTTAATTAAGTACTTTTTGTTTTATTTTATTTATTTATTTAGCAGGTTTTGCCCTTTTAGGGGGAAAAAAGTAAACAATATATGAAAGAAATATATTATCAAACGTATAACAAACAACAATACACAAAATGTAATAATCAATGTACTGTACAGTATTATTCGTAAATCCAATAACCGATACATAAAATACAATCTCAATAGCGTAAACAATAACTAACGCGCAATTACAATTTCCAATACATAAAAAGTACATTTTCTTATTTGTCTATATAGAGTACCTTTTTATTTTGAATTTTTTCGTCTTGTAGGCAGTAATACATTGATGTAACAGTGGGTCTATAAAACAGCGAGGCAGAAGAGGTGTCGATCTACTACTCTGGAGATCCGGGTTTAGATCCAGTCGATCGAAAAAACCGAGAAAGTTTTCGATGGATAAAATTTGAAAAATATGCCGGGCTTATCACCTATCCATCCGTTGTTGCCAAACTGATATTTGATCTGAAAAATGATCTCCCACTTTCCAAAGATCTGTAAGACTAAAAATAAATACCATTATGCGTGTGTTTTACGATCTCCGGCTCATTCCTTCATGTAATATCACTCTAATTCGCCCTCATCAAATTTGTTCGATTATAAAAATCCAGACACACCATAGAACAGGGTTGTCCAACCTTTTTTCTTAATGGGTCAAATTAGAAATTTAGGTATATTCAGCGGGCTACAAAGGTAGTTTATATAAATATACGCTTTTAAAACGTTCAAAATGTGAATATCGAATTTGAATTTTACACACTACAAATATTAACTTAGAAGTAATTAGAAGTGATCCAACAGAAAATTTAACAAGAATTAGTGTAATAGCTAAAGTAATGGAATAGTCAACAATACAAAGCTTAAGACTGACTATGTACTTTTGCAATCATTGCCAAACAAGTTTGAAAGAAATGTCTTCATACTTTTCTTCTATTAGATGAATCATTGAAAACAATTGCATCTTTTGTAATTCGTATAAGAGAATGAGAAAAGTAATTTGAGCAATGCTATACAATAAAATATATAGAAAGCAAATTATATATGAAATCATAGAAATATCTAATGTCATAGACCACTTATAAAGTATGTATGTTAAAAGTATACAGGTAACCCCCGTATAACACGGGAGTTATGTTCTAAAACATTGCCGTGTTATGCGAATCCGTCTTATACGAAACAAAGAACTAGTACGAAAAGGGGGATTAGGTTCCAAAAATTAAAGAACTTACTATCGTATTTTCATAATTAAGATAAATAACTTCATTAAATTTTTTTAAGAAGTGATACATATTAATATAAATTAAACAACACCAAAAGCAGAAGCGTCGAGAAATGGCAACATGAAAACAAGTTTTCGGAAGGACCACGTGTATCGACATAAGACGAGAGAAGAAAATTTATATACTGTACTTAAGTTCTAATAGTTCACGAAAATTATGCAGGAAAATCTGATAGTACGTACGCGCTAAAATGAAAAATGTCAAATGAGGTATCTTTCACACTTACGCAGCTTTATTGAACTGTCGTGCGGGGATTTCCCTGATTTTAAATTTGATAAAGTTCGCTTTTAATAGTTTTTATTACATTACATGTTGTACGACAGTTTTACCCAATTCTCGAACCGTGTTAGAGTTAATCCGTGCTAGAGTACCTAGATATCAGAGTAGCGACACACGAGTCATCGCCGCCATGTTCTGTCGAATGTAATCACGTAGTCTATGGGTTTAGTTTTTTAGTTGAATAAAGCATTTTTATGAATAAAAATGCTTTATTTAACTAAAAAAAATCATTATTTCTTAATGTAAACCTATAGACCACGTGATTACATTCGACAGAACATGACGGCGATGACTCGTGTGTCGCTAATCTGATATCTAGCTACTCTAATACCTGCTATAGAAGTGCCGTGCTATACGGGGGTTATCCGTATATCGATAAATCACCAAAATATTCAATCCAACTGATGCAATTAAAATAATTAAAATACGATTTTACACTTCTTCATTCGAGTTTCATTTTTAGATGGAAAGCGACAAATGTTAACTCGTTCATAATTTCAAACTACATTTTTCGACTTTTCTTGTACAGCCGAATATACTTTTGCAAGTTCCAAATTATCAACGTTTTTAACTCAAATAATGCCAACAATAAGGGCATTATCTTCAGAAAAAAAAAGCAATTTCTTTAATTGCTTTTTTTCTGATAGATTCAATGCTAAATCTTTATCTCCTGTCGATAGTATAACTATATACTTGACAGTCTGAAGGAAGAATAATGTCTTAAGACAGTGTAAAATTTCTTCAATGATCGCTCATTGTCTTTGCGGTTACCAATATTGATTGCAAGTATTTCGAATAGTATATACGTTGGTGAAAGTATAATATCTGGGTCTATTTTATTGTTACTGTAAAATATTATGAAGATGTCTCATATATTTCTGTTCCTGTACACTCTAGAACTTTTAGTCAGCAATATTGGATGTATCAAATGAAAATATTATTTTGTCCAAACCAATCGATATATGTTCAATAGTTAAGAAAATAAAAGCAAAAGTTCCTTCCATTAATGGATTACTGTCAATTGATTTAATGTACCAATAACACGAACACAATTTACGACATGTTCTCGATTCTGTAATTTGTTTTCTTCGTAATATAAAATCTTCACATAATAATATTAAAAAATGCATCCACATCAATACCTGAATGTTATCAAAATGCAATAATCAAAAATTTACTAATTTTCACAATTTGTATTATCATAATTTATTTTTGAGTTTTTTTTTTGTCGCGTGTTTTGTATCGCGCGACAAAAAGTCTGTACGCGATCAAACGCAGCGATTACATT